>NC_134039.1:67523445-67836254 GCF_965140245.1 Athene noctua
ATGTAGTTTCTGGTGCCTTCATTCAAGATAATAAATATTTTTTAACCACACAGGTGATGCTACACTACGCACTTCGATTTGTGCAAACTGGGTTTTTTGGGGCTCTTCCCAGCTGAAAACAAAACACAAATTTGAATTGGTTATTTTAAAAACTTCTCACACAATTTTCATTTATTACTCAAACACAAGGATTTCGGCAGACAAAAGGTGAAATTAGTCATAGCTACAAGACACATTAAAAATGTCTAGGTTATACAGCCACTTCCCCCTTGTAACAAGACTATATTAGTCTTGTAACCTTTTTAAAATAATATTTCTCTGAGGTCTGTTTACAAAAATTAGAAACACATTTTCTGTGGATGTCAGATTTCTGGAAAGCCTACCATAGCGATAACTTTCTCTTCCAGTGCAGGGGAAGGGGCAGAGAAAAGGAGGTGCAATCAGCTTATTATATCTATTTTAAGAAAAGGAAGATGGAGCAGTCAGAACTTGCAAAGAGGAAGGCAGTAACTCTGGTTTTCTTTCTGTGAAAGTTTTAGTATTTGTGCTCTGCCTTTCTCTCTCCTCCTCACCAAAAAAAAAAAAAAAAAAAAAAAAAAAAAAGTTTTCAGACACCCGAAGATATGAGTGTTGAGCATAAAGAACATCATAAATGGAGAGACTTTAAGAGGAAGTATAAAACTGAATGAAACACGAGTTAGTGACCATACACATATTGATGATATGCAAGCATGTGCACCTGGGACAAGAGAGAAACTATAAGATAGTCAACATTTTTAATAAAAAATCTAAGGTGGTCTTTAGTTTCATCTTTATTTTGATCTAGCTTGTGAATTTGGAGCTTGGACTTCAAACAGGAAAAGCAAGAATATATAATAAGCTGCTGTGACTTAGGATCACAGAATAGAAAGGCTCACAAGCAAGTGTCACCACGCACAGCTTACAGAACATAAATTATGCATGTAAGTGCCAAGTTACAGTAAGCACATTACAGATTCCTAGCTAGATTTGCACAAAATACTTGCACACATCCATTGGCATCAGGTTCTGATCAAGTTGTGCACAATTCCTTTGACTCAAAACAGGTAATCACATCTCTAGCCTGCAATTCCTGTAATTTCTTAACTATGCACAAACAGTTCTAGGCTTTAAACAGAAAAATCCATTGGAGATGCTTCACTTGTCCCTGTCCTGATAAGCAGTTACTGCTTAACACAGCTAAGCACAAGGTAGCTGTAATAGGAAGATTGGGAAACTTGATAAATAAGACCAATTGCAAACTTCATAACAATACTTAACTAGAGCGACATTCATGAACACCACACATGGCCAATGGTTAATGTGAAATAAGTTTACATGATTCGTGTTATTATAAAATAATGTTAGGAATTTTTAGTCCATTTTCACCTACCTCAGCATATGGTTTTGCACAGCGTAAAGTAAGTTTAAAATACTGCTCTTTTTATATGTATTTTTGACTGAACTGTTTTTGTATAACTGCAGGTTTGAGGGGGCAGGGTGACGTAATGTGTAAATAGCTCTCTGTTTTTTGCAAAGCCATCCTGACTCCCTGTTCTAATGTGCCGGTCCAACTGGTTCTGTTAAGTGTTGTTTGCAGTTATCCGGGCCCAAAAAGAAGTTGTTTGTAAGAGGCCTGCGCAAAGTTCGGGGTCACCAAAAGGGCAGGCCGAGGAAGAGTGTTTACTTCATCCCACGACCACCAGAGAGGGGTGAAAAAGACGCCAACAGACAAGGAGAACATGCGCGAGAAAGATCTCCATAAACCTACCCTTTTCCCGGAAATCCTATGAATATGTATTAAAGGTTATAACTATGTATGAGAAGAGAGAGAATAAATACTGAGGAGGGAAACCGGTCGGTGCAGGCCAGGTAGAGCAGGGGCTCCCGGTCCGTCCAGCGCTGTTTTTGCTTATCTTTATCTATTTATTTAATACATGGGAAATTTTGTTTATGACTAAATTTGGATGCGATCATTTATAACAGTTAAGTTCTTAATCATTATCAGCCATTATCACTACATATTCAAACAGTTAGGCCCTAATCATCCTACCCTAAATTAGCTTTGAGTACACAACACCACTGAGCTGATGCCTTGTAGTTAAATACTGATGGCTGTGGTCACTGATGGGCTTAGTGCTGAGGTGAATAGGTGAGAGCACTATTTGGACTCTGAAGCAGGAATGGCAGTGATAGACTTTCTTCCCTATTTCTCATTGCTGTTGCTGGGTGTTTTTAATGCTCATAATCTCCACCAAAAATGAGTATGGAAAGCAATCTCATCTGCTCCTTACATTACGCTATCTTCTTTTCTTTAGGACCACTAACTGTTCATGTTCCACCAGAAAGCTTTCCTGCTTATTCTATATCCTTGGGTTTTGCTTGCATGTTACTACTTGAATTGTTGATTCCCATGATTTTCTGTCCCCTATTTGTTCAATTAAACATAGGTCTCCCTTTGCAGCTACATATTATTTCTACATTTATGCTTTGCTAGGATATGCTTTCAGGCTGTTAGGAGGGTTATGCAGTGTTATGAAGCGCTTATAAACTGTGGCCAGTTACATTATTTTAGTGTACTTATAAATGAGTTTAAGACAAGAAATCATCAATTATATCTTGTCCACTTCATGACTGTTACAGGTCTCTGGCTACATAGCGCGTATTTTCTCTGGGCATTGTTGCTGCCTGCTAGGAATGAAGACCAGCTGAGATTCTTAGAGGAGACTCTTTAGGGCTGCTAGATCACTTCCTGGGAAATCCCCAAAAGTTGGATGACCCTTAGACGATTTTGCATGTTTTGTTTTGGTGGTTTTGTTCGTTTTTTTTTCCTCATCTTCTTTCAAACATTTAAGCATGATCTCTATTACTTTGAGTGTTACTACATCATATTGTGAAATTAAGTCAAGCTCACTCCCTCCCTGAACCCTTAAGGGTTCAACCAAAATTTTCTTCAGAATACAGTCCCTGAAATATTCAGGGTTAGAAAGATAAGGTTTTTCACCTCCCCCTCCCATGCCAATTCTGTGTAAGAGTCTACCTGTTTTAAAAACAAACAAAATGCTCCATCCGTTTTAAAATTTTATAGTAACCAAGAACAAAGTATGAGTTTGGTTATGATCACCTTTAGACAGCTTATTTATCCTTGGACACAAGCTACTTGAAGTTAAAGACTACTGCTAAACAAACAGGATATTCAAGAAGGAAAATGTTCTCAAAGGTACAAAAGGCTACAGAGAGCTCAAAAGTAAAGTGATTTATGCCTTTGTAATCTTCTCAATTAGATACAATCAAGCAAGTGAACAGAATTAAGAGTCACCTTGCAACAAAAATCTTCAAAGAAAATAAATGGAAGTAGAGAACAATTATCTAGTCAAATGTACTGCTCTAGACTATTAGCTCCTGAGCAGCTAAGACAGTTGGTGGTTTGCTGTGGTAAGAAGCCAGCAGAAACATTTTATAGGATTTTCCATTCAAAATGAGATTACTGAAAGCATACAGTGGCTGACAAGAAGTGTCAGGATAATGTCACTGATCCAAAAAGTGCCACAGTGGACTGCCATGACCAGAAGAAATCACTACTGAAGGAAGGGGGTAAAAAAAGAGAAGCATCAGTGTCTTGAGATTGCAGAGACATACATTAACATACAAAGAAGTATGAAAAGTATCTGAGAACACTGAACCATAAGCAGATTATTTGTTTGTAAAGCAGATAGTGACCTGCAAGCTTTAAACAATCTTAGATTTTAGGTTGAGTAGTCAGGCAATAATGATGGACTTCATTGTATTACAGAATCTTTGTGCAAATAATGGTCTAGAGAAAGTAGCTTAAAACAAAAAAACTTTAAAATTATTATACAAGTGCATATAGTGTACATGCAAATACACACACCTGCAAAATGCAAGAGTAGTTGTTTCAGGAAAGATGCAAATGTGGAGACAAAGTGAAAGCAAAACTATTTACTAGTATGAAAAAAAAAAATCGTAAGTAGTGACAGATTTTGAGTGTAGGAGGTACATAAAAGCACATTAAAAACAAAATGCACAAATAGATGTCAGTTTTAGAATAAACAGTGCTAATTTTGTTTACTTTTTGGAAGTGTGCAGACATCATTAAGAACATTGAGTAAAAAGAAAAGCCCTACAAGCAAGCAATACAAGCAATAAGGAGGAAACAATTTAAGAAATTATTATTAGCTTCCTCTTCAATGGCAGGTACTATGCTAATTAAGGAATATTTGCTAAAAAAAAAAAAAAAAAAAATCCTACCACACACACACACACAAAAAGTGAAAAAACACATCCAAAAACCTGTAACTAATAAGCAGAACACAGTTTTATAAATGTATAGCCTAGACGAACATTGCCACTTTTCAAAGTTACAAATCCTTCGAAGAAGGAAAACTAAGAACAGTAACATATTTTTACTGTAAAAATTTCCTATGACAAACTACCAGTACTAGCTTACCCATAAAGAACTGCAGGAGTTTGCAATATACTAAGCAATTAAAGTGTTACTAGAAGAGACTGCAAAATTAGCAGTTAGTCACACTCTGAAACGAGGTGGGTCCTATGCTGAAGTTTTATTGAAGCTCACAGGAATCTGCACAGACATACAAGCATGAATTAGTGGATGCAAGAGCATAACTGGGATTAAAGTACAGAAAGTTAGGCTTAATAAAAGAAACAAGTTGTTTTGCACCTCATGGAAGGTATGATTTGCAGAGGACTGTTGGGAGAGGAAAAAAGAGGGAGGTAAAGCCACCTTTACTATTCCATCACTTTTCCAGTCACCTGAAAGGCAGATCTTACATTAAGCTGCAAGTATTGTGGTTTTACAAAGGTATTCTCTTCAACTTGCAAAATAACCTCTCACATCCATGACCCCAAACACCCCATCTGGACACAAGAGTAAAGTGTGGAAACAGCACCACCAATACTGTACATTGCTCCTTGTTGACACGAATAGTCTTCACACTAACCAAATATTGGAACAGAATATAACAATTAGGACAAGTAAATCAGACATTTTTATTAGTCTTATCTGAGTGAGTTGAAGTTTATAGCAATCTGTGCACTTAACAGAGAAGATGTTTTTAAAAAAAGTCAGAGAAGCATATGTTAATGAAGGGGAAAACATAATAACCAAAATCATATTTAAGTCAATAAAAACCTCCCAAGAACATATACACAGAAGAAGAGGGGAAAAAAAAAAAACACCAGCAACCAAAAACACAGAAGCTATTACTCTTATAAGTGCTATTACTGGAGAAAAAACCCTGATGCTAGAAACTGAAGGTATTTTTATTTAAAATTTCAACTCTTTTCTATGCTTTTATCTGTACTTGTATCTTAAAAAAGTGATATATGGAACTAACAAAAATACAACATTTTTTAATATTGCCCGAAGTATCTAGGTTTAGCTCTTGTTCTGTCACAAACTAGTGGTCTTGCAGAAGTCTAATTTTCTCTCTCCATAACCCCTTCCCAATTGGGAGGGCTGTAATATTTTATCTTTCACCTTTTGTTTTTGTTCCATCTATTCCACCATGAGTTTTACAGTGTCATCTTCCTATGGGACTTATCAAGGTCTCACTCTCACTAAGCTCCTTAAGTAGGCCTGAAACACTTGTAGAATGAAAAAAAAAAACAACCCAAAAACCAAAAGACTTTTATAATTATTTTTAAGGTTCCATTCTGGCCTGAGACAAACATTTAGAAAAATCCTAATTTACACACCGGGAACATTCATGAACAGTTTTATATGTTTGTGTAAACAAGAAAAGACTGATTCAGCTTTCAGACTAGGGCTAGTGGTGGGAGGGGAAAAAAAAAAAGGGGGTGGGATTATTTCCTCCGGGGCTGGAGCATTTCACAGACATGTGGCCAGCCAAGCAGGATTCCACGCGTAGGAGCTGTACCAGGCTGGGAGGCAGGAGCCAGGCAGCTCCTGGGCACGCTATGACTGCTGGGCTCCAGTGGCTGGAAGAAACGGGGCAGCATCCTGTCAGGGCTGCTGATGCCCTCACCTCCCTCATCCCTGGAGAGAAGAGAAGCTGGGAAAAATTACAGAGAAAATAACATATCCAGAGTAACGCAGAAGAAAGGAAATTAAAACGTGCTTTGGGACAAAGGTACATGCTCAGAGGCTTGGGAGACAAGGCAGGAAGAATTAGAGCCTTCCAAGAAAGGTATGTGAGCTCCCCGGTGTGCTCATACTACTTGTCAGGACATGACACAGAGACATCCGATTTATCCATGTATAAAGATCATCATGCCTCTTCACATTGCTGAAAAACTGAGTGCTTGGTGTAAACTGGGGCCTAAATCAGTCATTCCAGACAAAGAGAAAACAAGATGTGGAGAGATGAGTATTATAGCCATAACTATCATCATTAGACTCTGGGTACTCAACCCTGATTACAAATGTAGGAATTTAGCTAAAGTAGACACTGGAAAGTTAAAAAGACTACTAACTAAATTTAAATATTCCCCCTTTCTTGCCTCCTGTCCCCCCAAACATTAAATAATTTTACTGTGAAGATGGACTACTTTATATTAAGCTATAAAATAGACCTGTTGGTGACAAGTCATATTTTTTTGGTGTAGCTGTCTCCGGACTCTTCTCTCTGTCTTCTCTTTTCCTCACCACCGCTATATTAACAGTCATGCAGGAAGATAACAATCAACAGCACAGCTCAGAAGTGAGAGTTTTAGTCTTAGACCATTGTTAAAGGGACAGTGTCGAGTTAAAAATCTAATCAGCACACAGAAAACACCTAACATTGCATAAACTCCTCAAACTTAGCCTCTTACTCTTTTAAAAAAGCCGATTTATTTTCTACATTTGTTTTCTACTCTTGCTGCTGTAAACATCAAAAAGTGTATGGGACTCTGTTCACTGATCATTTTCAGATATTCCCTGAAACCTCAAGAAATATTCAGGAACTAAAAGCCCCAGCTTTGTACAAATAACTCCATCTCAAACCCTTAATGATTTGAATCATGGTGTATGGAAGAAAGTGTGCACACCAGCTTCCTCCTGCACAAAACTATGTTGGCTCTTACACTGATGTGTAAAAGGAGAGAAAATAATTTACAACAGCGGCAGAACTGAAGAGAAATGTTATGTTTTCCAGATTATCATAATTAAACTAAAATACTCTGGAATATAAATTAATTAAGAAGCAGAAAATAATTAAGATTTAATTTTAAAAATTAAAAGAGGATCTGGTTCTTAATTCAGTTCTTACACCAGTATATCCTCAACCATAAAACTTCTTTAAAAGATTGAGAGAATGCTTTTTAAATATTATACATTTCATATTCATTATTTTTAAAATCTGATATAAATAAGGATGTTTGTGTTAGCACGTGTATTATTCACATCTGGCTGACATTTACTTCTGGCATCCCTGTTTAGGGCCCAACCGATTTGCTAAACATACTCAGTACCGAAATGTTTTATCAGACCGCAATGATACAGACATGTTTAAGAATAAAGCAGGCGTTTGATATAGATTAGAGAGTCAAAACTCAAGCTTATTTCTGGAGAAATCAGCTTTCGTAATTTATATGACAATTGATTAATTATCTAGTTGAAGCATCATCTTCCACCACCCAGATTTAAGCAGCACTGTTAAACACTATAAAGCCCATAGCACAAAAATCCCCATTCCACATGATTTCAAACAGTAACTATCTTACAAGTAAAATGAAAATGCAAAGCTAAAACAACAAAGAATGACCTCAACCAAAACAATGTCACTCCCACGTTTCATTTAAAAAATAAATATCAATGTGTTGCATGTACTACCATACATAATATTATATACCACCACAAACAGTAACACTACTCACACCTACAATCACCTGATAAGCCTTTAATTGTTGCTTTTTCCCCCCCCCCCCCCCCCCCCCCTAGAGCACTAAAAATACTAATAATCTCAAATGGGGCTATCTTCTTTCACATGTCCTTTGCTAACTTCCCAGAGCAGCACACTATAAGAAAGGATATAAAAAAAAGCAGGTTGTACACATGCTAATCACTTCTGTCCCAGCTTTACTAAGAGATCACTCATAAAAAAGATCTGTCACGATAAGCAAATTATGTCAACATTTGTCTAGAATCCAAACTGTCTCATAAGTGTTGAAGTGTTCTCTCTCATTATCTGGTTTGATACTACTGAAGCCATACTTGCAGGATATGTTTCTATGCTTTTGTTCACACCTACCAAATACCAGATCTGTCATTTGTTAAAATGCTGATGTTTTAAAGTTTTAATTAAATTATTGCTTAAGTGGGATTTTCCTAAATTTTACACATCTGTTCAGTGTTGCTTTAAGTGAAAGCTACAGGCAAGTATCCTTTTACTTTGATGTTTTTATCATTTGCCATTTTTGACAAACATGTTATATCTAATAAGATGGCGTAATTCTTGATGTTACAAGAGATAAGGTGGTTTTCTTAAGAAAAAAAATTAGATTTTTTTTAAGCAGTTGAAGCATGTATTGTTTGGTTTATAGCATTTTTAGTGCAGAACATCAAAGCTGCTTTTAGAAGCTCATGCTGTACAATTTGGGGCTCAGGCAAGGAGAGATGAAGGAAGGTTGCAGTAACACAACATGAGGGTAAAATGCAGAAGATAAAAATAAGAACAGAGTAGGGAAGATGCATCAGTATTATCATGGAACTGGAAACAACACAGAACCAAAACCACAGTAACAACAGTTAGGTTCCAAAAGAATGAAAATCGGAAGACAAAACATTTACTCCATGTTGCTAGCGAACAGCAGCCTGCTTTCAGAAAAGCATCAGAAAATTCGAAGCAAAACTCCTCTGACACTTCTTTTCCCCAAGTGATCAATTCATCTGCCTAGCCCATTACTCTTCTCTTCCTCCTCCTGTGCAGTCGACAGCTGACAGAATAAATAGGATAGGATTAGGACCGGAGATTCTTCTCCTGACTAGTCCACCTTCTTAGCTTGCAACATTCACTTCTGTTAGTCTGGTGTTTTTTTAAATGTCTATCTTTAAACTGAGTAAGAGTGAAAGCTTAAGCACTTTAAGAATTATTTCAGTTAAAAATGAGACACTTGTAAAGGAGAAAGCTGAGTGTTTCAAAGCTGAATAGGCAGGATGATGAAGAATGAAAAAGCAGTTAGGAGAAGCACACCAGGTCTTGTACACAGTAAGTCTTCTTGGAAATCTTGCTGAAAACATCGACGTAAGTATAAAGTGAAAAAAATCCTCACAAAACGCAAACAGGCTCCTTTACAGAATGTAATGTTATATTAAGATGTTTTAACTATAATTTTTCTAAAATAAATTTAAAAATTAACTGTATCTGTTGAACTGCTAAGACTATCATATATTAGTATCTATTCTGATACTAACCAGATCAAGTCTAAAGAGCTCTGTTTCAAAAACCCCTCATATCTACCCATTAATCTAATTCTGTGTTCATATTGATGCCAGTTAGTTACATGTCCTCAGATAATTTCACTTGTGCTATGGAGAGATTTTCCATGATTTACATATATCATATTCATATATGTGTAATATGACATAGTACTATGCTTGTATGTACTTGTATCCTGGAATGCTCGTGCATATAAAAGCAGGTTAGAAAGAAAATGCAGCTCATAGTCCCTAAAAAGATAAAAAATATTTTCAAGAGGAAAAACAGTAGTTTAAATACTTCGTAAGGATTTTTAACAGTTAAGCTTAATCACTCTTGTGTTACAAAACTTTATTTCAAGTCAGAAGATACCTTCATTTGCAAATGATTCTCCTGAGAAATCTGTTTCTCCATACTGGTTATCTTCTTCCTTCCTCGTGTAATAATTTGAAAAAATATGGCAAAGAAGAGACCATCTTTTTACTACATATACTAAATATAACAGAAAATAGTATTCACAATACCATCCAAGATAAGTTTTATAGAGTTCAGAAATACTCAGTTTCAACTTGCCAAGGAGTGCAAGAACTGCAACAAAAACAACCAGATAACTTTAACGACAAGCTTCCATACCACATGCAGGCATAGATGGATCATGCCTATGATAAGGGTGAACTTCTTATGCCCCTTTCAACTATTTTTGGTCACTTGGTATTTTCTAAGGAAACTGTACATTCATCAGTAGCATCTGACATCTTCAGCTGATATCCCAGTTTAAAAAACAATGACCTCAACTCTGTCCCTCTCAAAACAAACTTTCCTATTCATAAAACAGGTGAGAGGAAGAGAAAAATGAGCCTATAGACCTCCTTATTCACTTGTCAACCAGCCTGTCCCTAGACTCCAGGACAAGGGGTCTTTTCCCTCTTAACCTCTTCTATGGACATATTCTCCTTGCCTTCTTCAAGACAAGGTGAGACTCTGCAGCAAAGACTCAGCTGAAGTGGACAACCAAGCCAGGAAAGCCGACATTGTTTCCACTAGCACCACACGGAGCACTAGCAGGAAATTCAAAGAGACACTCCTGTTGTCTCTGGCAAACAAATAACTCTCTCTTCTCCCAAAAGAATCATCCTGCTGCCATAGACAGATTTTACTTTGAGCTAATAAGGTTTTGCTCAAGGAGCTAACAAAAAATACAATAATTTTAATTAAGAATAAAGCTTTTAGTAGTACCTATTTTAACCAGTGCAGTTCATGAGCTTTTTAATTCGTTGAATGCAACCTGTAATTTAAATAAGTTTTACAGAATAAGGTTACACAGGTATTTTACTGAGAGCAGGATCCACGACATTTTTAGTACAAGAGCAGGTAACAAAAACGATAGCCCTTGCTGTTCCCATTTGATTGATTTGTATTATTAAACAGAAGCTGTAATAATTATTTTAATAAACCTAATATTTTGTGAGGTATAGAAAAGGGAAACATAAAAACATTTAGAGAAGGACCAGGAATCTCCCTGTTCTGTATGAGCATCACTGTATTTCCTGCCATAAACAGATTATGGTCTCCCCACAGTGCAATAAGCCACAGAAGACAACTTAAAATCACTGGGAAAGGAAAAGGAAGAATGGAACCTCAATTCCTCCTGTTTCTCAGTGCTGCCGACAGCACGGTCTGCACAGTGTTCGGCTCCCTGAAAGCTTACCCACTTTTCCTACTATTCCAGGGGCTACTAATGCAAGTTGCAACAAGTGAAAACTTTTCATGTAATGTGTATTAATTACTCTGTTGTTCTTTGGTTGTTCTTTTTATTCCTGTCTGTAGATACACGCCCACAGTTATTATCATATCATGTTACCACCTCTAATGCAAAAGAAAGAAAGGGAACCACAGAGTAGAAATAGAAAATATTATATGATTGCCATTATCTATGCCACATTTCAGCAAGGATTTGCTGTCCCAAATCTTAAATAAGAAAAGTTCTTAAGAGCCGGGATCCAGTAGTTGAGTGGGAGCTATAAATAGGCAGCAGTTTCCACACTGCTCTTTCCTCTCCCACCTCCTCATGGCATGTCTAACACTACTAGATCTCTTTAATCAGGAACGAGATTTTCTTCAACGATCTAATCTGCACATTAAATCTACAGCATAGCATATGCACTGGAAAACTTTAATACTTGCAGTGGATGCTAAGGGATGCAGACCTATAACATTTCTAACCTAACAAAACTTAACATTTTAACAGAGCAGAAAACATCTGGACAGCAGAAAATTCCAATCTTTGTTCTCAGGAGACTCCAGCTCTATATAAGTACTCATGCTACCAAAAGAGTGCCTTCTTAATCACAAATGAAGAAAGCATCACAGACAGAAGGAACATTTGCAAAATGCTAGCTCTCTGGGCCGCACTACTCAACTTCAGGAGCTAGTATGCAATAACTTGATCTTAATATGCTGCATGGTGAATGGTGAATACATCACATCTTGCATATTGATACACTAAAACACAGAGGAAAACCAAAGCAAGTCTTCAACTACCATGACATGAAGGAAAAATACCCCAGCAGGAAGTAGTATGACACTTCGAAGTCTATGTATTTGATATGTTCCTCACATTTCATACTTCCCCAAATAAACATATAAAAAATTACCGTGTTCTATAAAACCTTAACAGAATAGTTAAGGAAAAAAAAATTGTCACAATGAACTCAAAATGTATTCTGTAAATGCATTTTTTTTAGGCTGACCAAAATTATCTAAATTCTATTCCAGAGTGCTTACAAGGTGAATTTCAGCGAAGTACATGAATATGACAAAAAACAGGTGATAAAATGTATACACTTTTCTGTAGAAGCTCATATTGACATTTAATTTTTTTAAGACTAACCAGTTACAGATTTCCTTACCTATCAGAACAACTCAATTTGCAGTCAACAGTTACTTCATCTGGGATTATAATTCAAGAAATAGTTCTTGAAGATACTAACACCAGATACTCATTTTCAGTAGACAGGCAATACTAAAGTAGATATTTTCACTGAAGGCTTTTAACCTTGAGAGCCACATTAGAAAAGCACTTCAGGTAGAACTGTGAAATGCTACAGTGCTTGACATACCATGAAACAGTGCAGAGCATACAGTGACCCTGAGATGAATATTATTAGAATTCAGCATTAAATACATGAGAGTGAACTTTTGGCAATTCTGGCAAAAGCAACATTGTCCCTTTTATCAAATCTCTTTACAGTGGTCTAGAACTAACTCAAAAGGCTGCTGCAAACGATGACTCTTTCTTGCTCTTTGGCTATGCTATGGACTTGGAAAGCACTAGCAGTTCATTTTTGCTTAGACTGATGAAGAATGATCCACAAGCAGATCTAGTATGTAAAATAATCCCCCACACCTTCTTTTTTGAGTCACCTAGGAAAACTTTCCTTCAAGAAAATATTCTGAATCATGTTTTTATTTTTCTTTTCCTACAGAGGTCAGAATCTTATGAGGACAGGCTGAGAGAATTGGGGTTGTTCAGCCTGGAGAAGAGTAAGGCTCAAGGGAGACCTTATAGTGGCCTTCCAGTACTTAAAGGGGACTTATAAGAAACACAGGGACAGACTTTTCAATAGGGCCTGTTGCAGTAGAACAAGGGATAGCGGTTTTAAACTAAAATAGGGTAGATTCAGACTAGAGATAAGAAAGAATTTTTTTATGATGAGGGTTGTGAAACTGTGGAACAAGTTGCCCAGAGAGGTGATAGATGCCCCATCCCTGAAACATCAGGTCAGGTTGGATGGGACTCTGATCAACCTGATCTAGCTGAAGATGTCCCTGCTCACTGAAGGAAGGTTGGACTAGATGAACTTGAAAGGTCCTTTCCAACCTAAACTATTCTATGATTCTAGGACCCCACCAAGACTTCCTAACTCAGTATTTTACCTACCTTAAACATTTGTCCATCTGTTGATAACATGTATGTTAACCAACAGTATAGGCAGCCTAAAAGTTGAACTATTTTATTTTGAGCAGGGGGAGAAAAAAATAATCAGAAAGCTCTGAAATGCTATACAAGAACAACATTTATTGATAATCTACATATAAATGCTGATTTGAATATGAATGATTTTTTTCTACTCCATCTTAGTCAGTAATCTCAGGCTTCTGAAAAATCTGTACTCAAACTAAACATGTAAAGAAAAAAAGACATGTTTCAGACCAAAAATCTAGAAAAAAATATTAAAATTTAATTTATCAGTGAGGACATGAAAATCTGAACAAGACAAGTGTAATCTGAGTATAGGATGAATGTAGCATGAAAGTTACTTCCCCCTTTTTAAGAGGTAGACTGCAGGGTAAGGATGTATATATGCCAGCTGTTACCACAGAGTAAGAAGTACCCCACAAATCATAAACTAGTCACTATTACTGTAACACTTTAAAGATATCCAGGCTTCCAAACTCAATTTTTAAGTCTTGGGCACTCATAAAAATCTCCTTCTAAATTATTAAGCTCCATGCAAGTCAATGCACAGGCATACAATTATTCATTACCTTTATTCATTGACTTACTCTAATAACAACAACAATGATACAAGACCCAAAACAAACAAACTGCCCACTAGTTTATTGAGCAAAACAAATAAAAAGCCATCACAAAAAAAAACTTACACATCTGTTCCACTGCATGCAGGCAGCTTCATTTGAGGTTAAATACTTGCTACTCGAACTTGATGATTGTATCTAGAGAAAAGAAGAAAGTAATTCCTTTTAATAATTTTTTTTAGTCATGTTAACTATCACAGTGGCAAGTCACAGGATGTTTCAAGTTTCTCTTTAGGTGACAGCTTCAGGACTTGCATTAGCTCTCATCTTTTTTTCAAAATTCCTAGCCCTCGCAATTGTCAAGAAAAATTACGACATTTTCAACTCTAGAGCTCTAAAGCAAAATAAATACCAAAATACCATCCCCCAAAACGAGTACTAAAAAGATCGCAAAGTCAAATTTTTGTACTTGTCTTGGTGCTGCTCCATTTTTTTTATGCTTAGGGATGACTACATCTCATGATGAATGAAACCAAGTCTTCACTACATGCAAGATTTCAAAGGAGCTTGGCGACACCTTTCAAAGCACTACAGGATTCATCTGGCAGCTTGTTATGCATTCTCTTCATGAGCTAAACATACTGCTTACACACTACACCTAGCATGTGTATTAATCGACATGCAATAGCATAGGATCAACACATGATTATCATTCCCCACATATGAGAAAGGAATGATTGCAATTGGGGCATATTAAGTCAGATATTTTGACTTTGCAACAAAACAGACCAAAACAGTCTATCACAGGACATATTTCTGAAGTTTTGCAACTTCAGTCCCACTGACCACGATACAGACATGAGCACCACTGTGTAGAGGCTCCAGCTTTTTTACTGCCCCTGTACACTAAAAAAAATAAAAATAAAAAAAATCAACCAACCAATAAATCTTTTTGCTATTCTAGAAAATCCAGACAGTAAACTTTGACTCCAAATCCGAATGCAGAAAATGCTGGACTCTGCAATGCTTCCTGGTCAGGATGCTGCTTTGTCCTCTTTTCTAAACTTCATATGGATCAAGCATCAACAGGGGTTAAACCAACAAAGCATTCTCCCCACCACTCAGTGTTTAACTGCTCTTACTCAGATTGTGAGATGGTCATTGACATATATGTATATACACACACTTTTTTTTCTTCTCTTTTCCTTGAGAACACCTCTCAGAGGGGAGTCATGACCACTGGCTTACTGTGCATTACAGAATGAATTATATGTAACTTCTTTTACTGACATCTTCACTTAAAAATACTTCCATACTTTCTTAAGCAAGTGAAAACATCTCCAGAGCTGTGTGGCTGGCTAATTTGACTGTTAAGATGAGACACTTCAGCTGTCCCTACTACAGCAAACATTTAAATAATGTATACAAAGAGGAAGGTGTCAGCCAAGGAGACAGAGACCCACCCGAGGCAGGGTGCTCAGCAGGAGCAGTTCAGGAACTGAGACGTGGATTCAGCTCCTCAGGCAAAGTAGGGAAGTGAACCTGGCTCTCCCACATTCCTTGCAAGTGCCAGAGCCATCAGACTACAGGCAAGATAAGAGTACAAATAATGCAGCTTTATCCTCCCCGATGTTTTTAAAAAAACCAAAACCCCACAACCCTTCCATTCTCATTTTCCCATTCTTTCACTTGTTAAAGATGACTATAAAACAGTTTCAAGACAGACCAAGTATTTCACTCAATTCAAATTAATGTTTGGGTTTCTTGATTGTTTATTTTAGTGAGAAGAATAACAAAGAAAAAGTCATTTTAGCTGGATCCGAGCTTTTTTTTTTTTAGAGGTAAACACTCTTTCAGAAAATGGCATACACAATTACAGCCAAAGGTAAGCAGCATAATGATAATTAAATGAACCTATTTGGGGCAAAACTGGTAAAAATTATTTGATCATTGTCATGAGACAGTTTTCCATATGTTCTGTAAAGAACTGCAAAAGAATATTGCTAAAATGTCCCAGCTGTTAAACCAAGACTATTTTCAGCCGTAATTTTCAAGCTATTGACTACTGAAATCCAGAATAGGCTTTTGTTTTAAAAGTACAAAAAATCGGAGCACTCAGTGCAAAAACTGCTCTAACACACGGAGGGAAAAATATATCTGTATGACACTAGTGAATGCAAACTAGCAGACATAACTAAAAAAAAAAAAAATCTAACATGCTTTCAGGCAGCTATAACAGTGGACTAGTAATGCTCTAAACCTTCAAAAAGGGATTGTCTAACCAGCCCTACATGTCATTATAAAGCAGAGGGGAAAGTGTAAGAGGTGATAGATGGAAGGGAGGCAAGTGTGCAGTAATAGCTAAACAGAGCACACAGTTGCAAGTTTAAGTAAAGATTATGGTAATATAATATTTCTTATGTCAACATCTACTGAAAACTAGTCTTATATGTTATAAGAAAGACTAATACTTCACTTTCCAAGATGTTGTTCAACATAAAAAGATTCACAATTTGTTTTGAATTATCACACATGAATGAATATAGGGACCTTAAAAATCAAGCTATTCTTATCACACACACACGAAAAAGAAACAATACTACCATGATTAAACTACTATCATAAACTAGTGGGATACGAAGTTCCCCCATTTCAGTGGAAAAAACTGATAAAAGCTTCAGTTGTTCTTACTTCTTGTTTTGTGTGCTTTAAACTCTAGATTTCACTTGAAAGCAATCTTTAGGCCACAGAAACTCTTCATTTTTTTCACTAACTGGTTGAAACCAAACAATCCTGTAGTTGTGAACTGACAGATATTGATGATGCCAGTAGTAAATGCAAAATAAACAGCCAAAGTTGTACAGAAAACAAATGCACATCTGCCACATGCAAGAGAACATTTTTTTGTGAGGCCTGTCTGAAAGTGTACACTAGAACAGATAGATTAGTAATAGTGACATAAAATAATTTACATAAAGTAGATTGTCTCTATTTAGGGAAAAAACTTCAGTCATGATGATGTGTTAAACACTATGGTCTACAGTGTGCAAAATCCCCAACTAAACTATCTATAATACTGTTTTCTATCTAAACGTAAGCTAATATATGTATATCATCACACCTATTTTCATAAAGCCAATTATTTTAACTGTACATTAAGGTGGCAACCCCATAGCACAATATGCAATATGCTAATTTTGAAGATGATAACTCCTACAAATTAAAAACCAGCCTCAAAAGACAGGATTTACAAAATCCTTCCATAGAGTTTTCACTGTGAATGGTGGTAAAATGCAGCAAGGTGTTGGGAGAT
Source organism: Athene noctua (assembly GCF_965140245.1). Taxonomy (NCBI): domain Eukaryota; kingdom Metazoa; phylum Chordata; class Aves; order Strigiformes; family Strigidae; genus Athene; species Athene noctua. The sequence goes on from NC_134039.1 coordinate 67,540,717, forward strand.
ACATCATCTGCATTCCTTAACTCAGTCTTTCTGAGCCACAAAAAAAAAGAAAATCTCCAAGAATTCATTGTATTTAGGGTTCCGAAAATTAGAAGAGAACAAATTCCAGTAAAAAGGGAAGGAAAAAAAAGATACAAGCTCAAAGGCCACATAAACCAGCAACTATTCCCTACAACCTAAGAGTTTGCCAGGACTTCTTTCTGTAATACATAGTTCTTAAGAATCTTTGATAGGAGGATATTCTACTCTACATGGATAGACAATTTTAAATAAACGTATGAAATTCAGTTGTCCCCCTGTATTTCCAAAGAACCTGTTATAAGCCTTAGTGATGCATTATGTGTTCTGAAATATATCCCACTCCGCACTAACCACCCGTGACCCCATGTCACCAGCTGTTCTGCAAACACAATTCTTGCTCAGGACATTTGCAGTCTAGGTTTAAAATGGGCCAGAATAGGTGGAAACACCAAACAGAGAGAGAGGCCATAGCAGACAAGGTAACAGAAAGACAGTAAGCATTATTCTAAACTCATCACCTGTCTAGCCTTTCACCGTTGTATACTTTGCCTTTCACATGATCATTGAGGATGCTGTACCTGTCACAATGTTGCTTCATATAGAGTAACAACAGAGTTGCACATTCAAAAGTACAAATGTTTAAAAAAAACTTTGAGAGGCTTAGTTTAGATACTTCGTTTTACTTAATTCTCAATCGATTCTTACATTTGTCTGCTCTGGAGATAGTCTGTGGAATAAATTCCTCAACATTTGTTAAAGTTGGAAGACACTAGTAACACTTTAAGTACCAAAGTAGATAGCCATCCAACCGTATAAAAGCTTTCAGCACCTTGCCTGTTGGTCTTACACCTGGAAGATAGCACCCATTTAAGAGTCCCCAGAAGAATTTCTGCTGCTTTTAATATACAAGGAAGAGATGCAAGTTTGTTTTTTTTTTCTCCACAAAACCAATCTCCATAATAAATAATAACTAGAACACCCTGTCCAGTATTTGTACAAACACAAGCTTCCTAGTAGCAGTGTGGTATCTTGGTCACTGCTGATAAAGTCTTCCAGACTTCACTACCCCACACATGTACTCCATGAACATCCTCTTGAGTGCATGTCTGTGCTTTAAGTGAAACGTTGCACTACTGAAGATAACTTTTAGAAGAAAAGAACTGCACTCACTCTCTTGAAAAGCAACACACACATACGTAGCAAGTCATACAGACAACAACACATAAGGAAAGCCTGAGAATTATGTTTATGTTATGAGGGCTTGAAAGACTTTCTCTGCTTGGCATTATAGGCATAGCATGACAGCTCATGCTAAATTATTGAAATCTCTCAAAGATACCCCTCAGAAACAAGACACGGCTGCTTCTGACACACAAGCATCGGAGAGAAAGGATCCAGGAAAGAGGACTTTTTTCTACACTGCAAAGCCAAACACTACTAAACTTAGCAATCATAATTAGAATCACCATTAATGCAGAAGAGGCCTGTCACCTTTCATTGAGGTAATGTATGTTTCTACACTTTTAGTAGACTGCACGTGCTCAGACAACTTTAAGGGTGACCACCTTCTGAAATCCAGTGAGTATTGTCACACAGCCAGTCCCTACCATGAGCAGCTGTCTCGGTGTATATCTAGAAGTTACAGAACACATTTTTAAGCAAAATTAGCGCATCCCAAGAGGAAAACGGAAGCATCAGTACACACACGAAAGTTAAATTCTGCAGTTTTCCCACATGCACCTCTCCTGAGCGACTCTGCTCAAGAGGGACGGGACTGGGACTTCACCCCGCGCAGGAAGAGATGCGATGTTTACGCCGCGGCCGAAGCCGCCGGCGGGCGCCTGTCCCCCTCGTGTCCCGCGTTCTCGGGGGAAACGCTTTCTAGGATTTCCTGGGCTTTTCGGCCCCGGCGCCCGACTAGCCAGGCTGTGCGGAGGAGCCCGCCCGCCAGTCCCCGCACAGCCCCAGCCCGCACCCTGCGAGGAGCAGCGGGCTCCGTCCCCGGGGCTGCCCAGGCCATCTTCGCTCGGGATGGCAGCGGCCACATGGTCACCGCTCCCTCCGCGGGCCCGGCTCCCGCGGCCTCCCGGCGGCGCGGCCCCGCCAGGTGGGAGCGGGCGCGGAGTCCCGGCGGGTCCCTCCGGCCCGGCCCGCGCCGCGCACAATGCCGGGCGGGCTCGGGGCGCGGCCAGCAGCTCGGCGGGCACCCCCCCCCCCGGGGCGGAGGACGGCAAAGCCTGCCGGGCGGCCCGGGCCAGCGCCGAGCCCCTGGGGACCGGCGACCCCCGCCCGCCAGGCTGGCTGGGCCCCCTCCCGGGGCCTCGCAGACAATGGAGCCAGCACCGCGGGCCTAGTCCCCGGCTTCCTGCGCCGCCCCGCCACCACACGCCCCCTCCCCGGCCTGGCGGCGCTGTCCTGCGGGCGCTCCCAGGCGGGACGGGGCGCCGCCTGGCCCGGGGCGCGGGGTCCCGGCCGCACAGGCACCGGCGTCGCTGAGCCAAAACCCGGCGGCGGTAGAGGGGGGGGGGGAAGGGGGGGGGGGGGGGAGCGGCGGGGGCCGGCGGAGGGCGAGCCGGACCGCCCTACCCGGCCCCCTCCCGGTGCCGGAACGGTGCCACTCACCTCCCCGGGCGGCCGCCGCAGGGGAAGCCAGAGGTCGCCGCCGCCCGGCCGGGCCCGAAAGAGTTAAAAGGAAGGGCCGGGCGGGACCGTCCCATTCATTAGCCGGGCGCTTTGTCTCCGGCCGCCGCCGCCGCCGCGGCGCTGAGCAGGCTGCCCCGGCTCGGCCGCCACGGGGCGCGGTGCGCAGGCGCCGGGCGCGGGGGGCGGTGCCGCCGCCGAGCGGCCGTACGCACGACGCGCGGTATGTCATGCGGGCCGCAAAATGGCTGCCCCCGGGCCGTGACGCTCAGGGGGCGGCGGGGCGGTGGCTCGGCGCCCGGATCCGGATCGGGGCGGTAGCTGCGGCGCGGGGAGCCGGGTGTTCTGCTGCGCCGCCCCCGCGGCGGGGCCGGGGTGAGACGCGAGCCTCCTGCGCACAGGCGCGGCCGCGGCGGCCGCTCGCCTCCGCCCGCTTCGTTTCTGGGGCGGCCGCGGGGAGCGGCGGCCGCTGCCGCGGCTCCGAGGGCGACGGGGACGGGGCGGCGCCGGCCTGGGGCGTCCTGCGGCGCCCCGGCCCCGAGGGACTGGCGGGGCTTCTCTCCGGTCGGCAGCGCCTTCCCCGGCCGGCCGCGGGCGGGCGCCCCGAGCTATCCCGCGGCCGGAGCGGCCGTTCCCGGCCTCGCAGCGGGGGCTGGCGGGCGGCGCAGCGCGGGGCGCTGGTGCCTGGCGGGCGGCGTGCTCGGAGCGGGCTGCCGGCGGGGCCTCGGCTTCAGGAAGGGCCGGCGGTCTGCCCTGGCCGGGAGCCTGAGGAGAGGCCTTCATGGGCATCGCTCTGGAGGCGCACGGGCACGCCGTTATCCCGAACACAGATCAACCTTTCCAGGAATGTAATCTCCATTGTGCATATTTAAGTTTTTTTAAAAAAAACAACGGTGTTGACATATATTTGTGGTCTAATGCACACTGGATTTGGTTTTGGGCTCTGTTTTGCTGTACTTGCAGCCACTGTCTGCCTCAGGAGGGGGCAGTTCAAATGACGCTTCCATCTGTTCTGTGTAGCCATCACGGGGAAGGCAGTCGAGGGATGAAGGATATGTGTTGCGTCAGTTCAGCGAAGCGGTGACCCACTATATTCTTGACATCTTGGAATTCTTGTTAAAGCTCCTCCAGTTTTGGTGTTCAGTTGTAGGTTGACTTCTCCAATTGAGAAGGAGTAGTCAAGGTTGTCAGGACTGAGTGATCCAAGGCTTTTTGGGTGGGGTGGGAGTAAAACAAGGTGCTTTGTTTTTGTTTTGTTGGGGTTTTTTTTTAAATGTATGTCACTTCTGCAGAGAGGTGGGTAAAGATATGATCTGGTAAGACTTTGAACTTTGTTGTCAAATTGCCAGTGGTAGTCATAGATTTCTGCTTCTTTGACTTAAGTGTTGCTGGTCATAATAACGTGCATCTTACCTTTGGGATTGGAAGCAGGAGGAAAACATTATCATCACTGGTTTGGAAACAATAATAAATTTTATATTAAGGTTCAGGGAGCAAAATAGTGCTTAAGCAAGTACTTTCTTTTGATTTGAGTTATTTTCATCAGTTAATTATTTTTTTTTAATTGAACAGATTTAGTGAAAAAGTGTTTTAGTAGATATATGGCAGTTGATCACTTTTTGATTTGAAATAGTGGAGCTCTTCAACATTCTTCTATAGTATTTCTATGTTTGTATTTCTGTAGTGCTGGTGGGGGTCTTCTAAATGCCAGTCAGCATAAAGCAAATGATCTGTTATGGTTCATGCTTCCTTTGGAAATCTCATGTCACTTTTTTTTATTCATACACTACTCAGAATCCCAACAAAATAGCTGTTACGCTGTGTGCTGGCAGTCCTCCTCTGTTCCATGTTATAACTTTTAACTTACAGTGTATTTCTACTGAGACAGTTGGACTGCTACCATAGGTGATTGAGGTCAAGTGACTGAGGCTGAAGTGATTTGAGGTGAAGGTGCTTTTGACTTGCCCAGTTTCCACTGTTACAAAGTGCATTTATATGAATAAAACTACTTAAAAATGAAGATCAGTCTTGGCTGGATCTGCCAACTAGACTCAGTTATAGAGGTGTGAGAGCTTGGTTAAGAAGCCTCTATCATCAGTCTGTTAGCAAGAAATTACGGTGATTATTTAACGTGCAATATTAATAATGAATAGAAAGATAAGCATCTCTTGGAGAACTATAGAATTGTAACCGTTATGTTGAATTTTACTTGGAATTACACAGACTTATCAAACCAAGTAAAGCCTGGTAATAGCAGGATATGTGGCTCTATTAACTTTTGTGGGTTTTTTTTTAACCGCTATGAATTTGAAGATTTTTCCCAATTTGTAGTTGAAAATATAACAGTAAATTAAAGACTGGAAATTCACTTTGTGCTCTCCCACTGCATGTTGCTCTTTCTGTATGCACCTCTCTGTACCTCTTCATTTTTTCATACATACTATTCTGATAACTTCCTTAAGCATTAGTGAAAGTTGAGGTTAATGAAAGTTGATTATTTCTTTAAATTATCTTCTAAATGGTTTGAAAACCAGTGATTCAGTATATAATGTATAGATGTATATCACAGATTGACTGAAATAGCTGGAACTTCTTTCTGTTTTGCAAAGATACACTGGAAACTCAAGAAAGTAGGTCTTAAAAATCTGAGCAAAGCTGGGGCCAGAAAGTCTTTTCACAAATAACCAAGTAATATGAAGAATAAAACAAAGATATCTTAGTGATCTAGTGACAGGCTAAGGAAAGAGTAAGTAACTGCAATTCCTAGAGAAGGCTCCAGACTGCCAGCTTGTGGTGAATGTAGCAGCACCAGTGTAGCAATAGTCTAAAGAAACAGATTCGTCATAAAATGGGCAGCCTGAGGTGCAAGTATGTGAAAGAACGTAAGTCATTTGGCAAACTGGATATTGGGAAAGTCTCTGCAACACATCATGATAGGAAGAAAACAGAACTCTTCAGAAGAGTAATTATTTTTTTTTCTTAATTTCCCCCCATTTATGCCTTTATAAACTTGTTATCTGTTTCAGATACTGCGAATAAACAACTTTGTTTGCATGTTTAACTGAGCCTGTCATGAAGGAAAAACGATCTGATATTAGATGATTATAAAAAGGTAATTTCTCAGTCCAGTCCCTGGAGCAAACTTCAAGTTCTTAGCTCCCCGTTTTGTAGAATGTTGGAAAACTAAGAGAGCCTGCTCCCAAGAAAATTGTTTGGGTTCTCTGGAAAATAGGTGTTACAGGCTCAGAGAAGAAGGAGATGTCACTGCAGTAATTGTAAGTAACCAACTCTCTGTCATTTTCAATACTGACATGCACGTTGAACTCAGAAGGCTCCCAGGAGGCTACAAGAGCCTAAAACCAGTTGGAAACTAAATTAAATTCTTGTATCCCTTCCTACTGTGACAGAATGTAAAATATGCCTTAAATGTAGCTATTTCTCTGCCAATATTATGTTACACGTTATTAGACAATTGTAGATGTTCAGTTGCTGCAGACAGAGCTTTGTGTTCTGTGGTCCCAGAGTCTCCAGTCACTGAGCTGTTTGTGTTAATCTGATTTTTTGTTTCCTTACATCCATTTATTTCTTGGTAGTAAAGATAATAGTGATACTGCAGTGATAAATTGGTGTAGTTCTGTCTTGCTGAATTTGTATACCTTTGGAAACATTAAATGTTATAATGGCATATTGATAATACCAATGTTGCAAGTATTAACTGTTTTGCTACGTTACCTTGTAGCAGAATTGGGCAGTTAATGTATTGATCTCCAGACCTGCTCTGATAAGCTTGTTTTCCTTACTGAATGACTTAAACCTTTGACTTCACCTCTAGCAACTTCTGCATCAGTGATGCATTTCCCATGTGAAATCCTGAAGACAGAAACTATATCAAGAAATAGGAGTTCTTACGTCAAGCACAAAGAATTGGTGCCTTGTGTGTGCACTGAGGTAATATATTTCATAAAATGATCTCTTTTCCTCCTTGTATAGACTCCAGCCTCTTCTAGGACCCTATCTAGACAGTGTCAGCTTAATGATCAAAACCTTAAAATAGAGGTCAGGAGTACTAAATTTGGGTGTCTAATGTAGCATCTAAAGGACACGATTTCTAAGAACACTTAACATAGGAGAGTACTTATATATTTAGCATACATACCCCAGTAACTTCAGCAGGCACTTGGCTCTGCTCATCAGGTGTCAAGATGTCGAGTTGGGTGCTCAGGAAATAAAGAATGAGCAATTACACAGTAGTTGTGAGAAACTTGAAGCAGCATTCGCTGCCAAAACCATGATGCCTTTGTGCTTTTTTATTAATGACCTCATTTGTTACAAACACAGCTGTCTAATCTCTTTATCGTTCTGGATTTATAGCACATCAGAGGTGTACATCAGTGATTTTTGACTTGGGAGTTCAGCATAGGATAGCATGTTCACAGGATTTATTTATATTTAACCTTTATGTGGAGTAAGGATGGTGCTAGAACATGTCTTTTAGAAGTGCTCAGTTTGAAGTTCCTGTTCAAGCATTTTTTGAGCCTATTGAGATTCTGTCTACATTATGAAGCCATAGTGTGTATCAGAACTGATTTATAGATGCGTGAGTTTGGAAGATCTCTTTATTAGCCAGCATCAGGCCCTGGCTGAGGTGGTAGGCATGTCTGAGACAAAGCAAAGAAAACTTGCACAGGGCTCATTACTGTTTGTTAAATGATACATACAAGTTGGTTTTCTCTGAACAGAGGAAGCCATGAGCCATGTCTGATTCTCTTGTTGGCTATTTTTGTAGATGTCATGTATTGAGTCTTGGTTCTGACTTACTTTTTCACTTTATTTTTCCTCACCAGATTTTGATGTCACCTTGCTTTGTAGTCCTTTGCCTTGTAAATGAGGAGATGAGGTTTTAATTCTGAATGAGCCCATCTATTTCGGGATTTCTTCTGCAGTAAATGACTAGGGATTCTAACAGCAAAGCTTCCTCCATTGCATACTGACTTAATCATCTGCAGACCAGGTCTGTCCTCTAAAATGAATGAGGAACTGGTAGTAAAGTAATTATGACTGGATTTGTGATTGAATTTTAACTTAATTATACTAAGGCTGAAGTATTAACTCATTGTAAACATTTGAGATCATTCCTTAGAGATACACATTTGTGAGTGACCTAACTAGGAAGACAACTTCATTCAGAGTTTATACTTCATCACATTACACTTGCAAGTTTTGATACTGACAGCAAGGAATTGAGAATTGAGAAGTCAGTCCAAGGATTTAATAAATAAAATAAACTTTATATATTCTTAAACTTTATTAAGGCAGCAAGTAACTTTTTCTTCCTTGGATGAAGGCTGTGTAGAGGATCCTTTCCAGTGTAGAGGAAAGGATCATGGAGTAGGAGAGGGTTATCAGAGAAAGTAATGGTGTATTTGCAGTAATATTGTTTACATGGGTTATGCTGGCTGAGTTTGTGCTAAAAGAAGTGTCTTCTGAAATTCAAACCTGATGAGGAGAACAACCACAAGGAGAAATTAAAGAAATTAAGGTACTGAAATTGATGTTTGACTTGAGAAATATATTGTGTATCAGATTTGTGTGGAGAGCACTTTGTTTTCCCTTTGCTATGGCTGCCTTTCACAAATTTTTTCAGTTCAGATAGGTGCTCTTTTTTGTTTCATTAACTGTCTATAAATTCTGTCTTTATCTGCTACTGAGGTTTCCTCATCATGTCTTGCAAAAAAAGAAGTCAAAATCCAACATAAATTGTTTAGCCACAGTGTTTTGTAATTCTTTGCTATGCAAGTATATTTTTAGAACTTCTTACATAGCAATTACTGTTTTGCTTTTTGAGTCCTACCCATTACATTTTTGTCTTTGCCTGTAACTTGGCTAGGTTAATTATCCTATGTGAATTGACAGACACTTCATTTCTAAACATGCAGCTTCTTTTATCAGTTAAGCTAATGACTAGGGATGCTGAAGGGGCACTCCCAAACCCTGGATTTACTTTCCTGCTGCCTCCCTTGCGCTGACGGTCATTGTCATCTGATCGTGCAGGGAGGCAATTCTGGGAGCTAAACAGAAAATCGGTGACTTGTTTATGGGAATAGCTTCCCATAAAGAGCTTTGCAGCTGGAGTTATTATGCAGAACATAATAAAGGTGCCAAACTGTAAACTCTAGGAATTGAATAATTAATGCCAAAGTGGCAATGATGGGAGAGAAGGAGCTCTGTCTGCTCTTTTGTAAACAACAGTATCATTACACGTAAGTGCAAATAACTGTGCTTCAGAGGTTTGCGCTTGATAGAAGTCTCCAGTAGTTTTGCTGTTTAGAACACCTACAGGTGAGTAGGTGGGCAAGCTTTGTGCTTTTGCTGCAGAATTTTGTAATTTGGGGATATTTTGTTTTGTTGAAGTGTAGTTTACATATGCTTTCATGTATATCCTAATACTGAAGATTTTTTTTTTTTATCTTTGCAGTGTCGTGTAGGCATGAGCTCAAGCCCCACCTTCCATCATGCAACAGTTATGAGCATGTATGGTAGAGACCATCTTATAACTGCAAAATCCCAAAGGTACTTGATGTTAAAGGATTCAGGATAGATAGTGGAAGGATAAGTAAGGCAGGAAGTAGGTTCCCTTGTCAATTGTGTATCTCAGCACAGTGCTTAACATATCTTTCTATCTGCAGTAGGTGACTGCAAGCAGTAGTTCCCACAAAGGCTTAAATGGAAGTGGGGTAAGGGCCTTTGCATAGCAGCTGTACAGCTTAAAGACCACTCTGTCAAATGATCTTTAAGTATTATCTATAGATAACATTCCACAGGACTGCCTAGCAGATGCAACTCAGAAGTATTTCTTAGCAAGCACACTGATATAGCTTGAGTTCTGGTGGAGCTGTGAAGACAAAAGAGCTCTGTCTTTATCAGTACCGTAAAAGGCCTTAACTCAGCCTCCAGTCTGTTTTAAAACTTGTGTTTCAGTGAAGACCATTTGTTTGGATCAGCGTGAACTGAACTGTTGTGTTTTAAAGGATCTTACCAATTTTATAAATAGAGAGCCATTTTGATTCTGAGGATGAGAAAGATGGTATGTGCAGGAAGTAAGAGTTAGTGAGGCCATAAGAAGCAAAAATCGTTGATTACTTAGCAGTTGGTGAACATGGATGAACACCAGTATTATTTCATCTTTACTCACCTTTTTGTCGTATTACAGCTAAAACTTCAGGATCAGAGGAATGAAGAGGAAAATGCAGATAATTCTTCCTGACCAGAGAACAAGGAAGATACTCAGTAAACATGTAGGGTTAAAAAGGGCCAACACTTTTCTTCCATATTTGAAGCCAAAAGGTTGTTTTCTGTTCTGGAACTGTCATCTAGGACTTCGGACCATATATCCACTCAGTCCGGTATGAAAAAGTCAGCCTTTCTGCCAGTGTATCAGTGATAACTAGGAGATGGATCAGTGATATGTGGATTTGTCTTTAAATACAGCGGTTCACAAAGATCAGTCAGAAGAGGTGGAGAAACATTACAGCCTCACAGACTGAAGATAAACAGTTGTTTTGTCTGTCAGCACACTGCCATAACATGTCTTTTAATAGGGTTTCAGCATCTTTTCCACAGTGCATGCTGTCTGGCTTCAGCGAGGTTTGAGAACAACCAGCCTTGCACAGTCATGCCTGCAAGTACGCTACCAGTGCCATATACCACAACTGATGAGGTAAGTGAGATCAAAAAGCATCCCTTTGCAGAATGAGAGGACCATGATAATGTTGTATCTTATGAGACAGTGTTTTGGAGGGGAATATTAATCATGCATAGATGAGTCTGAAGGTGTAAACTGTATAGGGGGAAGCCAGACTTGAAAACTTTATAGGGGTAGATTGTCTTGAGGCATCACATGACTGAGCGAAGTTAGGCACATTCTTCATGGTGTATTTTTCCTATCACTCACGCACGCATGTTATGGCAGTCCCAAACCTACCTTGAAACGGAAAGATTCTTGCAGGTTCTAAAGGACGTGTGGAGTGGGTTCTGCCTTTTGCTTGTCCCTTCACCATCCAGCTGTTCAGACCAGCAGAGGGATCAGAGTTCTATCCAGGGAAGACCAGCACCACTGCCAATATTTCAGTGCTGCAGCAGAACTGAGTTGATCTTCGTTAATCTGTAAAACAAAGGTGATACCATGTGGGTGATACATTTGAGCAGTATAGAAATGTGTTTCATGAAGCTTGATTCTGCAAGGAAAGAGAAGAGGATACCAAAGCAGATAAATAGCATTTGTGTTTGTTTACATGATCCTTCCTTCTTGAAGTGTTTCTCTTGAGAATTTGATAACTAGTGCAGATGAAAGCTGGTAGGCAGAAGATGCTCCTTCTGTGGAAGTCTTCCCTGCAGGGTGAGTCAGCAGTGGCAACTTGAATAAGAACTTGATGAATCCAAGTAGGGGTGCGTAGATTCTCATGGACTGGGACTGAAGCCCCATGCACACTTTGAGCTAGTGCCAAAAAAGGTGGTGAGGGTCTTGTTGTCATCAAACTGTGGTTCAGAGAGCCAGTTATTTTTTGCTCGAAATTGTACAGTATCCCAGTAGAATTGTTTCCTCCTTGTCCAAAAATAGAAAGAATACTACTTTGAGTCACCAAGTCTCACTTGTGAGATGGAAAAGGCAGAGGAAACAGATGTTTGAGATCATAGAAGAGAGTGCTGAGGACTGGTCAAATGCCCCAGACAATACTACATACTCTGTTGTGTTTTGAAATGATAGGGACTAACATACTAATACTTAACATGGAGGGGTTGAGGATCCTGATCTGGTAGTCTGTCATAATGTCAATGAGAAATGATTTAAAAGTGTAACGCTCCTAATACTGAACTATGTGTTGAGCCTGCCATGATCTCTGTGCTGTTGCTCTGAAGTGCTATATCAAGGAATGACATGCGTTCTGTGCCAGAGCCTGGACAGTCTGTGGTGACAACTCCTTATACCTTCTTACAGAGAGTAATTGAGAGGATACAGAACGCTGATGAACCCTGCCTGCATGCTAGTAATTTGAGGTGGAGACACTTGTCTCCATTATGGGAACCAGGAAATGAAGCTCAGCAGTCATTTGAAATTCTGTAGAGAATCTGAGGAGCAGCGAGGCCTTTCTGCATTAGGCTACCGTGAATCAGAAGCTTTTCATTTCAAATCTGTTAGGAAATCGGGTTCTGGCAGTATAGCATGCTGTCGTGATTGATTCAGGCTGCGCTGTGAGTCCTTGGTCAATAGGTTGTGGGAATCGATGCTGCCGCGGTCTTTTTAATGAAATCATTTTGGAACTGCCACTTCCCATTTTTATCAGGGTGAAGTTTAAGACCTTACACCTTATGGATGGAGTGTTTTTACCAAATGTGCCCTACGCACAGAGCTGGAAGATGAGTCTCAAGAAAAAGCCATGTAAATACAACAGCTTACTAGAGAGAATAAAGCATGAGTTTCAGCTACAAAGAGATGGTTAAATGATGCAAATAGCAACAAGGAGCACTGTATCACTGAAGGGACATCCAGTTATGGAATGCTGTAGTCCACCTGGCAGGAAAAAGAAACTGGAAAAGTGCCAGACTTACTTGCGCATCAGACACGTGAGAATATGGACACCTGCAAGTTCTCTCTGGAAAACTTGTCTCCAGTTAGAAAGCATTTGTACAGCTGCAGGGCAGATACACATGTTGATTATCACTTAAAAGAACTCTTTAAATCATAAGTAAGATTTTATTATTACTAGCTCCTTGACAACATTTATAATTTCTAGTAATTTTTATACATTGTGCACTGATTTTTATGATGTAGTTTACTGCTCCCTCTTTAATTTTTCTATCACAAGCTGAATCCCAGTGCAACAACATTAACTAAATCATCATGTTGTAAAACTGATGGTAGGATCACTTAAGTAATATAATGGGAGAGTAATTCCTCACAGGCGAGTACACAAAGGACCAGATGGTCTCTACAGTTCATACAGGTTTTTTTTTTATATTGGAAATTTAAGTTACTAGGCCTGTCTAATCCTAAAGATCTATCTCTATACTGAGTGTGCTGCAGAAGTGTTAGCTGTTTTAATAGTTTGTTTTGTTAAGAGAGCAGCGCGCTGGTTCCCTGATTTGGGGGGGGGGGGGGGGGGGGGGGGGAAGGAGTTTGAAAGTACTTTGCCTGTTCTACGGGATTTCCTTAGCAAAGTTACTTCAGCTCTCTGGACCTTGATTCACTTTCTACAAGTAGTGACAGGTGTATCTATCTCTGAAGTCCCACTCATAAACTTATGGCAGGACAAACTGCTGTTTGAAGCAAGCAAATACAGTAGTGCTAGAGAAAACGTAAAAATGAATTGCTAAGCTGTTTTGAAGAAAGGTTTACTGGTGGTTACAGATGGGCCAAGACCATCACACATCCTCTTGGCTGTTTGCTTTTTATTTACAACGTGCAGGACTTTTTCTGTACGATCCGCAAAGGCACGTAAGTGTTTGTCGCGGGCTGGGCGAGTTAGAAGTTGTTTTGTAAGTGTGTGGGTGCAGCTGCCTCCCAGAAATGTGTTGCAGTAAAATCCTCCAGATCTCGAATATGGCTGTAATGGCTGTCTAAAAATAATACGTAACAAAGGGTGTCCTTTGCCGGGAGAGCCAGAAATAACTTGCTTTTGCTTCGTCAAAATGTGAGGCTACGATCAGGTAATTCACAAGCAGCAGCCTCACCCGGAGTCCGCGCAGGAGTGAACTTCCGAGCAGGTCTCCTGCGTACGAATCTCAAGCTGAGGCTTCCTCCAAAGAAATAATAAATACGACTCGTCTTGTCGTTTCGAGCCTGGGTTTTGTAACGAGCCGCGGCCCGCCCCGCTCCCCTCCTCCCCCGTGCCGCCCGCCCCGCGCTGGGGCGTTCAGAGCCGCTGGCGGGGGGCGCGGCGGCCTGGCCCTGGGCGGGAGGGCACGGCCGGGCCCGGCGGCGCGTTCCCGCCCTGGCCCCGCCCGCCGCAGCGCCCCGTGCGGGCTGGCGCCGGGCCCCGCGCGGCGCTCCGCGGCGCTCCGCCGGCCGGGCCGGGGCGGGGCCGGGGGCGGGGCGGCGCGCAGGCCCCGCCCGGCGGCGCGGCGGGGCTGGGCGGTGCCTGGCGCCCTCACGTCCCTTCCCCGCCGCCTCCCTCTCCTCCCCCCCGTCGGCGCAGCGCTGTGGTGGAGCCGCATTGTTTGTGCCGAGGGGGGAGGGGAGCTGCTCAGCCCCGGGAGCTGAGCGCCGAGCCCGCAGCCCGACGGCGACCCGCGCCGCGCCTCACGAATGCGCCGCGCCCGGCTGCAGCAGCAGCCCCGCAGTCGCCGCCGGGTCGCCGCCGCGGGCAGCGCGGCCCTCTCAGCGCCCGCTCGCCCGCCCGCGGCTGCCGGACGCGGGGCCAGGCGGCAGCACCGGCGGGACCTCCGCCATTAAACCGGCCGCAGCGTCGGCCGCAGAGGCGGAGCGGGAGGTCTGTCAGCCGCGCTTCGGCGGCTCCCACAGCGTGAGTGAGGCCGGGCGGGCGGCGAGGGCCGGCGGGCGGGGGCGGCTGCGGGGCCGGCAGCGGCGGGTCCCGCCGCGGCGAGACGGGAGACCGGCGGAGCGGGGTGGGGGTGCGGGGGGGAAGGGCAGGGCGGGCTGAGCACGGCGGCGGGGGAGGGCGCGGAGGCGAGAGGCGGCCGGGAGCGAGGCGGGCGGGCGGGGAGGCTGCGCGGGGGGGAGCCGAGCGCGGCTGTCTGGGGGAGGGCGCCGCTCGAGCTGTTTTGTCAGCCGCCATATTTGTGGGCCGAGTATTTTCGCGGAGGGGAGGGAGGTGACTTGGGAAGGGCTGGAGATGATGGGCCTGGGCAGGAACCATCCTCCTGGGGGCCGGGAGGGGGGAATGCCGGGGCCGGGCAGGAACCATCGGCGCAGAGGGGTGTGTGCGCGGCGGAGGCGCCCTGGGCGTGGGCAGGAAGTGTTTGCGCGGGGCCGGCGAGGGCGGCCCGTGGGCGTGGGCAGGCCCAGCGCGGGCGGCGGGGCCGGCCGGGGGCGGCGGCCTGGTCCCGGGGGCGCTGCCGGCGGCCTTGGGCCGGCTCGGCGGGCGGCGGCCCCGGGGAGCCCGCGCCGGCTGGCCGTCCCCGCGCCGGCTCACGGGGCTGCCTGAAGGCCGGTTCTTCGCGTTCCCCTGAGGGGTTTGCTCCTGCTCCACAGCTGGAGTCGTGGGTGGTGTCCGCCCCGTATGCGCGTAGGCTCTGTTTGCTTATCTCCCTCATTGTCTGGGACCAAAGAGCGTTCATGGGTCTTTTTCTTTTTAATGGTCTGCATGAAAGTGTCCGTTGAGAATGGAATTCCCGCTTCTATTGAGCAGGGGATCCAGGGGCCAAAGGCAATTCGTTTGGAGAGGAGGAAGGTAGCTAGGACGGAGGTTGGAAAAGGAATTTATGATCAAAAAGTGTGCGTTATAATACTTTTCCTGTTGGTTTTGGTTATCCTGCACCCCAATAAAAAGTGTTTTTTCACCTCATACCGTGCATTCCACAGGAACAGCTGTCTTGTACTTTTGTTGTGGCGAGGACAGCGTCTGTTGGTGACTTTCTTCCCAAGCAGCTGATGTAATTCCAAGAGAGCAAAGCTGTGGATAACTTTCCTGGTTTATCTCCTCCAGTCTTTGAGTTAAGAGGCAAAAAAGCTCTAACAGAAGTACACTAAGTAATTTAATTTGCTGTTAGCGTAATATCTTTATTAATATTGAATGGAAACTGCCTTAGTTTATACTCTTTTTCAAACTTAGATTCGTGGTCTTTGTTCCTGTCCATCTACAGGATACTGAGGGGTGGGTGTGTGTGTGTGAAAGGTGCCTGATAGCTAACTGGGAAAAGCAAAACAACTGCCAGTCATGAATTGGCTATGCAGAAATCTGGTCTTCATGCGGAATATTTATAAGACATCTGCAAACGGAAAAAGTCTTGAGAATTAAAACACTGATTTGACTTCCAGAACATTTAAGTTATTCACGCTAAGTTTCTATAAAATTTGGCCAGAGTGCTACCAGTTCCAATTGTGTGTTCATTGCATTGTATTTGTAGGGTATCCATTCTGCATTTAACTGTGACTGTAATTTGCTTCCTAATTTAGCTTTATTTACAGTTGGGTATTACAGGGAAGATGCTTAGATGTTAGCTTAACCTTTTTTTATAATTCTGGTTCATAGTTTGTTTGAGTTTTACAATAGTAGTCCTAAACCTCAAAGCAAGAACACCTGTGCTTTTGGATATTTTCTTCCTGTTCTTATTGCCTGCTTGCAGCCAAGCTTAAGAACCTTGGGAAAAGAGGAGGATGGAAAGCTTGGAAACCCAGCATGAATGTTGTTTTTCTGTGATACTGGGTTAAGTTAGATAGTGAAGTGTAGGCATATTGCACGTTTTTGATTTCTGAGGGCTACGTCTCATCCCTCCCCCAGTATTTTGTTCAAAACAGTCACTTGTTAAGCCACTGTGAACAGGTACACAACCAGCTAAGATGTAGGAAGGGACATTAAAAAAAAAAACAAATTAGAATTTTACATCTAGATAAAATTTACATGCATTTATACGAGGTAAAGATAATGTAAATGTTTTTTTCTTGACTGGTGACTAAATAAAGACACATTAAAAAAAATACTGTAAAAATAAAACATTCTTATCTGCAGTACATTGCTGTGCCTTGACATGTCAGTGTGTTAGCTGAAGAATCCTGCTTTATTTATTCACCGTAATAAACAAAATCAGGGCCATGGTGTTATCTTTGGCCTCTGAATTATCAAATCTGTTGTGAAACTGGAAGCTAACTTCTAATTTCAGTTAAACTATCGGTATGCCTTTGTTTATAGTTATTGGACTTTCTGTAGCAGCGTTACTGGTTTAAACTTTTACAGTTAAGAAATCATTATGATTTAACCCTGTGTCGTTTTACAGAATTAAATTATAAAATATTTCTTCAAAACTTTCTTGAAGAGGTGGACCCTTTTTTATTCATCAGTTGATTCTATAGAACAGATCAGAGGTCTGTCACGGTTAAACACCAGCTGTTGTCTGGTTTTGTGCTTGTGCTGTAAAAACAAGTAATAACAAGGTATTTGTGTAAATGTCAGATCTATTGAGCACCACAATTTTTGCATGAATAATAAAACTAGCTTAGGTTGGGAAAACAGTCTGTTTGTGAGAGCAGATAGATGGACCCTCTCAAGAACTAGTTTTAATGCTAGCTGCTTAAATTAGTCTCCTTTTGAGTTCCTTCAGTACTTTAGGTTCACCTTAGAGACTGGCATCATAGACTAAGCAAAAGGCAGGCTACATGGAAGTAGTCTATGTAATTGTTCCAGTCCTTGCTATTTTCTTCCTGAAATAGATACACTAGTCTTCAACAATAATTGTGTTATGATCTCTCTTATTTCTCTGCTATTTTGGCAACACATGCTAACACTAGTTACATTATTTTAACTAGTAGGCAACACTGCATTGAAATGCAGAATTGAAACCGTGAGGCCCTAATAATACTTTAAGCCACATCTAAGATTTAAGATCAGGAGTTTTTTCTGTAGCTGTCATGTCCCGCTCTCTTGTCTCTCACAGTAGCTGAGGTTGAATTTTGCTATTTATTAATGATTTATTAGGAAGGAGGGTGATGGAACTTCTAAACTTGACCTTATCGGTTGGTTTTATAATATTTTCAACCCGCATAGGAAAAAAAACCCAAAACATTAAAATGTTAAAAGTCATAAGTATGGAATTTTTTAATTAGAAATTTTGTGATCAAAATACTTGCTTGTCTTAGTCATGGCACTTCATGATGGGGGAAAAAAGCTATCTCTTTGCATCATATGTGGAATGATCTTCCAGTAAGTGATAAACTTGAAAATTATGTTAAGGAGCTTGGGATTGGATTTTAAGACAGGGAGATTTTCATCTACCTCATTTGCTCTGAGAACTCTTGAATAGGGAGAGGGTCTGTGTACATGCACGCTTAAATGGAGGGAGAAAGTTTTCGCTGTAAGATCAATCTGCTTTACAGGTGGAGTATCTCCTAGTTGCAGTACATTCTGCACCATATTGGCCATTGCAAATTCAACTGTGTTCTTGTCATTTTGACAAGAAAAGTAAAAAAAAGTAAAGGGCTGTCAAACTTCATACTTGCCAAATTTGTAATTAAGTGTGTTTTTCTAACTTTAAGTATAGCTGTAGTAATTGAGTTGTTAACATGACTATTTCAAATTGCCCTGGAAAACACTGTGGAGAAGACTTGCTTTTCTTTCACGGTTATGTACGTTCTTTTGCGGGGAGATCTGGAGAAAGCAGTCTGTAGATGCTGAAGAAAATTTCAAACTGCAGACACCCTTAAGGTATTAGAAGATATGGTATGAAATATCACGTTATATTCATACATTGTATGAAATAGTATGTTACATTTCTTACAATGTAACAAGTGTAATTTTTTTCCTCTGTCACTTCTGAAATGTTTTTTTCTCATGCAGCAGTCTTACAGGTAGCTCTGATATGGGATTTTTGTATCAAGGATTTTGTTTAGCTGGGTTTATTTCAAGAAGCTGTTACTTAGGAGAGCTCTTTATCGTTAGGTTAAATTTGTACAAACAGTATGAGCAGTCCTATTAAGTAAAGGTAACAGCCTTTTTTTTTTTTTTCCCCGATTGAATAGAGAGATGGGGTGCTGTAGAACTGAGTGTTTTGGGGTTTTTCTTGCTATAATACAACTAATACTTGAATATGAATGTTTAGAGTTCGTAATATTAACTGTTGCTCTAATTTTAGGTAAACATTACCAAATGAGGAGAAAAGGAAGATGTCATCGAGTATCGGCAGCAAGGCATTCTTCTTCCCCATGCAGTATTAAGCACTCCCCCACACGAGAAACCTTGACATACGCTCAGGCTCAAAGAATGGTTGAAATAGAAATTGAAGGTCGCTTGCATAGGATCAGTATCTTTGATCCTTTAGAGATTATATTAGAAGATGATCTTACAGCCCAGGAAATGAGTGAATGCAACAGCAATAAAGAAAATAGTGAAAGACCACCAGTTTGTCTCAGAAGCAAACGGCATAAAAATAACAAAGTGAAAAAGAAAAATGAAGCTCTTCCGAGCTCACACGGTATACCTGCTACAACGACTCCTCTTCCAGAACCAAAAGTACGGATTGTTGAATACAGTCCCCCTTCGGCTCCTCGGAGACCTCCGGTTTATTACAAATTCATTGAGAAGTCAGCAGAAGAACTTGATAATGAAGTTGAGTATGACATGGATGAAGAAGATTATGCATGGTTAGAAATAATAAATGAGAAACGGAAAAGTGATGGAGTGTCAGTTGTCTCACAAAATATGTTTGAATTCCTTATGGATAGGTTTGAGAAAGAGTCTTATTGTGAGAACCAAAAACAGGGTGATCATCAGTCTTTAATTGATGAAGATGCAGTGTGTTGTATATGCATGGATGGTGAATGTCAGAACAGCAATGTAATCCTGTTTTGTGATATGTGTAATTTAGCAGTACATCAGGAATGCTATGGGGTGCCATATATACCTGAGGGCCAGTGGCTCTGCAGACACTGCCTGCAGTCCCGTTCTCGGCCTGTAGACTGTGTGCTGTGCCCAAACAAGGGAGGTGCCTTTAAAAAGACTGATGATGATCGTTGGGGACACGTTGTGTGTGCTTTGTGGATTCCAGAAGTTGGATTTGCCAATACAGTTTTTATTGAGCCAATTGATGGTGTCAGGAACATTCCCCCAGCCAGATGGAAGTTAACATGCTACCTCTGTAAACAGAAAGGTGTTGGTGCCTGCATCCAGTGCCACAAAGCAAACTGCTATACTGCATTCCATGTGACATGTGCTCAAAAGGCCGGTCTGTATATGAAAATGGAACCTGTGAAAGAACTAACTGGCAGTGGGACAACATTCTCTGTAAAAAAGACTGCCTATTGTGATGTACATACTCCACCAGGTTGCACACGGAGACCTCTAAATATTTATGGAGAAGCTGAAATCAAAAACGGTGTTTGTAGAAAGGAAGGATCAGTCAGAACTGCTAGGTCTACATCAAAAGTCAGAAAAAAGACAAAAAAAGCCAAGAAAACAGTGGTTGAACCCTGTACAGTTATGCCAACAGTATCTGCTCCTTATATTCCCCCCCAGAGGTAAGCAAACTAACTGAGAGAAACCTTACTTAGTTACCTGTTTCATTTTAAACCAGTGCTTCTAGATGCCAACTTGAAGTTTATCAGCATTTCTTACATGCTTTCTTTCAGGCCATATTCAGAGGATTAATGTAAATTATGTACATTGTACTTTTGTGAAATTACATTAAAAATGCAGGAACTTCCCCAGAGAAATTAGTAGTCTCTGGTCAAGTGGTCTGTCTTGTCCTCAGAAACTTGTTTTTTGTCAGACCAAATCGTGTTGTGTGTTCAGTTGTTGCCACCCACTGAGAATTAACCACCGAATTCAGAGTAGCATATGTAGTTTACCTTCCTATTTAAAATAAACAGCAGCCAAGTGCAAGGTTAACTGTATTCATAATTTGGGAATCTGAACTTTTTGTCCTAATTTTAAGAGCCCAAAAATGAAAATTAATTACATTTATTTATATCAGATTTGAATGTTGTTAATCTTAGTTAAATATAAACTTGTATTGTAAGATCTATGTAAGTAGTACAAAAAAGGCCCCTCCAGAAAGTATTTTCCTTGTGGGGCAGAGTAACGTTTCAGGAGTTTTTTCCTAAATTTGCATTTTTCCTTTTGCAAATGCAATAGTATTTATCAAGGCTTGGATGAACTTGGTACCTTGCAGACTTTTTTTAGACAAGTTGGCAAGTAAGTGATGGTAAGTTAGCTGGCTAATGTATTTTTAGCCATGGAACCTGAAATCAGTGTCCTTCTGTTCAGTGATGCTACCAAATATCTGTCCTATAACTTCAGTAAAATGTTTGTTTGTCACATGCATTAATTCATTTTTGTTGAAAGAGTTATAATCTTGTCTTTGCTTACAAATTTATACTTTGTAAGTCCTGTTTAAACTGATTTTATATTACTGTGTCTTTTGCAGTTCTTGAAGGAATTTTTGTTATGTGAGTGCAAGTATAAAGCGTGAGCACCAGAACTGAAATTGCGCTTTACATTTAATGTGCCATATTTTTGTATTTTTTACAGGGGTGGTCGGGGGCCTGGCAGATGGCTCTAGATCTGGTGAGGCTAGTGAAGTGGTGCATCAGAAAGCAGGGATGTTTGAAGTGATGTTTTCATAAGGAATAATAGATTTGTAGCAAATGAAGATTTTTAGTATCTTTCAGGAGTTCAAAAAACTCACCATGAGCTTCAGTTAGCTTAGCTGTATCTTAATTTAAAAGAACAGTAGCATCTATTCTCAGATTTCTTTTAGTTAATCTGAGTTATGCATTTCAACAATGGAAATATTTTTTTCTGGGATTTGAGTAATTACAAAGTTCTGTGGTAAACAGTTTTGTCTTTGCTGAACATTTAAGACAAAATATACTGGGCTGAGAAATGAAAAATTGGACTGTTGAGACTGAAGCCACGTTTATAGCCTATTTGTTTTGTTTCTAGCACTTACAACATCAATATGTTTGTTTACCCCTTGATTTAAATTATTACTGATTTAAGAACCAGTGGTTCAGAAAGCTTCATGAAACAAGCACCACTTACATGTGCAGGTTCATTGTACTGTGACAGGACTCTGAATGCTCAGGCAGTGAGGGCTCTTAAAATAATAGAAGTAAACCATGCTGAGACCCAAGTCTCACATAGTGGACAATTAAGGCTGGTTAAATTAATCTAAATAAATGCATGTTTTGAGACTGCAGTCCTTTCCCACAGTAAGTTTTGTAATGTAAGTAGGTACTTATTGACTGACTTTGACAAAGAGCCTTTAGCTCCTTTGTGATGTTTACGAACATCAGATTGATTGCACTGTTCTCTGTGATGTGCTTGGTAAAATAGCATTTTTGTTTAGTGATGCACTGCAGAAGAGCTTAAGTTGACAGTAAGCAACTAACACTTACTTGAACAGGTACTGTTGTCTGTGGGAGTGGGGGGTTCATATAAAAGAATTTGGCTTTGTCTTAATTAGGACAGTCCTGATTGGTGGTGTAGTGTGTTCTTGTTTTGTTTAAAACAAAATAAGAAATAACATGAACTAAGTGAGAGTTGAGGATTAGAATCTATGTTCTCAATTGTGCCTCTGGCAATTCTTTCCATTGGTAAGTTCCATAAAAGCTACACTGTGAAAAGGATATTATCATCAGATTTTTTTTTTTTTAATAGTGTCATTAGATGCCAGGAACAGAAATATACTTTTTTATTTTTTATATAAATATAATGATTAAATTTCTTTTCAAGACTGCAGAGAGATTCGTCTTTCTTTTATTTATGCTCTGTTTTCATGTTACTGGACACAAGTATAGTTCCTATATTCTGTGTCAGAAGTGTAAGAAATGGGCAGAGTTTAAAACTATTTTGAAGTTGAGCTTTATTATAAATTGCTTTTCAGCTGAAGGAGACTTGCTGAAGTACTCTTCGTAATGTGAATGTGTTTAATCCTGGAAAACTGATACCTGAATTTAAAGCAAACCAGAAATAGCATATTAAAAAGTGGTTACGCTGCAGACCTAAATCTCTGTTGTCTAATTTTCTGTGGCTATTTGTCTTTTTACTTTTTTTTTTCCTTTAGAAAACCTCTTCTCTGTGTGTGGGAGTTAAATGCATACCCCTAAACTAATACTGAAAGATGTGGATCACTTCCTGGCAGTCTTTAAATGATCCCTTTTCTCTAATCTGTTCTTTAATGTGCTGTTTTTTTTTTTCCCCCTGGAGCTGAAGCATGATTTGCCTTTCCAGAGATCTCAAGGAAGAGCAATTAAGCTATTTAAATTATCAGAGAAGAAATATGTGCTCAGTGTTTAAACACTAGTGATTTTTTCCTAATGAATTTAAAACACACGTTTTCAACATCTCTGAGAATCGAGGCACACGTGGAATTGTTTGGTTGGTTTATTTTCTTAATCATTAATAACTATACTATATGTCTCCTTAGCATATAGCTGCTTCTTTTAGAGTCAGTAGCTGGAGAAGTACAGAAACATGAAGATTATAGTGAGGAAGAAAGTATCTGGTGGATGTCGCCCCTGAGCACACCTGACAAAGCTTCAGAAAAACCATCTTGCCATTTATGTTAGTTTGAGGTGGAGGGATTATATGCTGATTTTATGGGAAAAACTGGGCATTTTAATAATGCCATTGTAACAATTCTGTTTTCTGAAACACCTACCAGGATGTGTTAAAAAGACTGTTGTAGAACAACATACTTCATAATTTCTACACAACTTCTGTAGCTCATGAACTTCTGTAACAGTTTGTCTGTAGGCCAGGTTTCTATGCTACTGCCTTGAATGATTTTGACGCTGTACACTTTTCAATTATCAGACTTTCTTATACAGATGTCATACTCTTAAGCTTTTTGCTGTTAAATTACATAGATAATATAACTCTGTAGGTCGTTTATAATCTACTTATATGGCTTTGCAGACAATCATCTGTGAACTGCTGATGTAAGAGTGTAGGATCACAAGTTTTTAACCATTGATAATAGGAGATGCATGCTTGCTTCCCCATGTGTCTTTTTTTTTTTTTTAATGCTGAGCATCTATCTAACCTGTTGCCTAGGTATTTTAGAATGTTTGTGCCTAAGTATTGACTTCCAAAGGTGCAATAGATCATGTTAGAGCCTTAAGGTGGCTTCAGTTTTCAGTGCTGACTTAAGACTGATTTGACAATCTTTATCTAGCTTCTTGTCTATGTTAGTTATGTTGTACTGGCTCTGTGCTCCATTTCTTGAGATTTGTTTTTTTTTTCCGCTGTTGCTTCTCATCCTTGTCCTTCATAACAACTGCCTTATCCAGGGAGTAGGATGGATACACAAAGGAGAAGAGTTGCGGTGTTAGCTGTGAAAACTATCTGGTTTCTCTTATTTTTGAGTACTTGATTCTTTAGTACAAATAACAGCATGTTGGTGTAGTCTCTTGATCATGTGTGTCAAAAGAGACATTTAAAATTCATTTGCTTGATGAAAAGCAAAGCGAGTGTCAGTATTTACGTTCTTAAAAATGTTGTGAAACTAGGATATTGTGGTTGTATATCTGGGGAAAATTAAATGTGGTATAAAATATTTAATCTTCAATATTTTAAAAATATGCACTGAGATAAAGTGTAATTGGCTTTATTAAAATACCATTCGTGCAAGTATTGCTCTATTAAGTGGAAGCAGATATTTTAAAGTATATAAATCCTTGCTTTCATCTTTGGTTTTAGTTTCTATGTGGTATATTTGTAGTGTCTGAAATTAGGAAAGCGTTTGAAATGTTATACTTGTGCAGAGAGCAAAAAATAAGCAAACACAAGCCCCACTTTCATAATAAGTAGGAACGAGGTGTTACACTTGTTTTCCATGTTGTATGCATCAGTTGTGTTGCATCATTATTGAAAGAGAATTAAAAGATGCTTATGAAATTATGTAAGCAGTGGTTAGATAACTGAGAGAAAATATAATTAATGCTCTAAAAAAAATATTTTCAAATGTCTTTAGAAATCAACGTTTATGTGCTGCACATTAACTGATTTTTCTGTGTTGACCTTTGCTTTTATTAGAAAGCATATTGCTTCTGGTAGTAAAACTGGATTTCTGTTACTGTATGTCTCAAGGCAGAAGTAGTATTTCCTTTGGTTTTATAATTTATCCAGATGAACTATCCTGAACTTTCTTACTGTTTAATTAAATGCAGTCTTGTTCTCTCGACACAGAAATCTTGATTGTCCTTAAGATGAAGTATGGATTAGAAAAATAAATGAACAGAAGGTGATGAAATATAAGTGGAGAGGAACACTTTGACACACTGTTAGTCTGCATTCACAGATGATGCTTCTTAATCTTCTTAATCATGTTTCATGTAGCTTGTGGGTTTCTTTTGGGGATTTGCTTTAATGTTTTTACGATACTGGCATTTTTTTAATACCTTCAGAAAGGATTTAAGTGGGGGAAAGAATAACAAATGCTGTTTAAAATTCAACACAAGAAAGCCATTGAAAAATACTACTAGAGCCAGTGTTGAAAAAAAAAAAAGGAAAGCTGAATAAATCCAGACTAATGTCTGTTAGCTGTTTGCCCTTGAATATACATGTATGTATAAATTTCACAAAATCATGTGGAAATACTTATTTTAATTACAGGAGAGCATGATGTAGACATGCCTTATGGCTGTACCTAATAATTAGATGATGGAATCACCTAGGTAGGAAGGGGATGCTAGCAGTCATCATCTACTGTTTCTTGTAATACTGACTTTGAAACCCTTTTGATACATATGGAAATTTCAGCTGATATCACCCTGACCTCTTTGCTTAAATATAAAAATAATTTTGCCTGAAGCAAGAAAAGAGCTACTATGGTGTTTGCCTCAGTGGTATTAAGAAAAAATAAATCAGGGTAACTTTAGAGCTTTATTTTAAAGCTAGTTCATCTTGACTCTGGTTGGCTTATTAAGTAAGAATTACTTAATGTGTTTGAGAAAACATGGCTTATTAAATAAGTTGTAAAAGTGGATCTTGATTTTGGGTAAAAATAATGGGAAGGATACTTGTGTATCAGGTATTAAAAGCCGCATGTTGGTTGATGTGTGAGGGCTGATTTCCCCCCCACTAAAAATCTAGAAAATAGAAGTGCTGTACATATAATTTCCTTGGGCTTTTTTGTTTGGCTTTTTTTTTTTCTTTTTTTTTTTTCTTCTGTTTAGTTTTCAGGTACAGAGTAAAGAAGCTTAAAGCAGAAATTAATGTGTTAGGTATTTCTGTAAGGTGCATAATTAGTATTCTGTGCATTGTCTGAGGGTTTCAGTCCACAGTGATTATATATGTGATAATGCAGTTTTGAAGGTCAAGATTAATGTGTTTTTGGTTTTCAGTACTTCTGAGTTTTACCAGTTACGTGAACTTTCATTACATTTTTTTTGGTGGCAATTAGTGTTGCATCTTGTAAGTGCCATATACAAACACGATTTCCAGAACTTACTGTCTGAAGAACAATCTCCTTTCATTTTTTTAATTCAATGGTCAAGTTAGAGTGCATAAAAATTAGTAGATAAATACTGAGATTTCTTTTATTACAGATAAAAAGGCAAATTTTGATTAATACTTTATTTTCTGCTGATGTGAATTCAGCCTTTTGAGATTAGATTTCAGTATCATGTTGGTATAGTTATGACTACTCCAAAAAAAAGAAGCACAGAAAATTATTGTGAATAATTTTAAGGAAAAGCTATAGGTATTATGTTTAGGAAGTGACAGAACTAAATCTATGCATCTGATTTTTCTGAGAAGACTTAAGGAGGTTTTCCAGTATGACAGGGTGAGGGGTTTATTATCGTTTTGGGGGTTTTTTCCTTATTCAGAGGTTTGGAAGATCACAAACTTAATTGTTAGAAGAGGAAAAAAGTAACCTATTATAACTAATGGAGAATTGACTGAAATAACATGGGATTTTCTTAAGTTCAGTGTGCTACTTCCCTGTCCAAGAAAAATTTCGACTTGAGCAAACAGCTTGTAAAAAATAGATGCCTGATTTCAGTCATGTGAAGCAAGAAGTGCTTCCTACATGTTCAATCAAAATCAAACACTACTTAAATGTCAGTAAATGTAGAACAAAGAATAGGAACCTGGAGAGACTTTCAGGCTTCAGAAGATGTATCAGTAGGTAAAATATATATTGTTGGACTCTTAACCTAGCAGAGAAAGGCATATTCAGTAGCTAGAATTTTAAAACGTACAGACACAAAGGAGTAACTGTGAAGATGATTAATCACTGCATTAGACTAGTGAGGGAAGTGATTTGGTAAAACAGGACATTCCCGTTTCTTCAAATCTGCAGTACAAAATCTGGAAAGTAGTTATAATTAGGAAAGTGTGTATTTGTCGCATGGGGATTCTGCAGACTTATGTTGCACAGAATTTTAAATTAAGTAATTGTCAGTCTTTTCAGGATTTGATATCTACCCTGTTGGATATATAGCTGATTTCTAGTTACAAAAGTAACCTTATCCTTTTTCAAAAGGAAATAAAGACGTGCAAATGGACTCCAATTTTTACATAGTTATTCATTTACATGTGTTGCCTTTAAAACTGATGAAAAAGAGGTTGGGTTTTTTTTTAGTTAAGAAATCATATAGTAATTTGAATTTTTTATTGAGGGAAGGGATAACAAATACAGACACAGCAACAAAACGGTCTCCACTCTTCTGTTTGGTTTTTTTCAGCTTTCCAAACACTTTGATAAGCAGCTGCTGCTAGAGGCTCTCTGTGGGACGAGTAGAGTTTTGTCTGTGCAAACACGATTTGTTGTCTTCGAAAGCTGAAGTTTTTGGACACGGAGCTAGGAGCAGTAGTTGGCACAGCCCCAGAATTAATTCCAGCTCCTAAAATAGACATTCCCATACCTTTTTATTCTTTTTTTTGCTAATTCTCTTCCAGTTAGTGTTACTAGAGTTACTATAATTGTTTGTAGGTACTTTTTGTGTCTTTCCTATGAGTCTTGGTATGTTCTGTGGAACTTTGCTGAGCAAGGCTTGAAAATTCAAATGTTCTTGAAACTCGGTTTACTTTGTTACAATTTGTTCAGTCTTTGTGTTGGAAAATAGAGGTATTTTATTTGCCCAGTAAAGTGAAACATCATTTGATTGTTCATGGGTATTATCATAGGTCAAGAGAAACTGCTATTTTAGTGATATGAAATAAACCATTACAGTTTAATTTAGCTTGGCTAGTCTTTTGCACGTGCTTTTAATACCGCTATGTTGGATAAAGAAAGGTGCAAAATAGCAAATAGATGAAACTGGAAGTTCAGGACAAGTATAGTAATTAAAATACTAGGTTTAGTTCATGTTTAACAATAGATTTATTTTTTTGGTTGGCATTTGATTTTACTTAATCTTACAGATTTTCACTGTATATTCCTTCTGCCTGAGTTACTATAGTAATACTAGCAAAATGACATATTTGCTTAAGGGAATTTTCTTTCCAGTTTGTATTTAAAAAACTTGAGAATGGAGGGATGCTATAGAATTCTTCATATGTGTAATACTAAAATGATATCTGTGGGGTTAAAAAGCATGTATGGTCTGTGGAGCAGTTAGTGATGATTAATAGAAAAGTGGCTGCTTATCTCTTACTGGATTTCTTACGCTAAACTGTCACATAATCACCAAAAATAGTTTTCACTTTTTCTTGTAACCGGTTGCTGTAGTTGCCACATCAACATGCAACTGAAACTGGGAGAGGAAGGCAGTCATGAGTCGGAAGAAGGAAACTGTGAGATTGCTAATATGACAAGAGCACATCTTTTCTGTTGACAAAAACTATTTTATGCATTTAACTAAAAGATGAGAAAACAGAGGACTGAGTAACACTCAACTTTCTTTGAATGCTTTGACCAGTGCATTAAGAGTATCGCCCTTTGCAAGGTAGACTATCCAACAGCTCTCTCCATGTGAGGAGGGGGTTAGTGTAGAGCAGCTGATAAATTAACAGTTTCTCAACAAAGCTATTGTATATTAACTTTCATTTTAAATTAAATTATTTGAGTCTGTCTTACCCTTTCAAAACAAACCAGTTTCCTCTCCTCATCCTTCTGTTGCTTTTGTAAATGCAACATATTTTTAATGCTATAAATTTACACTTCGGCCTGAACTGTGTTTTCAGGTGGATAACTGCAGGTGCTGTTTGAAAGATTCAGTTGAAAAGGGACCTTTCCCTTTTTAAAGACAAGCAGGGAATTGTATGATACCTCCCTATCACGTTTATAGTGAATGTCACAGTGTTTTACAGTTGGATACATGTGGGGCTGCGGAAGGGAAGTAACACTGGCTTTCTCAGTTGCCTGTGGCACAAATAAAACTGTTTTGAAAAACGTTTTGACATCTGTGTAGTCATGGAATGTAGCCCCCACCAAAAAAGGAGAAAATGAGGGAGTATGACTTTCAGTGTGAAAATATTGAAAGTCTGGGGTGGTCATCAGCTTGAAACCTGATGTTGCTTTTATGGGACCAGTTATATGACAGCAGCTACTGAATTTTGTGGGAACATAGGCACCTTTTTAAGAATTTTCAAATTCCTTGTATGTACTTTAAATAACTGATAAGTTGAAGGAAAAACAACATACTGTGGGCCACGCTGAGCTGTTCTTAAGGCCTCAGAACAGTGGCTCAGGTTGCAGCGTTAGAGTAAGAACTGTTCTGCTCTGGGTTTAGCTTAACTGTTAATTGTTTGAATGTTTTGAGAGGAAACTGTTTAGCATTTAACATGGTCCATTTCAAGATGTTCTTTGGGAATTTTGTCTTAAATTCTCTGTTCTGTGTGAAACCTGGACAGCAAGAACATTTGTCTCCCTGCTTGCTTTCTGTAGTCGCTATAATGACTGTTTTTCCCTGATGTGTCTAAAGTCAGTTGTCATAGGGGAGACTGTAACTCTGGTAGTATCTTCCAGATGTATGTTCCTACGTTCTCTTTGTGAACTCTCTTCAACAGTAGTCTTGCGCTTATTTGTCAGTCTTAACAGAGATATAATAAATTAAGTAATGAGATTGCTCATTGCAATGAGATGGGCCTTTTTTTTTTTTTTTAAAGAGAAAGCAGTTTCAGTTGATAACACTTGTGTTTAATGTGAACTCCAAATACGTGGGGTTTTTTTCTCCCAGTACCTGCTATGCTTGATTTGACATTAGAACATAACACAGAA
Organism: Athene noctua; assembly: GCF_965140245.1. Taxonomy (NCBI): domain Eukaryota; kingdom Metazoa; phylum Chordata; class Aves; order Strigiformes; family Strigidae; genus Athene; species Athene noctua. The sequence continues at coordinate 67,570,216 of NC_134039.1, forward strand.
AGCTGTTCTTTCCTGCTGTTCTTGCACTTGGAAAAAGTTCTAGGGTAGACAGATACCTTAGCAAAAAAAGCCTTTGCTGAGGTGTTTTATGTAGTTCTGGGAGGTGACCCAAGTTCTGTAAGCCTTGCCTCTGCATGGGGGATTTGTTAGTGTAGTGTAGCAGTTAATCCTGTCTTGTGCAAGTCAGATGCTGGATTGCAAAACTATAAAGCCTTCAAACAGCACTCCCTTACCTGCTTCAAATATATATATATATATATATATATATTACTCTTCAATAATTTAATTTTTTTTTAAATTACATCTTTCTTTTGGAAAAAAAAAAAAAAGGAAGTAGAATGTGTGGCAAACTCCTTTAAGATCTCAAAGAATTTCAGAATTCTAGTTTGAAAATTTAGTTTCAACATCTACAAAGTTAGTTCAAGCTCAGGCAGCAGAAAGGAACTTGTTCAAGACTGATCATACCTATGTGCTTATTTCGTGCTTGTGCTCAGCTTCACTGCAGCTGAATGTCTCTTTGAGTGAAAACCTCTTTCCCAATATGGTAGCGCTGTCAAGGGTGGGAGCTTCAAAATCAACACCCAGTGCTAATTCTAGGGTTCTACAGCAGTGGACGTATTGTGTCTTATTTCTCCAAAACATTTGTATTGTCTGTCAAAATTCAAAGCAGTTTGAACAGTAAAAGTCTACCTGAGAGTATCTGACTAAGCAGAAAGATGGTCAAAGAACTCCTCTATAGCTAGTGGGTTCTTAGGGTCTAACAGCAGATGTAAAATCATCGTATATCAGTAAGATCATAGTGTAGAGGCTCTGTAGATAGTGGCCATGTGAAGAACCTCTGACATTTGTATTTTGAGAAATTAAGGAGTGACTGGTGATATATGTTACCACTACCAAAGTCTGGTATCTAAGTGAAATATGAACAATCAGTGTTTGGTTTTGTTTGGAGGGAAGGCAGACAGGAATAGATTCCTGCCCCTTGTTAGGTAGTTTCTGCACTCCAAATTACCTTCTGTTTATTTGTATTTTGAAAGTTGGAGAATATCCTCTGTGAACATGTCCTAGGCTTGTTCTAGCACTTTACTGTTATAATTATCTAGTAGTAGAATGGTTCGTTATGTGAATTGGCAAATGTACTCAAAACCGTAATTAAAGATATTTGCTTAATCTTGCCACATCTGATGGGCATGAAGCCCAGGCATCTTTCTTCATGTTAAGTTATGATCTTTACAAATAGGTATATATTTGACTGCCTTTTTTTGACTCCGTTCAGTAGGTTTTGCTGTTTACAAGAGGGACATGTGAAAGTAATTGTTTGATTTTGATTGCATTCTATAATTAACTGTAATGTTGGAAGTTTTGTCACATCAAGGTTTGTTCAGCATTGAATAAATCTTTGTGGAGCCTGCCTTTGCCCTTCAGTGAAAGACTTATAGGACAGTCCTGAGTCCATCTGCAGACTTTCTAAGCTTTAGGTTAAGCTAAAATTTTTCAAAAATGCCTAACTGGCTTAGTTATTAATTGAAAAACAATGTCACTAAAGAACTGGAGGACACAATGGCATTGTATTTTGAAGAAAACCTATGTTTGCTCTGCCTTTACCCTGTGATGGCAGAAAGCTCTAGGTACTGCTAACTTAGCACCAAGTAGACCTATTGTGCCTTACCTTCTGTGCATCCAAGAAAAAAACAACCAGGGATCAGTAACCTTTGGTGTACTCATGATAGACTCACTTGTATAGCTGTCTGAAAGATACCATTCAAGTTTCCCACCTATTGTTAAAAATAATTTTACCCAAGGTTTATTTATAGCTTTACATTTTGTTTAGGTATTTAAGTACTTCTGTCACTTACTCAAACTGCTTTATTCCTAATATTAAAAGGGAAGAAGTAGAAAAATACTACTATGTGTAATTTGTGTTTTTATTTGAACACCTCATGGTAGTGCTCTACAAGTCAGACACTTCTTGAATTTAATTTTGCCTAATTTGATACTAGATTTTATTGGAGAATCTGATAAATTTAGTACTATTCACTGTAGAATTTTGCTATGGGCAGTAATATACTGAGCGAAGAATTAACAGATTTCTGTTCATTAATACATATAATACTCTGGTTTATATCCTTAGGGAAATCCTTTTCTCACTCCAGCTCACCCCTGTCCCCAAACTAATGAACAATCCCCCTAACAGTACAGGTGATTAGTGTCTTGGGGCCTCTTGTGTTAATTCTGCTTCCACCAGTGACAAACCCCTACAATATATTACAAAGGCAAAACCTTTTAATTCTATGATCATTAACTTTTTTTGACATTTTTTGCTGTGATTTCAGGACACTGTAGGCACAGAGGGCTGATGATCTATTTCAGATAAACTTTTTGAATGTAAATTTTAAGAGGTTGGTGTTATGTGTGAGACCTGGACATATTAATATGTAATTATTTAAAAAAGAGAAGAGTCAAGGTTGCTGCATGTGATGTTCATATAGCACTTTCTTACAGTATTTCTAAACAGAATATCTGTAAACAGTATTTGCATCTTAAACAAGTTTGGAGAAAGTACTGTTTATTTAAGTATTTTGCTTCATTGTTTGTATCCTCTCTTGCATATTTTCTGTGTAGATATTTTCATCATATCCGTGGGGTAAAATAAGTGTTCTTCTGTTTTACATTTTTTTGTTACATTTACCAAAATTTAACATTAGTAGATGAGCAATGCAAGCTTTTTGTTGCATGTTTTTATGTTAAAACTTTGTTTTTATGTTAAAATATTTAAAATATTACCTTTAAAATAAACTAATTTTGTGTGAAGATGGCAACAAATGATCTGAAAACTTCTGTAGGGTTTTAAAGCTTCTTTATTTCTGATTATATTTTGAAATTCGCATAAAGCTTTATTCTCAGCCCTAATCTGGGATTGCTCTTGAGATAATGGTCATGAAAAAATTGATACCCTTTAGCTTTATAAAGTATCTTAATGTATTTGGTAGAAACTGCAGTGTCAAGCAGATGTATCTGATTGTAATCTACCACTCAGAAATCATTTTAGTGAAAGGGATATCATTGAAAGAAATAAAGAATATGGCGATCGCTGCTGTTGTTATGTTATACATTCATATATATATGATGTTTATCTTCCGTAGACCAGTATGTTTTATGCTTTGCTGTGAAAAATACAATATCAGTTTTTCCATATTTTAGATTAAATAAGATTATGAATCAGGTGGCCATTCAGCGGAAGAAGCAGTTTGTTGAACGAGTGCACAGTTACTGGTTGCTTAAAAGACTGTCTAGGAATGGTGTTCCTCTGTTGAGAAGGCTGCAGTCCAGTTTACAGTCACAAAGAAACACACAACAGGTATGTGACACACTTTTTACTTATAAGAAGAAATCAGAAAAATCTCTTATTTTATAGAATAAACAATTAACAAGGAGACATAGCACAGAGTAAAAACTTTCTCTTATTCAGGACTGAGTAAATTCTTTAACTTTTTCTTAAGTAATATGACCTATGTTGGAAATCGGACATTATCTAATCCTTTTTAATTTGTGAGATACGGGGGGGGGGAATAATTTGTGCGGGTTTTTATTTTGTTTTGCTGAAATGTTTCACAAAAACACTGTCCTCAAAACTATCCTAATACTTCCGTTCTTTGACTAGTATTGCAATTTTTTGGAACTCATTCCTCAATGTGCTATGAGTTAGATAAAAAATACGTTTTATCTTAAATTAATCAAATCATGTAAAGCAAATGTCATCTTTGATTTATAACTGAGAAAACCAGAAATTTTTACAGAGGAAAGGTTAGACATGCTAGTTTACAGTTTTCAAATTCAGGTCCTTATTGCCCACCTTGTTCAGTATTAACAGAACAAAGAGCAAGTTGTTGATGAAGTTCAAAGACCTGTTTAAACTTTCAGTTTCACTTTTAACATAGTTAAGTGGGATTGTAGAGAAGCATAAGTTTATGCTGATATTTTATTCAAGTAAAACTCATCCTAGCTAAAATACATCTAAGTTGGTTAAAGTTGTACGTGTTTACCAGTCAGAATTGGTGAAAAACAGGAAAAGTCACTCCAGATGTGTATCAGTCAGATTCAGAAAGCAAAACTCTTCTGCTTCCCAGTTTTGTAATATGAACAGCTCTTCAGTGACAGTAGAAGTTTTGGCAGGTCTTTTATTGGTTTGATTTCAAGTCACTGGGTGGCTTCGAAAATAATTAAAACTACTTTTCTGAATTCTGTTTATGGATCCATGTGTGTAGACCTCGAAATACTGTAAAGCATCATTCTTACTGCATTGCAGTTACCTTTTTTTAATTGAACTGAAAAAGTAGTTGGCTGTGTTCTTTCTGTTCTCCAGGTGTTTCCAGTGGAATTGTTCCTGTAAAATAGCCTCTAGAACTTAAGAATGCATTTTATAATCTTTTACTTGTATTAAATTGTGATTATTTTTTTTTTTTTCCCCTTTAAATCTTAACTGTTATTTTTGTTTGGATTGCATTGCTATTTGCTGATTAAGTCATTACTGATGTAGTCAAAAAATTACCATGGTCAACATTGCTTCGTAATGATTTGATCTGTCATTTTTGTGTGTGTTTCTTTTCTTAGCTTTTCATGAAAAAAACCTAATTAATAATTCCCAGAACAACTGAGGTTGGAAGGGACCTCTGGAGATCATCTGGTCCAACCTCACTGCTCAAGCAGGGCCACTTAAAGCAGGTTGCCCCACAGGACCATGTCCAGACAGCTTTTGAATATCTCTTAAGGGTGGAGACTCCACAATTTCCCTGGGCAACCTGTGCTAGTGCTCAGTCACCCTCACAGTGGAAAAAAAAAAAAAAAAAAAAAAAAGTGTTTTCTGATCTTCTGAGGGACTCTCCTGTTTTTCGCTTTGTGCCCATTGCCTCTTGTCTTGTCTCTGGGCACACTGAAAGGATCTTGTTTCAACCTTCTTTACACCCTCCCTTCAGGTATATTTATAAGCTTGAGATCCACACCCCCAGCCTTTTTTTCCCAGGCTAAACAGTCCTAGCTCTCTCAGCCTTTTCTCATAGCCGAAATGCTCAAATTCCTTTTATGTGGAATTTAGGTGGATTCTGAATATAAATTGGTCACTTATTCATGTATCTTTCATTGCTTCTATAATTACTACATTTTAATACTACTGTTTGGGTTGTAACTTGTCTAAAATATTCTGTATTCTACTTTTAATCTCTGATTAATCTTTTAATTCTGTAAGAGAAGTTTCCATTCTGAAGAGTGCTACCTTGCAGTTACCTAGTAATAGCTGAAATTAAGTTATTCAGATAGTAGAATTTTTTTTTTTTTAATGAGCTTGAGTTTTTAAAAATAATAAAATGAAGCACAGAAGTTTGGGACTTAGGTAGTGTAGACCTAGACTACAGTTAGTGTCTGAAAAAATAATACTTGCTAGTTGGTAGTTGGGAAGTATGTTTCCTACTGAGATGGCATGATGAGACTGCAACATTTCTAAATATATAAATAGTAACTACCAATGTAAAAGGTTTCTTATAATTGATGTTTCATTATAATAAAATAAGCATTAGATAGGAGCTGTTTTAAAATCCCTTTGCCCGTTTGCGCTCCTGTACAAACACTGTATCTTTATTTTCCTTTCTAATTTCAGAACTGTGTACTATTCAGTAAGAAAATAATGAGAATATTTTCTACATTAATTGGAAACTATATTGGTTTATTAAAAATTGTGGCACTTCTGAGACTTCTTTCCAATAAGTTTTTAAGAATAACCTTTGTCTCTTGAAAAGAAGAAGCTAGGTTCAAGCAGAGTATTAAATGATTCTCTTGATGAAAAATATGTAGGTGATGCTTTTCAGTGAGTAGCAAGTGTCCTGTGTATGACATTGTGTCTTCTCCATAGCATCCTCTGTATGTATTTATAATACCTATTAAAGTAGTCATAACTGCAAAGCATTTGATGCATTAGTCATCTTCGTTACTCCAACTATAACCCAAACCATAATGAAGACTTCGGTAAACAGCTGTGGCATAGCTGTTGGGAGAAAGCCTCAACATTTTTGAGGTACAGATGATTATTTTGTTCATTTTGATCTAGATGGGAAAATTCTTTTTTCCTTTTATGTGAGAGGTCAGAATGTCAAGAAACCTGAATAGCTTTTCAGTCAGAGAAACATGAACGCTGATGTAATATAGGTTCAGAAGACTTGTTTTTTTTAACAATTAAACTGAAATGTTAAGATGAGGAACCAAAATCCTGAAAATGGTTTCAAGATGCCTAGTGGAATGTGATTTTCATCCCTATCTAATGTTTGTTTAATAGAACAAATTTAGCAGGGGGGGAAGTGTTTGAGTTAGAATTACTTACTAATGAACATGTTTCAGAGCTCAGTTATTATATGCTTTTGAAGGTGATGTTATATCAACAAACAGTTCTAAACAAGGCAAGAAGATCTTGGCTTATATTCTAACTCACCATCTGCAGGGACAAGGAACCTCTCTGAAAGAGTGGTTTATACCGACACTCCTCTTTCTACCTAGAAATTTAGGACAGGTATTGGAAAGACTCTAATAAATTTATATCCCCATTATTTTAGTTTTTTTCTATACTTAATGCCTGAATAAAAATAAGACATGAAATGTAAGTGTAGTAGCTTGTTGCTGCTGTAGTGAGGTTGGTTTAAAACTGCTGTTGAGAGAAACAAAGTGAGAAGGTGCTGGTGACAGGTCATATCTGCACTGAAAATTTCAGTAAGAACACAAGTTGAAACCAGTAAATGATTTTGACTGATTGGCGTACAAGTAGCAGCAGAGGGTCTTCATAAAACTGTATTGATCAAGATCCAGTTTCATCACTGTTAATTCTACTTTTGCTTGGCTCATATTAAGTAACAGTCCCTGTAGAGAGTGAGGCTGTCCCCATGTATTCACATCCAGCATAAGGAGTGATCTCTTGGTATACTGACAGTATTCCTGCTTGTATGCAGAGTTCGAGGTGAAGACCAGTTCTCAGTTAATGCATGTTCTGTGTGTAAATTTAGAAGTGTTTCCCTCTTCCTTCAATATTAATAAATGTATCAGTTTTAGCTTCTCAAGATAGTTCTTGCTGAACACCAAATACTGAGTCCATCAGAAAGTACCACAGACTTTCTTTCTAAATTTTTCTGGCTTTGTTACAGAAAGAATGATTTGGAAGAACTCTTTACCAGGAAGTTAATAGGAAAGCTTTTGAAAACTAAAAATTTTGAAAGAAACTCTTTTTATCCAAGTTTTTACTAGTTAGATACTGGAAGCCAGTGCATCATGCTCTTTTCAGCTTGCCTGGATCTTTTAATCTAATTAAGCTATATGTTATATGTTAGGTAATAAACAGGTTAGGGTAAAGGGGTTTTATCTTGGCTATTATAACCATAACCATGTCTGCCAACATTACTTTGCATAGCTGTGTTAAAAAATTGGAGGCTTGCTATTAATCCCCAGGCAAGAATGATGTTCAAGTGCGGAGTGAATGTGTGCACACAAAAAAACAAACAAGGTGCTCTTGATACTTTGGGTAACATCTGAAGATTTACACCTACGTATCTATTTTATGGAATGGAATTGGTCAAACAACTGATTCAACTAAAAGAATAATCTTTTGTTTTGTTTTTTTTAAAAGAAGTGAGACTGCACCTTCAGATTTAACCAAATATTTAAGTCTCTAATGATCTACCCCAATACCTGATGTACAAAGTAACTTTTATTTTTCTTGCTGTATTTAACTTTCATGATCCCCTGAAAGTAGTATGGTTTTGATGACTTAGTTTTCAGCAGGATTGGTTTCTCAGTTTCATGAACTGTGCAGTTATATAGGGCAAAAGAGCAGACTCTGAATGGCAGCAAAGGGGAGGACAAGCCTTCCACTTTTAGAAATAGCTACAGCCTAATTTTGATCCTGAGAAACAGTAAAACTATAAAAAAAATGTATAGCTATGTCAGTTAACAGTTTGCTTTTCACACATGGGATCTGTGCTCAGAGATAAAGGGGTGTAGGAGACCAGCAGTTAGTGGCAGTAAATCTCTGAGAATTTTAAGGAATTGGAAATGTGCATATTAATGTTGTCAAAACTTACTTTGAACTATTCTGAACTCCAACAGTTAACTCTTGACTTAGACATGTAATAATTTAACTTGTTAAAAGAATTATGACTGTCAGTAGTAACAGTCATTAGGAAAGTGAACTAGAAGTTTCTAGCTACAGTTTTTGGTCTCTTTTTTGTGGTGTGGTGTTTTGTTTCTTTTTTTATAAGAGGAACAAACTGTTGTTTCCAGATTGCTATATTGTAATACAGAGATAGTTGATAGTTAAGCATTTTCAACTTGAGTGAAGTCAGAGATTTGAATAAAACCAACTTCCTAGCTTCCACAGGTACTTGCCTTTACTTCTGTGAAGTGTGTAAAGTAATAAAATGTGATTCAGATCATAAAATCATAGCACTCACAAATCTATTAGATACTTTTTTAAACTGCCAGTTTTTGAATTCTAATTTTAGAACCTTCTGTCTGAGAAATTGCACAAGCTTCCTTCAGAGGATCTACGTATTTCTGAATTATCCTTCTCTTAAGGAGGTTTTTGCTTTGAGTGTAACAGTCTGTAATGTTGATAATTTTTCATCTGCTTAGCAGGTTTTCTTTATTTCTCTTTTTTTTTATATATACTTTATGGCATTTGTAATTTAGTTTTTTTAAAAAAACCCCATATGACCATTATTTATCTAGTGTATATTGCATTATGCTAGTTACAGGCAAGCATACAAAGCTTTGGGTCTCTTTCTGAGACTCTTTTTACACAATACTAATTTTAAATGTAGAAATTTTCCAAAACAGATTTTTTTTGTGTGTGTGCTTGGTACTAATACCAGGACTTTTACTCTTTTTTATGGCCTTGTTTCTGTTGAATTATCAATATCATTTGAGTAGTACAGATAGTATTCCAATATCCTCCTTTTTGATATGAAAAATAGTAAAACCAGAAAGGCTTTTTTCTGTATGTACTAATCAAACTAAATACTGCAAGTGATTAAACAACTACTTCTTCCTAAAAATGTGTGAATTAAATTCTTTCATCTGTTCACTGAAAGGTTGTACCCATTTGCAATACCATTTTAAAATTACTGTATCATTTAATAAACTGCTTTACATTTCCTGTCCTCAGAATTCATAATGATTTTGTTCTGTTACAAGTGTGTCCTAATTCTGCTGAGTGCTGGGGAGGTGGACTGTGTTGAGCAGAACAAGAATTTTTTTTTTCTACTAGGCTTGAGTTTCTGAAGAAGCTGATGATGTTCACCTAGCTTGGATTTTGATGTGAAAATACTGGATCTAATTTTACAGCCTGTTACACTGCTAGGTTGCTGTTTGCTGTATTGCTTCTTCTGATGTAAATAGCCTTCACCATAGGATTGCTTTCCAGTTTATAGATGTTATTTTCAGCTAGATGATTGAGAAATTCTAGAACATACCCTGATGAGAGGTTTTCTTTTGTTGCAGTATGAAGTTTATGACCAAGTGCTGTAACTGTAAGACAGTAGTTTCTCCTTTTCTGTGAATGCGTTCTGTAATTGCATAAAACTAGCTTATAAAGAGAGGTAAGCATTTTTGATTTCATGAAGACCTGTTGATTCTTTTCTTAGAGAGAAGATGATGAAGAAATGCAAGCCTTAAAAGAAAAATTGAAGTACTGGCAAAGGCTGCGCCATGATCTTGAAAGAGCCCGTTTGTTGATTGAACTTATACGTAAGCGTGAAAAATTAAAAAGAGAACAGGTAAATGGAGTACCTTCTAATTTGATTAAACATTTCTGAAGGAAAGATAATTTAACTATTCTCGCACGCAGTTTCTGCAATAGAGAGACTGAAGTGTTTGTCTTGTAATCCTTATGTAGGATCAAGAAACATATGTGTACACTCATGCAAACTGTTTAAAAGCATGCGTACACTCATGCAAACTGTTTAAAATATATGAAATTATCACAGAATCGTAAAATAGTTTGGGTTGGAAGGGACCTTTAAAATCATCTTGTCCAGCCTCTGTCCCATGGGCAGGTACATCTTCAGCTAGATCAGATTGCTCAGATCCCTGTTTAACCTGACCTGACGTTTCCAGGATTGGGGCATCTACTACCTCTCTGGGCAACCTGTTCCACTGCTTCACCACCCTAGTCATAAAAAATTTCTTCCTTATATCTAGTCTGAATCGACCCTCTTTCAGCTTAAAACCATTATCCTTTGTCCTATCACAACAGGCCCTGTAAAAAAGTATGTCTTCATCTTTCCTGTAAGTCCCTTTTAAGTAGTCGAAGGCAGCTATAAAGTCTCCCCAGAGCCTTCTCCAGGCTGAACAACCCCAACTCTCTCAGCCTGTCCTCGTAGGGGAGGTGTTCTATCCGTCTGATCAGTTTTGTCACTCTTCTCTGGACCTGCTTCATCACATCTGTGTCTTCCCTGTGCTGAGGACTCCTTAGCTGGACACAGTACTTCAGGTGGGGTCTCACGAGAGTGGAGTAGAGGGGGAGAATCACCTCCCTCAACCTGCTGGCCACACTTCTTTTGATGCAGCCCAGGATACCATTGCCTTACTGGGCTGTGAGTGCACATTGCTGGGTCATGTCCAGGTTTTCATCCACCAATACCCACAAGTCCTTCTCCACAGAGCTGCTCTCAATCTCTTTATACCCCAGCCTGTATTGATACTGGGGATTGCCCTGACCCAGGTGCAGGACCTTGCACCTGGCCTTGTTGAATGTCATGAGGTTTGCATGGGCCCACTTCTCCAGGTTCCTCTGGATGGCATCCCTTCCCTCCAGTGTGTCAACCACACCACTCAGCTTGCAGTTGTCTGCAGATCTGCTGAGGGTGCCCTTGATCTCGCACTGTGTCATTGATGAAAATATTAAACAGTACTGGCCCTGATATGGACCCCTGTAGGACACCACTCATCGCTGACCTCCGTTTGGACACTGAACTGTTGACCGCTACCCTCTGGATGTGACCATCCAGCCAATTCCTTATCCACTGAACAGTCCACCCATCAAATCCATATCTCTCCAATTTAGAGAGAAGTATGTGGGAAACTGTGTCAAAGGCCTTACAGAAGTCCATGATGACATTAGTAAGTCTTCCCTTCTCCACTGATACAGTTACTCCATCACAGAAGGCCATTAGGTTGGTTAGGTAAGACTTCCCCTTGGTGAATCCATGCTGACTGTCCTCCCTGTCCTCCATGTGCCTTAGCATAGCTTCTAGGAGGATCTGTTCTGTGATCTTCCCAGGCACAGAGGTGAGGCTGACAGGTCAGTAGTTCCCAGGGTCCTTCCTTCCACCCTTTTTAAAATGGGTGCAGTGTGTTCCTTTTTCCCATCTCCAAGGTCTTCACCTGATTGCCATGACTTTTCAAGTATTGTGGAGAGTGGCCTGGCAACTGCATCAGCCATTTCCTTCAGGACTCTGGGATGCATCTCATCAGGTTCTATATATTTATGTATGTTCAGGTTCCTCAGGTGGTCACAAACCTAACTTCTTACAGAGGGAGGGACTTCACCAGTCCTTGCCTTGAGGTCCATCCACTCGAGAGGTGTGGAAGAGAGGTTGACAGTGAAGACTGAGACAAAAACTTTTAATATGTTAGCCTTCTCCTCAGGTGTTGTTACTGATTTGCCAGTTGCATTCATTAGAGGGGGGTACACTTTCTTTGACCTTCATTTTCTGGCTGACATACTTGTAGAAGCCCTTGTTATTGTTTGTGTCCCTGGCCAAGTTCAGCCACAGCTGCATCTTGGCCTTCCTGACCCCATCCCTATACAACCAGGCAATGTCCTTATACTTTTCCTGGGATACCTGTCCCTGCTTCCACTGCCTGTGCATTTCTTTCTTACCCTTAAGTTTGACCTCGAGTCATCCATGCTGGTCTCTTGCCTTAATTTTCTGATTTGTTACACCTGGGGATCGAGAGCTCTTGTGCTCTGTGGAAAGCATCCTTAAAGATCTGTCTGCTCTGTTCTTCTGCCTTGTCCCTGAGGACAGTTTCCCTGGGAGTCCAACTGACTAACTCCTTGAACAGCTGGAATTTTGCTTCCCTAAAATTCAGGGTCCTGACTTTGCTCTTTGCCTGAACCATATCCCTCAGGACTGCAAAGTTCACCAGTGCATAATCATTGCAGCCCAGGCTGCCTCCAGTCCTGATGTCTCGGGACTCACTGGTGTTGCTGACCAATAGGTCCAGTATCGCATCCCCTCTAGTAGGGCTTTCTGTTTGGTTTAAGAAGTTACCCTCAATGCACTCCAGGAGTTTCCTGAACTGCCTGCAGCTCACTGTGCTACTTTTCCAGCAGATGTTGTGGTAGTTGAAGCCCCCCAACAGGACAAGACCCTGTGAACGTGATGCCTCCTGTAGCTGGAATAAGAAGGCATCGTCAACAGGCTCCCCTTGATGGGGTGGCCTGTAGAAAACACCAACCATAAGATTCCCTTTGTTGCCTCAGTCTCTAATTCTTACCCATAAGCTTTCAACCTGCTCATGGCTCTTCTTCAGAGACAGCGCTTCACAATCTATGCTTTTCTAGTTGTAGAGGACAACCCCTCTGCCCTCCTTCCTCACGTGTCCCTTCCTCACACCCTGCAGCCATCAATAGCCGCATTCCAGTCGTGGGATTTGTCCCACCAGGTTTCAGTAAGGGCAGCTAGGTCGTAGCTTTCTAGCAGCATGGTGGCCTCCAACTCCTCCTGTTTGTTGCCCATGCCGTGTTCATTGGTGTAAAGAAATTATTTAACAAGCCATTCTGTTAAGACTTGCAAAGACAATCGGTTTCTGAAGAACTGTAGAAAACTTGATCTCTTCAGGTTTTCCCAATACATGTGCTTATACTGAGCACCACTTAGATTCTTCTGTCGACAAAAAAAGACCAAAAAAGCTTCATCTGTGTCCTCTGACATTCTAGAGTTGACACTGCTGGGAGAAGAGAGTTGAGGAAGAGATAATGTATTTGGTATGAAAACTGTGAAAGCAAAATGTTTGCCCTTACGAGTCTTTAATTGTCCTTATTTGTAAAAACAACATTTCCTTTTTAGTTTTTGGAAGCTGTGAACATTCATTGCAAGCTAATATAGTTTGTAATTCTTTAATGCTTTCTGGAATTCCATACATCATTCCTGTACGTTCACATATCACTTGCTATATGCATGTATTATGTATTATTTTTATACACATGTATTTTATGTGTGTGTGTGTTTGTGTATAATTTGTTTAGATGTCTATATGTATAAACACTCCATTAATGTGTCATGAAGAATTTATTTTTGCCATAACAAGACTGGTTCAATGTTGATAACTATTTAAGTGGCTTGAAAATTAAACTGTAGAGGAATTGTAATATTGTCAAAAGTAATGAAAATTCTGAAGGATGATCAAGTATTTGAAGATGTTGTTAGTAGCTTTTTTTAAAAATTATTTTCTTGGAATTTGAAGAGAACACTGTCTTTAAAATTACTCTTTGCGTTGGTCTTATGTATCCTGTAAATGTTCATTAAATTTTCTTTATACACTTTGAACATGGAACTACAATTGAAATTTAATTTTAAACATATTACCATTAAATACTTCTTATTTCTGTATTGTTGGCAAAATAGGAAGCTGTTCTTATGTAACATCTTTTCAAAGAAAAGAAATACAGTTTAAAAATGAAACAATTCATTTATAGATAAAATTTGAGTTCTGAGAAGCTGGAGTTGAGTCTGCAAGCAAGGGATGAAAATTATTTTTCTTACAAAGTCATCAGCTGAAAATGTATGTCAGACAAATGCCAACTGATGATACGGAAAGTAGCATTGAACTCATTTACTTTAATATATTTATATTGTGTGTCATACCTGAAGTACTTTGCTGTTGATGCAAAACAACTTCAAAACAGTATCTTAATGAAAAATGCTCAATTGGATAATTATTACTTCTTTAGGTCAAGATTGAGCAGGTTGCTATGGAACTTCAGCTTACTCCATTCACTGTACTTCTGCGATCAGTTCTGGATCAGCTGCAGGAAAAGGATTCTGCCCGTATATTTGCTCAGCCAGTGAACCTTAAAGAGGTATGTTTTAAGCTGTATTTCCTTACGTCTGATATGTCTTGGTGACACTTAAGTACAAGAAAGTGATCATTGCATGCAGAGCAGGGAGCAGTGTTACATTTTAATCTATTCTGTTAATTTATGTTTAGTTATGACTTACTGGTATGAAAATCTATTCTTATATACCAAAATAATTTCTGGGAAATACTGTTACAGAGTAACATGGGTACATAATGATCTTTTGCGCTAGGATTATTTGATTAAGCGAACTCAAAGGGTGTTTTAAAAATTGAAATGTGGATACTGTGTTCTTACTTACAGGTGATACTCCTTTTCATTCACTTGAGAAACTAGTCTCAGCGTGTACGTGCACATCTGTATGTGCGCATACGTACATATGCAACACATACATGTGTAATTAACATACAGGTGTGTGTATGTGTATAGATTGTATCTATATGTATGAGTGCATATACTACATATGTATAGATTATACATATGTGTAAATATGCATAAATGCATACGCTTATAAGTATGATATTCATAAATACACACACTATGTGCATAAAACCACAGAATTCTAAAAACATGTAGTTCCAGCATCTGTTAATAGAGCTCCAACTTGTTACCTAAGATGCAGAGTCTTCTAATAAGCAAACCTCTGTTGGCATGCAAACATTTGCATTATCAGAGTGTGCAATTCTAAGCTACATCTTGAAGTTCTTGATTTGAGTTCTTGCAAGATATGTCAAAAAATGTGGATCAGTTAAGATCTAATGTTTTTTTTTTTTCTGTAATAAGGTAATTTTACCCATTCATGTTTTAAATATTTATTCAAAGGTTCCAGACTATTTGGATCATATAAAACATCCTATGGATTTCTCTACCATGCGGAAACGGTTAGATGCTCAAGGCTATAAAAACCTCAGTGAGTTTGAAGAAGACTTCAATCTTATCATAGATAACTGTATGAAATACAATGCAAAAGATACAATATTCTATAGAGCTGCAGTGCGCTTAAGAGATCAAGGAGGTGTAGTTCTCAGGCAAGCTAGGCGAGATGCTGAAGGAATCGGTTATAATAATGAAACTGGAATGCACTTACCTGAACGGCCTAAACTTGAGTCACCCCAGCCTTTCTCTTGGGAAGATGGTAAGATGTTTTTGGATTATTTGTAAAAGTTGCATTTTTCATTAACACACAGTGTGTACATTCCATACAGATGTTTTAAGTTTGATGACTAGATCCCCCACCTTGAAAACATTGCTTGAAGGATTCAATTGTTTGTATTCAACTAGATCTGTCGTTTAGGAAACAGTGTTATCCAGATTCTGATTTTGACAATGCCAGAGCCTAATTTAACAAGAGAAATGAAAAAGGTTTTTAAATTGAGAACTTTCACATGATTGTATATACCTGTAAGTCATGGAAAATGACTACCAGTGTGCATAAACTTGTGCACATTTTAAATTAACATACCGAATTTAAAAATCAAGTGCGTTTGTAATACTAGGAATTAAAGTGACTGAGATTTTTATAGTAAAGGAGAATAATTAATACATTTCTCTCATAACCATAATCTTGCCGATCTCTACAAGAAGGAAATCATCTATTAGGGTGGGAAGGATTAATTATGTCTTCCTTCTGACTTTTTAATTCTTTGCCCTATTACTTGGTGTTCTTGAGCAAAATGCTTATCAAGAAGAATAATAATTATATAGTAGGCATTCATTTCAACATTTCTTCACTGGTAATGGTAAAGCTACTAAGCCTATAATCTAAATAGCTTTTTTTTATTTACATTTTTTGATTCTGGCAAGTGAATTTCATGTTTTCTTCCTCCTGTTAATATTATTACTGTGTGAAATATTCTAACAAACACTAGCACATTTTCAATTATACATATTTTGACTTCAGTGGATAGGTTACTGAATCCTGCAAACAGAGCACATATGTCCTTGGAAGAACAGCTGAGAGAATTGCTAGAAAAACTTGATCTCACCTGTGCAATGAAATCCAGTGGGTCAAGGAGCAAAAGAGCAAAGCTGTTAAAGAAAGAAATCAGCATTATTCGCAACAAACTAAGTCAGCAACACAACCAAGCTCCTCAAATAGAATCAGGTATTGGAAGTTTTGAAGAAGAAAGTGCAGCATTAGAACAAGACGGAGAAGAAGAAGGTAAGATTTTAAATTATGTTTAAATCAGTACTGTTCTGAACATCTTCAGTCAGGTGCTTTAATCATGTGAATTAAAAATATTTTTTTTTACACATTAAAAAGTGTAATAAATGAACATTATACTGATTTTTTAAATGGTCAAATAACCACTTAATCACAACAAATATTTTAAAATTATGAGAATGATCTTTTTAAACAAAACCTCCCATATTAAAAATAACCTTATTTTTCACAATAGCAAGGCTTTTTAAAAATTTAGGTGTTAAGAAATGAAAGTACAAACAATCTCATATGAAAAAGAATTGGAAATGCCTGAGTGGAAAACATCTTTGTACTTTCAGAAATCTGCTTAAATGCCAAAATATGTATTAGGCATCATGTGAGCCTAGATCAATAGTGCAGAAAACTGGCTGTTGTATACTGTCTTGTGTAGCTTTGTTATTCTCTACTCCAGAGTCTGGGGAGGGTGGAGGGTAGGTTTGGGTTGTTTTTTTAAAAAAAATTAATTTGTTTTTTTCAATAAAGCTATTGATAGGACCTAACAAACTTCATGTTGTCAAATCAAGTCGGCCATATCTAAGCAGCCCTTCCCCTTGTGCTTGTCTTCCTCCTCAAAGCATTCATCTCAGAACTGCATCTACTCTTAGCTAATTCCCATTGATTTCAGTGAGAGCAATATACTAGAAAGATCTAACTTTGTATTTCAGTTGAATATTTTATTTGCATTTTTAGCTTTTAAATCAGTTACTGAGGTGTTTATTGCTCATTTTTAAATTATAAAAAAAAAAATCTAGTCTCAAAAAAGTTTTACTGAGGTTTTTTCACGATCAGCTCGTCTCTAAAAACTAACCTGTTTTTCTTTAGGGGAGTTAGAGATGTGTTTCATTTTGAATAATGCACTGAATGAGAGGAGGAAATAGCTTAAGGGAAAGTGGAAGCGTGGTAATAAATAAAATAGTCTGTGTCTGGTGCAGCGTGATGCTATCAAAATTTTTGAAAGGTGGAGTCAATAAAATGACTGTCCTTAACTGCCATTCAGACAGCAACTTGGGGTTTAATTTTTAGTGTGACTAAGAGAATGCTTTTCAAACTTATAACTTGCTTGAGATTTGAACAACAATAATAGAAAAAGTGTACATGAATTAGCACACTTACCTTGTTCTGAGGCTGTTAGGTATTAAAATATTTAATTATTTTTTTGTACAAATTGGGGTTTTTATAAATCTTTGAGTGATGATGCTACTGAGTATAGTTAAGAATGTAGTTTCTGGCAGATAATGAATACACACTAACTATTTTACTTGTAGCTTAACATTTTTATGACACAGCCTTTCACTGCAGCTGTTGTGCAAAAAAATAGTCCAAAAGTGAGCAGTAGCTGGTTTTGTGCATTTACAGTACGCTTTAAGAAAAGAAAACATAGTGAAGAGCATGATCCAGAGTTGATTTGCATTGTTGTTACAATTCTCATCTAGTGAAGAGTGATAGTCATTAGTTGAAATTTCAACTCTTAAATGGAAGGTACTTCAAGGAGTAGAGTAAACAAATTGCCAAAAAGAAAGACGAGGAAAGTAGCAGAATCCTGTGCCTAGGATATTTCGTTGTGAATTACCCCCTGGCAATTCTATTTTCAGTTTCTGATCATGTGAAAAATGTGGTACCAGAATAGCCCCATGAAATTTAAGTTATAGTGTCTAAATAGTTCTCCAGTGTTTTTCTGTGCTTAAACTTTTTTGTGAGTATTTTGTGATTAATTGTAAGAAAATCAGAATTTGTTCATAAAGAACAGTTGCCTTGGACATTCTAAACTGCAGGCTTTTTTAATTGGTGGTACTTCAAATGTGCTTATTGGACTGTAAATGTAATTCTAAATGTCTTCCTGAAATATTATTTACTGGTTCTAAAACTTACATGCCTTCAAAGGGTCTAAGCATAGTCACACTTCATTTTAACAATATATTTTTAACATGAACTATGCTGTTTGATTAAACCTTACAAAATGGGGCAGAGATTTTTCTGCACTTACAAGTCATTGACTTCCACGTAAGCATTGCTGAATGAAAATCAAAACAATATAGAGAATAATATTTAATTAACTACAGATACAGGACTTAAACCCTTGGTTTTTTTCAGATGGCATAGAAAAATTAACTAAACCCTTTAAAATTTCATGTGATAGTGTAAATATTATGTTGGTCTCATACAGTTACTTCAGAATAAGCATCATCTTTCTTATTATTAATTTATATTTTAAAAGATTCTTTTGGAAGCTAGAAATGTTTTAACATCTTTTTGAATTCATAATTATGGGTTAGGAAGTTCTTCTGCTTGTATTTGGAAATGCTGCAACGGTAGAATGTTTATTTTATATCCCATTGCCTGGGATGAAAAACTGAAACTAGTTTTATATGCTCACAGTTACATCTCCATTGTCCTTTCCCAGCATGAAATTAGTGGAATTTACTGGGACATGATCATGTATTTAAAAAAAAAAAATTTTAAAAATGGTAGAGGGTGGTTTTTCTGATTTCTCCTATCAAGTCTGCATTGTCAAGTGTGTATTTGACAACTAGTGGCTAATCAAGCTGCAAGACTTTGGGGTGGGTTTTTTTTCCCCCTCCCCTTTTTAAGTTTCATTTTGGTACATAAAACTTCTAGCTAGAGCTGTAAAATAGCTCTGCAAATTGCACCTTTCTGTAAATTTTATAACACATTTTAGCTCTTTCTAGTAGGTCAGGTTACAAATTTGTCTTAGGCAGGTAAGGTGAATATTGATAAGGTGAAATAGATGAAAATGTATATTACAAAAAATTTTACTTGAATGGCAGTGTAATTGCATTAACAGATAATCGTCCACCACCCCAACTTCCTATTTAAAAAATAGATTTCTTAGTTTTTAGTTAATGAAACTAACATAACTGCATGAGAAGTAAAAAGTATTTATCCGGGTGTAAATTGTTAACACCAACTATAAACACCTACTTTTCTCTCCCTGTTACATTCCCAATATAAAAGTAGGAACTACTAACTAGGACAGGTTGTTGCTAGACAAGGTTTGTTTTTAAAATGTTATGCTTTGTTTCCAAACAACAATATATTTGGTGGGCTGCACATTTATAGTGAGTTTTATAATAGACTTTATAACTACAGGTTTTCAAAAATCACACTCTATTTATAATTTTTTCAGGAGATAAATCTCCCCCTAAACTTGAACCATCAGATGCATTACCTCTTCCTTCAAACTTGGAGACTAATTCAGAACCACCAACCCTCAAACCAGTAGAACTCAATCCAGAGCAGAGTAAGCTTTACAAAAGAGTAAAATTTGATAATGAATTATATAGCACTTCCATTCAGAAAGAAATAAATGGACACACTCCAGAACATTTACTTGACAGTAATCTCAATGAGTCGACTGTTTCTGCTGTAGCTGAGTCATCAACTGATGTAAACAGACGTACATCCATTCTCTTCTGCAAATCGAAAAGTATAAGCCCCCAAAAGTCTGCAAAGAACACTGAAACCCAGCCAACTTCTCCACAGCTAGGGACCAAAACCTTTTTGTCTGTAGTCCTTCCAAGGTTGGAGACACTTCTGCACCCAAGGAAAAGATCAAGGAGTGCATGTGGAGATTCTGAGGTTGATGATGAGTCCCCTGTAAAGCGCTTGGATACAGGTAAATGTTACAAAACTTATCTGAATGGATGCATCTTGAAAGTTAACGTACCTGTTAATTTTTTGACATACATGTAATTTATTAATCTTCGGATTTTAGAACTTGAAGAGTTTTTCCTCATAGTTGAGTAGTTACAGTTCAGAAAATGAATGATTAATTTTTGGTTTGGCCCTACACAATTAGACTTAGTGAACCAAGTTTTACTTTTTCAGTTTTCGCTTTGGCAATGGAATCTTCCAAGTTTACATGTATGAGTGGGTGATATTATTTTTTTAAGCTGTTTTCTATTTCCTTTTGTTGCAACCAGTAGGAAAGGTCAATCTGCTGCTTTTTTTGAAATTCTCTGTTAAAATACATGAAAACATCATACATGGTGCCAAAGCTAGAACTCTTACAAGGTGGAGGACAGACAATACATGTTCATGTATGACTTCATTTTGCTGTGGTGTTACTCCAAGTATATTTTCACATTATGAAACTGATGACTGTTTATGAGGTGCTTTTTATACCTGTGTAATTTATGGAAGTGTTGAAATCCCAAAGTGTAATGAAATTTCCTGTGTTTCTTTTTTTTTTTTTGTCTATGCACTTTAAATAAATAAAGTTGAAGAATCTTAAGTGTGAGATTATGCTCTTAATGAGACTTCTTTAAAGAACATTTTAAAAAATGTTGACACGTTTGTGCAGTACAGTTGAAGACATTAATTACACCTTTTCTTAGTGAACTGTAGTTCTGTTTATTGGAGAAGTTTGAACAAAACCATATTTGAGGAAGAACAGCAGCATAAGGAGATTATTTATTTCTTTAATGTTATCCATGGTCATTGTTATGACTTTTAGATTACTTTTGAAATAAATACTCCTGTTTCATTGTGACATTGTTAACCCATATGCAGGTGTGAAAGCAGCATGTGGGTTTTTTTGTATCTTTGAATAAAAGATACAAGAATTTTAATTTGCACATTTGTTGTGAAGACATGCTTCAAAAGCTGTTTGGTTTATGTGGGTTTTTTTGTGGTTTAGGGTGGCAGGAGGACTGCGTGGAGGCTCTTTTTTGATTGGTTTTTGGTTTTTTGGTTAGTGTTTTTTTGTTGTAGTTCTTTATTTTTTTTCTGAATGATCAAGTGAGGAAGAAAATTATTCTAATACTGCTATCATAGCATGAGAAAATTGTAAGTAAGATTTGGTGGGGAGGTGTGTCTCTTTTCTATATTTGTTTCTTTGTTTTGCCTGCTTGGAAAGCCCCATTTCCCATTCCTTTTCATAATGGCTTGGAAAGAGCATGTAGATTTGATCTGGTACTTCAGTTCTGAAGTAGGAATCGTGAAGATAGTGTGATGATAGAAATGAGTTAGTCTTTATTTCTGATATAGAAAGCTTTGGTTTCCAGATATTCTAATTTACCAGTTTTTAGTCTAGGTGATTTCATTATGTACCTTTACACAGATTGCATTTTATCACACTCACAGTGAATCATTTTGTGCTAGATGACACTAGGAATTAATTCCTTGAAATTTTTATCTTAAATGTTGTGAGTTACTTCTTTGGGAAAAAAATGTTTGTATTTCATAGGAAAACTGACTTAATTTTTGACCAGAAAACCCTTCACCAGATTTCTGAATACATTTAAAATCTGTGGTTTTGGTCTTTCTCTCCCTGTGGAGTTAGGTGTATGTGGGGCAAATATTCTTTTGATTATCTTCAAAACAAAAAAAATATGAATAGTTTCTTCTAATTGTAGTACTCCTCCCATTTCAGAATGGGGGGTGGGGGTGGTGGTATGTAATGTGTAGGCTAGTAACAGCAGACCCAAAAGGTCAAAAGAGAGCTCAAAAAATATAATTTTTAAAAAATAATTTTAAGTAAAATTCTGTAGTCAATTCAAACTAATGAAGGTTTGTACAGAATTTAATTTAGAACTAATACTTAGAGGGCATTTATATTTAAACTTATTTGTTCAAGAAGAGACTGTGTATATGAATTGAAATGTTTTAGCCAAATTAAAGTCACTTGAAGGTGTTCTAGTTATTCTTTAATAGTAATAGTATGTGGTTTTTTAAGCATATATATAGTTCATACAGATGTGTCAACTTATCAAATCTTACTCCTGTGTTTCTACATTTTGCTTTCATGTTGGAGATTTTATTCCTCATGTTATTTTCAAACTTGTGTGTCCACCATAATTTAGGCAATTAGCAGTTGGCAGCTATTTTGAGCTACAGTTCAGCAGGAAACCAGCACAAACCTCAGATGCTTTCCAGGATTTAAAACCTGTTGAATTGTTTTTCTTTTGCATATGCAAGCTGTTGTTGAATCATGCAGATGTCTGTGTTCTGATAAAAATAAATTAGATTATGTATATAGTAATATACACTTTTTTTATTTGGTTATTTTTCACAAAATTTCAATTTCATGCTGCTGGTAAAAAATGTTCTTATTCTGAAGAATTCAGCAGACTTGAGCTTTTTCCCTCCAAAGCCATACCAGGTTAGAAAAGGATGAGACAGGCTTCTTACATGTGTTCTTGTGAGCTTGCAACTTCATGAGCAGTCATTGTAGTTGAAAATGAATTCTTGCACAATTAACTGGTGTGAATGTTAAATACCCTCAATTCTAGCGTATATAGGAAAAAAGTAATTAAAAAGACTTTGCTTAATACATAGAGCATTAAAACTTTTAAGTGGTTGAGAGATGCAGTCACATCTTTTTTCTTTCTTACTTATTCATAACCAGTGTGGGGGTTTTGCTGTTATTTAAAGATGCTTTGTTTTGTCCCTCACCTTGCTCAGTCTCCTTGATATTTCTCCCTTTCATTCATTCTTATATGTATTCTTTTATGGAGGAGTTCAAAGGAAGACTCTAAAGCTTACCTGGTTAAGTAAAACTGCACATATTTTGTCTGATGTTTCATTATTCTCATAGACTGCCTTTTATTGCGATTTCTTGAATTACATTTGAAGTTCATGTCCTTGCCAGTTTGTTTCAAGAAAGACATATACAGGATCCCTTGGCACATTATTTTGTAAGTATGGTGCCCCATCTGTTGTTGGTTTTCATATACAAAATAGTTGTTGAAATACTAGCCTTTTTCAGAAATCTGGGACTACTGCACGATATAATTTAACCTTCAAAGAGGACCGAAAGCAGTTCACTTCAGTACTCTGACCTCCCTTTATATGTGAATCTTTGTTTAAAAAATACGAAGCAATAGTGTAATGTAACCTTAAATTTTAATTTCAGTGTTCTACTAGGGCATTATCACTTACATATATAGCGCATCTTTCTCCATAGTTGCTATGTGGAAACTGACAACTACATAATGGAGAGACGTGTTTAAAAATTTCCTATATGTACTTAATGTATCTTGATTTTTGCTTCAGATGGTATCTAGCAATTTCAAAAAGAAGATAGGTTGTTTTAACTTCGGAAATTTTGGTCACATCAGAGATTGACATGTGATTCTTGAAGTTAAGGCATGTCAAATCTTAACTGCAACACAATGACCTTTTCAAAATATCTATTGTATACTTACCTTGCTCTTTTGTTACAAACATTAATCCTTTTCATCAGGAAATTAGTTGGTGCAATTACTACATGTGAGAAAAATATCTTCTATCCATTAATCAGCTTTAGAGGCAAATTTTTTAATGGTTGTTAACATCTACCAGTTATGTGTAAGTAAGATAAAATCCTGGAACAAATTACTGTTTTGTGATACCTTTTCAGCATTGTAAAATGCTAGATGCAGATTAAATTTTCATGTTGTTCCTGGTTTTATCAGTCACCTTTAAATTTTCATAAATTTAGGATAGTATTTCACAGATACTGTGTTGGTACCCCCTATTTTAATTAGAAACTAAGTATTTAGATTATACTATCCTAAAGCAGTCACTTTATCATAGAATTATGATTGCAAATAGTGTTTATTATAGTGCAGTGCGTTGGTTTTATTTCTTGACTAGACAGCAGCAATAGAAAATTTCAGTGAAACGTGTCATTTTCGTAGTATTCTTCTTGCTTCTAGCCACACAGATTTTCTCAAGGCAATGAAACAGATGCAAAATATTTATAACATGGATCACTGAATTAGAATATTTAACACAGTATAAACACAGGGCTTTTTGGGGAATGGGGGAATTTATCATTCCTTAATACATACTTCGAATGCAGTTGTTGGTATGCAACAAATGTAATTATACCTTATTAAATGTATTAGTAAATGTTGGCCTGACTTGTTTCTGCCCGATCACTACAAAATGTTCTATGAACTTAAGAACTGTCTGCAAGCATATGAAATCCACTTGCATTCAATATAATGTAATATTGTAGCGATGACCACTTATGCTTAATTTTATTTGGTGTGATAAGGGTAGATATTATATCTGGGCTAAAATGGAACACAGGTTAATTTTCAAGTCTTGCTTTCTAACAATTCTTTGACTCTCTGGAGCACAGGCCAATTGATTAAAAGTTTCATATGTGCCCCAGTCAATTACCATTTTCTAAATGGAAGAAAAGAAAGTAAAACATGCTTATCTAAGACCATAACGTGTCCTCTGAGTAAATAAACTGAACTAGAGGTTGCTCAGTGAAAAAACAAATTGGCATAATTACTTGTCTGGTTAATATAGACAGGAATGATAGTTTATACATATATTAATGAGTAAAATGCAGTAATTTGACTAAATCTACTGACAGATCCAGAATCCTTATATTCTGAATTAAAACCATTCTCTTTGGTGTTTTGTTTTTTTTTTCTGTATATGCATAGTGATTTTTTTCCTGTAAAATCTAATGTGAAATGTAGTTAGATATTTAAGCACTTAGCTGAAGTTTTTGGACATGGCTGTCTGCCTTCAGGAAGTTTCAAAACGTAAAAGCTGTATATGCAAACAAATCATTGGAGGTTGTGAAAGCCTAAAAGGAATTACCACCTGGCATGTTATATTTGTCAGTGTAGAGACATGGGGACTACAGGAGCTTGACTGCTGAGTTGTCAGGATAAAACCAGGCTGCATGGCAACCCATAGGTACCAAAAAGGCTGAGAAAGTGAAGTTTGACTAGAACATTACCAAAATTATTGGGGGGTGCTAGTGCATTTTTGCTTGCTTTTAACAAGTTTGTTTGTGCATTTGGGGGGGGGTAGTTGTTTATTTGTTTGTTTTTAGTGGGGTGATGGGCCACTGGGAAACTTTGACTATCTGCTAAGAAAATAAATCAAATTAAGGAGAAAAATTTGAAAAAAACCCTGAAAGCTTAATTTCTTTATTTGTATTTGGCCTGCTCAAGCTTTAGACAGAAGTTCAGGCAGCCCTACTAAATTTTTTGCTAATTTAACTTCTGGGAAAATTTTGAAAACTAGGAGAGGATTTCTGTAATACATGTGGAATGAAATAAGTGCATAAGGCAGAAAGAGGGGGGAGGAAACTATTTCATACCAGTCAGCAAATGCAGTGACATTTAAGAGAATAAATGTTCCTTTTGGGTTTATTTCATCTAAAGAACTGTAGTATTAACCTCCTCACCATTAAAAATCTTGTTTATTTCGTGATTTATATTATTAGAATAAGAGGGAATTTTGAGCAAAAGAGTCAAGAATGGTGGGGCTTGATGAACAACTAGATAAACGGAGGTTTTGTCCTTCTTCAAGGCTTGTGAAGTCTGTGCATACATAAGTTATAATATGCATTATTATTTTAGAAATTTTTCTTGGGTTTTAAACCGGTTGATTTCTTTGAAAGTACTATCATGTGGGTTAAGATATTAATTATTAGCACCCAACTTAAAATTGCTGTGTTTTCTAAGATCAGTATAACTGAATCTTCTGTAACAATCAAAAAATATTTCTAGATTCCCTTCTGGTTTTCTTGATGCTGTAGGAATTGTGGAGCCTTTTACTGTATTCATGCATTTGGTGTTGTTTTTTGGTGTTCTTTGGGGGTTTTTTTGGTTTTTTTTTTTTTAATGCTTAGCTCATTTCTTGGCCCAGGTTTGGCTTTCTAAAAAATAAAATGTCATAGTCCCTTATGTGCTTCATCTGTGGCATTTAACACTAATTTTTCTGTGGGGTGCAGATGGTAAACAGAGAACTGTGGGATTTATTGACAGTTTTAAAAAAAGATAGAGAATTAAGAGATCCACACTATGGTTATAAATGAAGAACACACTTCCCATGGTGTTGGGACTGAGTATTGATGGCCTGCCTTCAAATTCACAGGTTAGATATTATGAAGTCCCTTGTATCAGGTACGTAATGTACCAGAGTTGATCGTACCACCATTATTTTTTACCTGTTTGGAACATCATAGAATAGCTTGGGTTGGAATGCACCTTGAAACGTCATCTATTTCCAACCCCCACGTACTTGCCTACAGGTCTGATTTAAGAGATGGATGATCATAAAAATGAATCCAGTGACTCCAACGCTAACTTTGGGCACTGAACATGGCAGTCAAAAATATGGGTGACTTAGTGTTCATTTTACTATGCATGGAGAGGGAGACAGATCCCATGGTATGACTGACTGCAAGATTAATATGTCTCAGAAAAGGTTTGTGTGTGGTTATGTTTTCTTTTTTTTTTTTTGTAGTTACATGTATAGAGGGAGATCCTCCATAAAGAGTAGCTATAGTAGTACATACTCATTGTATCATACATGCAGTCCAATATTTTGGGACATTTTAATTGATAGCTCTCTTCTGTGTTTCCCATTGTAGTACCCAGACATAGTTTCTTTGGTGTGTAGAGGAAGTGTGCACATTAAGAAGCTGTGCTATACAAAGAAACATGTATTACTCAAGAATAGGTAAAATACTTGAAACGAGGTTGCTTTTATTTTATTGGTACCAAAACAGTGTTCATTGGTCATGCTGCCACTTGGACTTCGTCAGGCCATGCTATCCTAACATGGTAATGCTCCCCCCACTTTCATTTTCCTTTCTCTCCACCTTCCTTTTTTTTTTTCCTCTTCCTTTACTTTTACTTTTTTTTTCCTCCCTCCAAACCTGTAATAATATAGCTGTCACTCAGAAATTATTTCTAACAACACGTCATTGGAAAAAAATGGAGACAAAGGCAGATGTTAAGAGCTAACCTTCAGCCAATAAAAGTGTCTGAGTACTCCTGAGTTCTTTAAAAATTTCTTTTTTAAGATAAAAGTATTTTAGGTCTGAGGGACAAAAAACCATACTGTAGATTCATCTGATTTAGGTACAGGTCAGCCTTATTTTTGTTCACTGTGTTCAGTGCTGCCTAAAAATAGTACAGCTGGGTTGCTGTTTAATAGCCCTTGATTATCCTCACTTGATGACACTTCAGGCACTGTTAGGTTGACTGTATTGAGCAGTGAAACATCTTGTTTTGTCTGCAGCTCTTTTCGTTGAAGGCAGAAAGACAATTTTAGGGTTGCAAACACTGTTAATTTTTCGTTAGGCTTGAATAAATTTTTAGTGTGATGTTATGGTCTCTAAAAGGATTCAGACTGTGCACTTCAAAGACAGTGCAAGCTATTGTAGAAGGAGGCTGTCCCATGCCTATAGTAAGTAAGCACTGAATCTTTTACACTGAATCACTTGAAGTTTTCATCTCGCTGTGTGAAATACCTCTCAGGGTACAAAAGGCCTGGAAAATTAGGTCCAAAAATGCAGCTGTGTACCTTAATGAAGTAACTGGCTAATTCAGGGACTTGCAGTCTACTGTGTTGTCCCCTGTGTCATCTCAGGAGTGGGAGATCTCTGGTAAACATTTTTGCTTTCATCTTTTCTTTCAGGTGACAACTTCAGTTTCTGTTTCTGTTCTCTGTCCCAGAATGAGGCGCAAATTAAGAACTGATTTTTTTAAATAGCTGTAAAAGGCTTATGGTAAATTATTTGTTTCCTTTTTAATAGAGTAGGATTGCTGGACATTCTTACCTAAGCAAGTTCTGAAGTTCACCTGTCTTTTTCAGTTGGATACCATGACCCAACCAATTGTGTTCTCACAATGACAGGGGAAACATTTACTTTCAAGGAAGAAAAAAAAAAAAAAAGTGTTGGTAAAAGCTCCGTGTAAAATCCTTTAGATAGTAATTTAAGAAAAAGAAGCTAGTTCTATTTAGGAATAGCCTGCCTTTGTAGGTCCTGCTGGGCTGCTCTGAAAAACTGCTAGGCACTAGGTTTTTGATGCAATGTATTGATAGATAATTATCATGTTTTTTCATTATATAAGTTGACAACAAAAATAATCGGTTTTGATTTAAGTTTTTAATAACTTAAATTTTATTTAAATTTATATCAGGATTTGATAGGTGAGAAAATAGAAGTCTTCAAATGGAAAACATATAAGGAAGTATTTTTTCTAAAGCATCTTTACTGTTTGCATTACTGCATAATTCAGACAAAATGTTTGGGAAAAAGTATCTGATCTTAATTCCTCCTAAGTATTCTTTGCCTAGATAATTAGAAGTAAATGGTCTTACTGATTATATTTCTTGGATCATTATATTTCTTGGATCCTGAATGACATACCATTGATCTGTGTGTGATTCAGGCACTTAAATCTTGTATTTTACAATCACCTGTATGTGTTTTACATGTTACAAACTAGAGCTGACTAAATATATCACTTTGTAAAGTTAGTTTTAAATTCTTCAAGTTCTGTGCTTCACTTTTAAATGGCATTCTACTATACTACTACTGTCATGAGTCTTTTCTATACTGCTGGAACAGCTGATACTCTAGAAAAAGTAAAATTTTTTTTTTTTGAGAAACACTTCTGCTTGTATGCTCTTTTTTTTTTCTTTTTTTTTTTTCAGATTTTCGTGGAATGTTTTCAAACTTCTCCACTAGTGTTGCCTCCCACATATATATTTTAAAATGTCTTGAACAATAATCCTGCCATAAAGTGATCCTGTTATTATAATGCACAGAGCAACCAAAAATCCTTATATTGGGGAAGCTGTAGTTATTAAATGTTGATTAGTTTTCTGCTGTGCAATTCAGATTCAGCTGTTTTAGCACTCATCTGATTAGCCAGATACACCTCTTATTCCCAGATTTAAAAGAAAATCAGTAGTTACGGGATGATTTCCTAAGCATTCTTTTGAAATATCAAACTGACTATTTGGTGAACCACCAAACTGTATTCATTATGTGTTACTTAAACCGACAAGATTAAGTTTTTCTGTTTAGGATCTTGAAAGCTGCTTCTGTTTAGCATGTAGGTGCCACGTCATGGGTTTACACTGAGCTTTCTTTGCTATCTTTGGCCATGACCAAATTTTAAGCAAGTTTTAAAAGCTTTATTTCCAAGGGGACTCTTCACGCTGAAATTCATCATCTTTGTGAGTAACTGGCCCCCATTTTGTCTACATACTGAAGACTGTTTTAAGAACTCTGAACTTTCACGTGCTCATCATCTGTGTATCCTGAAAAGAAGGATTATATCTAATATTCTTACTGCACTACAGAATTTACTGTTAGAAGTAGACATTAGGGTTACTCCAAGGTTCACTTTTTAAAAACTTTGTGGATGCTTTCATATTGCTGCAATACGCCCATTTTCAAGGTTTGCGTATTTAAAAATACAGTAACTTCTCATTATTATTACTTTAAAGTATTCCTTTATCCTGTTTGTTCATACCTGTATTATATAAATCCTCCTAAATTAGGCTCATCCCCCTTCTTACTCTTACTGGAGGGATTTCTAGGTAAATTTCAAAACCATGTTCTTGATGTATATCGTGCACGTGGAGGTTGTATTCTGTGATTTCAATGATTTGCATATATTTTCTCTTTCAAGAAAGAGGACTGAATCAAAGTGAAACTTTTAGTCTAGTTTTGCCCCTTTTGAAACTTTAGCTGAGTGTTAGTGTTAGAATACATGGAACACTTGTATCATTCTCACTGTCTCTTGACACTGCTATAAGGATGGCTTATTTATTTGAAAGCTCTGTTTCCTTTCAGAGAGATTTAATGGCTTTTTCACTGTCTTCCAGGTTCTCATATTAACTAATATCATGCTGGGTATTTATCTCTTTGGATCCTAATTATTTTCTGTTATCCTCAACATGGAATGGAATTCAATTAAATGATCATTTTGGAACGCAGAAAGACAATTACATTTGAAGTAATTATTTTGGATCATGTTGGAGACACCAGCCATCCTTTAAACAAAAAAAAAAAAAAACCAAACAACACTGTTGGAGGAAGTCTTTGACATATATGAAACTATGCTCTTCATTCAATATTTTGCCCCATTTCCGTAAGTTATAAAGTTGTACATGTTGTAGTATATGTGACACAAATTGGTCGCAGATTTTACCAGTCCCAGCTTTCTTGCTCCCAGAACATACTCTGTGAGAGCAGATTAGTTAAGGTTGTTCCATTTCCATCCTCTTCCCTTCCCCAAAAAACAGTCTAATCTTCCTTGGAGAAGTAAAGTGTACCAAAAAAAAAGTTTACCTGTTTTTGTGAATTTATGTAGTGTTAATAAAAGAGACATTTTTCTTTAATATATATATTTTAATGAAGATCAATGTCACTGGTGTTGGGTGAGTGCACAAGTCAGGACTTGATTAGTCCTTGCTTGGTAAAACGAACTGAAATAGTGTTATGTAACTGCTGGGGTGCTGTGTGCATTCTGTTTTTGAATGCAACCACTTTTTTTGGCGGTTGAAATTATTTAACACTTTTTATTATTTCTTAGCTCTTCAGCTGTAGTTTTAATACAGCACTTCATCTTACATTTGGTTATGCTTGGTTTTGCATCAAGCTATGCCTAATAAAAGTTTCAGTTGCTTTAGAGTAGTTTTATACAAGTTCTGCTTTTTGTCTCAACAGAACTACAAGATGCGATTGCAGTCTTAAATGCACAGTTCTGTATTCTGTGGCAGCATTTTGTACATTCATGGAGCATGCTGTTCCTTGGACTATCTTGAGTTCTCTTCCTCTGTCATTTTTTCCAAACTTCTGTCTGTTAATTTAGCATAGGCAACAAGGTTTTAACTTGCTTGATGTAGGTAGTCAGTGAAAGTTTTAATTGCAGTTTAAGAACAGACTGCTACTGTTGAGAAGTTGTTGAAGTTTTTCCTGATAAATACAATTTTCAATGAGAAACCTGAGAAGTATCAAGCAGATCATCTTTGGCTTTTTTCTTCTTAGTTGTTTGTTAGCATTTCTCTATTTTTAAAATGGTTGTGTGTGTTAATATGCCATGATTGACATGACAGTAAACTTGTAATGTAAATTGAAGACTAAAGCTGAAGATTGGAAATGGCAGTAACCCTGCATTTAAAATTGATTGCTGACTTCACTGTTAGTGAATTACTTTTTAATGAAAAAGTTGAGTTCTGCCTCTGAGAGTGGACTGCTTTTTTTGAAGAAAGTTAAGAACACTGGAAAAATAAAAAGGAATCCTTGGCTAATGAAGGGGTTAGTTTGATGTTTGGGATTTTTTTGAGGGGGGTTGTTCTCAGTCAATGGTGTTGCTGAGGGGGTATGTGTAAGAAGTTAAGTACCTGACCTAATAAAATTTTTCTACACAACTGTGGAGAAAGCTCAGTTGATCTAATAAAATCATGGGCTTTTGGGAAATGTAAATGGCTCATAGGGGTATGTTGCAAGCTTACCCAGGCTACTACTTCGCAAAAGCAGAATGAGTTAATTCTCCCATGGTTTTTTTTTTTTTTATTTGACCTTCTTAGTAATATCTGTTGAGCCAATAAAATGAAAATTCTTTAAAGCAAATTGGGATCTTCTTTAATCTCAGTTATTCTAGTAGCTACAGGAGATTGAGTGTTTCTTGATTCATGGAAAAGGAGTTTTGTAATGATCTACAAAACCAAATTCCCAGTTAGAGCATATAAATATAGTATAACTTTATTTTTTACACATCAGTGATACCATAAAGCACTACCATTTTATTGCCTGGATTTTTCTGGCAAGTTACAAGGTCACTTGGGAACTCATGCATCTGTGACTAGATATGAGTGTGTTTTGTTTAGAATAAGCGTTGAGGTCTTCCATTCTTAAAATAATGCCTATTCTTATAATTTTGAAAATTGGACTGTATAAACTTGAGTCTCACAAACTGTGTGAGCTCATGTCATTCAGGGCTTGATATTCAGGAAAATTATTCCTGCTGATGCCTACATGTTCTTTGTTTTTCATACTTCCACAAGCAAGAGAGAAATGTCTCCGAGAAGCTCTACATTCTTTTGCACTTTAATATTCCTTATTTGTCAGAAAAGTTCTTTTTTTTTTCCCACTGTTAGTAACCATTGTACAGATTGAAAAAACTACGTACTGTAATCTTAAAAACCTACATTAGTGAATTAAAAGAGTCATTAAATTCATAATGTAGGTTATGTTTAAACTAGTGTGAGACTGGACTACCACTGCAGGGAGCTGTCTCCATTGCTATAGTTGCATGTTTCTGTTGCATCCCTTGTTTCTCAACGTCAGCAATCAGGAAATCACATGGTTGCTTTGCCCAGTAATAAGCAATAGAACAAGAGGGAATGGCTTCAAGTTGCACCAGGGAAGGTTTAGACTAGATGTCAGGAAGCATTTCTTTACAGAACGGGTTGTTAGGTGTTGGAATGGGCTGCCCAGGGAGGTGGTGGAGTCCCCATCCCTGGAGGTGTTTATGAGTCGGGTTGACTTAGCGCTGAGGGATATGGTGTAGTTGGGAACTGTCAGTGTTAGGTTAATGGTTGGACTGGATATCATCAAGGTCTTTTCCAACCTAGACAATTCTGTGATTCTGTGAAAACTAGTTCATTGCCATAACCATAACTGGCATGGTGGCAGTGAGAAGCCATTGCGAGAGACTGAGAGCGCCAAAGTGTCCATTTCAGCAGCAGCACAATCATAAACTGATTGAAGCAATCAAAATGTGAAACTACTCCCTAATTTGTTTTGTCCTGGATATACATATACATACAGAACCAATGTACATAGAGATGCATGCGTAGCCAAGTCATATTTGACGTACATATGGTTAAACATTTTATACGTACTCTTACAAGAATAAACATACAGTGCCTTCCATTTTCTCAGTCCGTTGGGAACCTGAGCTGTGCTCTGGTTCTGGTAGCAATAATTATTTGATCTATCTTTAAATTTAAAATTTAATCTGTGATCTAACTTCTTTCTGATGATAGCTGATTTATATTAGCTAGATGGCTCAATGATGAGTATTGTGTCTCTGGCTTGTAGCAGGATGAAAACAAAACAGTTTCTACACTTGAAAAATAGGTCTGACAGGATATCTAAGAATAAAGAACAGTTATTTGCAGAGACCTAAGAGATCTTTTTATCTTTGCAGAATGTTTTTTCAACTTTTCATTGCAGATGCTATGTGAAGTGCACTGCAGTAGTTCATAGAGGAATTTAAGCTTTCTCATAAAGCATACTCTGTTTTGACAGGTCTTTCAGTATAGTCTAGGTTTGAATTTCTTAATCTCCAGATAGTTGTACTTGCTGAGAATGAGAACAAGATTAATCAATAGCATGTAGTTTGGTACTCGAACACTCAAGACAATGCTGCCTTTTTATTTTCTTTTCTCGGATAGGAAATCAAAGCAAATATAGGAGTTAGAAAACATTCTCTTAAATTAATGTTCTACGATGTCAACTAAATTACAATTAAAGAGAATGCTTATCTGTAAGTCTTTAAAACCATTGAATAAATTATTCTTTTTCTCTTAAAAATCTCAAATTGTGTTGATAATCCAAATGGAAGGTCTCCTCGGTGTGGAGGGGGAAATCCCTTAAATCACTGTGTGGAAATGCCTTGAAATATGACTGAATCATACAAAGTAACTTGCTAAGCTCAAGTTCCTTTGTTGTCAGCCGCCTTTGCAGAGGTCCTTGTAGCAAACAGACTGGAAGAATTAGAACTTAATAAAGGGAATAATTGTCTTGTAGTATAACACTCTATGAAGAGGCACGTGAAGTTACATAAGCTTATTTAACTATGCCTGAATGAACAAAGATCATGATGACCTTTAAGACTGGTAATAGGATGACTGGGATGAGTAACTCTTTCTTGCATTGTGAGAAGCATGCTGGTCATATGCCTTAAGTTAACTTACTTAACGTTAACTTGCTGTAAGGAAATAGATATCCTTAGAATTGAATTTGTGTTAACATTTTGTTCTTTTTGCAGTCTGCAGCTTGCAGTAGCAATTGCAGGCTAGTGCCATTGACTACAGCCAGTTCATTTGTGTTTATACTCTTGAGTCCATGTTAGATTCTTTCTTTTTTAGTCATTTCCACATACTCACACACCCCACACCCCCCCTTGTGAAAGTCTTCAGAACGCTATCTTAAACCTCTTTATTTGTCTCTTTAATCAATGGCCTATAATGGCCTGATAAGAACTGTACTGTTTGTGAATTACCAAATCCAGAGCAGGATTGGTGGCAGCCCATCAAATTGGTACTTATAATATAAAAGCCTTTTTTACGTTTTCAGTACAATTACGAAATTAAAATATAATATCCTTGGATGTATATAAACTTGTGCCAGGGGAAGGATAGTCAAAAATAATATACCCATTATTGACTGTTGATCACAGAAAACAGACAAAATAATGTCACTCTGAATTTACTAAAATGGAAAAAATTCAAGGAAGAACTAGAAAGCATCAGGAGGGGGAATCCCTACCGCTCTTTAGTTCCAGTGTTTGAAAAGGATTTTCAGTATTTCTTGATTTAGGATTGTAACATTGTATTCAAATGAGTGTTGTGTTGACTTGGTAAAACCGCCTGGCTTGTAACGTAATTTTTTTTTCTTGTTTTTTCTACCCAGCCTCTGCAGCCTGCCTGTCTTAATAGTTGGAAACATTAGAAAACTGATTTGATACTCCATTTTACATTTTCCATACTATAATCTTAACTTTTTTTAATGTCACCTAAATACATATCCTACCATAAAAACTGGACCACAGGAACTTCCTGTTTAGAATACTGTGTTTTGAAATGAAATACTTTTTTAATGTTCATGTTCTTTCTTTTTCGTCACATCAAAATACTTGAAGTACAGAACAAGTAAATACAGTGTGTGATTACAAAAGGTTGTTAATGCAAATGGTGTGGTTTCCAGTTTGACACAGTTTATTCTTGTGTTATGTTGTAGGTCTGTCAAATGGGTTTGGAGATGGAAGTAATGAGAGAGCATTAGATGATACTCCGGGAAGAAAAGTTGAACCTCGTCGCCGCTGTGCATCAGAATCTAGTATTTCATCTAGTAACAGTCTTTTGTGTAACTCAAGGTAAAACTGTAAATCTGAAATATAAATTTGAGAGACCAACATGAAGATTGCATAAATTTTAGAAAAAATAGTGCATTTCAGTTTTCTCAGCTGTGTGTCAAATCTGAGACACCTTTCAGGATTGCTAGTATTATCCTTCTGTTGAATTCGGCTTATTGCAGTTCTGGGCAGTTACACTTTATACTTGACTACGCTTCTCTTGCTTTGTGTAGGTACATGTACATATTTGTGCATATCTTGTTTTAATTACCTTCCTAATCTTGAATACTAAAAATGGATGTGTTTATTTTGGTGAGCAGAGGAGAGAAGCAATTTCCAAAGCAGACTCTTGTACGTAGGGAAGGTAAATTAAGTAGCTGTGGAACTGTAGACGATCAGTCTGTGATTTGGATTACTGGCTAGTTACTGCAGTAATAATAGTACCTGTATACCAACTATTGACTTTCTCTTTGTGAACTCTGTTGTTAAAGATAGGACTGTCAGAATGGTCACCTCTGTCACCAGTGAGAAATAGTTCTCCATCACCAGTGGTGCACATCTTCCAAAAGCACACTAGTCTCTGTGTAAAAGGTAGCTGTCTCCAGTCCTGGGCTATGAGGATGGTGTATACAGGAATATAGGGCAAATCTGTTAAAGAAAACAAAAAAAAGGTATTAAACTGTTTAATGGAATGGTGTTAAAGCACTCATGTCAAACAGGCTTTCAGAAACAAAGAGAATTTAATATCGC
Source organism: Athene noctua (assembly GCF_965140245.1). Taxonomy (NCBI): domain Eukaryota; kingdom Metazoa; phylum Chordata; class Aves; order Strigiformes; family Strigidae; genus Athene; species Athene noctua. The sequence continues at coordinate 67,606,148 of NC_134039.1, forward strand.
ATCTCTTGTAAATGTGATATATTGAAGATAATAATTGCTGTTCAGATTCTGTGATCTCTTAGACAACTCAAGTGTGCAGAGAAAAAGAATTCCTGTTTTGGGTATAGGCATTCCACAACTGAAAGACTTGAATTTGTAGTGAAAAATGAAAGAAAATAATTGTGTTTCCTATGTAGTGGAACTGTTGAAGCAGAGGGAACATTTTATCATTTGGACAGTATCCAGTGTAACATTGGAGACAAAGTAGCTTCTCTCATTGTGCATGTATAACCTGTACAGCAGTCAAGGTGCATCTGCATACTGTTTGTCTTCTGATAACCAGGCAATTCTGGGCATGAAAATAATCTGGGTTTTTGGCTTTTATGTTGTTTGTGTTTGTTACATAAAATTTGTTAGAGCTTGCTGCTCTGATTTTGCCATGTACTGATGAATTTTAAATGCTTTTTCAAAGTCTTGATTTATAGTGAACATTAATTATCAAGTAATGGTTTTAACACTGGTTTTTTCATAGTTTTAGCCTACCGAAGTGTGGCAAAGGTAAACCTGCACTTATACGAAGACACACACTGGAAGACCGAAGTGAATTAATATCATGCATTGAAAATGGAAACTATGCCAAAGCAGCAAGAATTGCAGCTGGTAACTATGAATATCGTGTTCTTAAGAATATTGTGTAACTATAATTTTGTCCATTTATTTGATAGATTCTAGCATTGTTATTTTTGCTGCTGAAATACATTAAGCATTCTGAAAATGGTGTTGATAGTGACTACTGATTTCTGCTTTGGATTCTTTAAAGACTTCGAAAAGAGTAGTACCTGTTCTTGCTTTTTTGATTAATAATTGGTATTTAAAGTGATCAAGCTACTCTAGTAATACAAGTGAAACTTGGCCTGAAGTACTATTGTAGTTCTGTCCATCTTTTTGTTTGTTCAGCTAGTTGGGTTAGGTTTTACTCCTCCTGTACTATTCTGCATAAATTTGCTGACAGATAAGTAAGACATGGTCTGCTTTGATTACAGAAAAATTTGGAACTGGAAAGAAGTGGAAATTTGTATGACTGTAGAGGATAGCAATTTACCAAATTTTAGGGAAATAATTATGTTCTGTTGATATGTTTTCCACCTGTTTCAGTATTTTAATTTCATTAAAGATTTAAGTAGGTCATCTTTTCTGCAAGTAGAACTGTGTTTGTTTAATGCAGTGCTCCCATGCTGAAGTTAGGCATCAGCCTTGCAGTGTCTGACTGGCCTTAGTGTCTGACCTTACAGCTTTTCTTCCCCTCATCCTGGGGGTGTTCCTTGTCCAGACCGTCTCATGTCTTTCTAGTGCTTTTACCTTTGTTTGCCTTAGTCTGTTCTTTTCTCCCCATGTGATCAGTTTTGTTTTTCTTTCTTGCAGCTAATCCGTTTTTAGCTACTGCTTCATTACTCTCAGGTTTAGTATCTTTATCATCTGTGGTGAGCTCTTATACAGGACATAACCTTTTCCATTCGTTTTTCTTACTCTGTCCTTGGATAGTCCTGTATTTAACACTTTCCACTTAAGATTCCTGTGCCTGTTTTTTCAGAACTCTCCTTGATCTCTCTTAATTCTCTGTTCTCAGATACATTCTACAGCTGCATAAGAGTAGGAGTGAATGACATATAACAACATTATTTTATTTATTACTATATATTCTGTCTAATTTGAGCTCTCCTGGCTGCCTTCTGCACCCTATTACCTCAGCAGATCAAGAAGAGAAAATAAGTAGGAGGGAAGTGAAAAGTCCTTAATGTTCTGTGCATAACTGAAATTTTACCATGTTTTATTAGTAGAATTCCAGATTCTACAAAGAAACTTAAATAAGGAGGTGCTCATTCGTGGCAAAATGTCTCTAAACAGTTCTGTTTGACAGATATATATGCTTTAGAAGCAGTGCTTATGGTTATGCTGGTTTTAGGTCCAAGGAATATCTTGTTTCTACTTACAGGATGCTGTCTCAGAACCTATGGTATGTTGTAACATTGCACTTAGGATGGGATGCTGTTTTTCAGTGATTAATGGATGTTATCATTGTACACTGAAATATGTTAGTTGAAGCTTAAACAGTGTTACAAAGAGTGCTGTTAAAATCACAAAGTGAAGTGTGCAAGTTAGGGCATGCTGTTTTCTGTAATACTGCTGCCATGTTCAGCACTTTTACCTTGTGATGTTGAGGTATGCTTTGGAACCAGGTCCACTCAGTGTACTGGACAAGTTAAGACTATTACAGAAAACTGTGTTCTATACTGAAATATGAAGATTATATTGAGATATAAATACAGAGGATGAATTAAAGGTTCAAAAGTGATTCAGAATTCTAACTTCTGGTCCTTCAACTTGTAGAAGCAATAGGGTTTTCTTGTCTTTTAAATAGAATTGCCTGTATGTAATAGCTTGTTGTCCTTTGTGTGCAAGAGCACTGGAAGATGAATAGACACATGCTATGAGTGGTTTTCATTAATAGCTGCTCTCTACAGACAGACACATGCTGAGGTTTGTAGGCCTTGGGTTTCTTTATAGGGACAGGAAGTTACTGCGCCAAAGTGGCAGTGTGTTCTTCTGCCTGTCCCTCCTGAACTCTTGCAGTCCTTTTCTTGCTTATTTCTTGTTCTCTGATCCAAGATTCTTACCAGCTCACCTGTTCATGGGCTCTCTCATGCTTTTTGTCCCATTTTCAATTCTCTGTCCAGTCAGTTGATCCACCTTCTTGTCAGATTGCCTGAGTGTATTATACTTGTGCGTATTAACATTAATATGGCTTTTAATGAGAAAGCAAAAAATGTCCTAGAGGACCTCTCTAAAAAGACATAGAAAGAAACAAAGAAACTAGTAAATAGATTTAGTAACTGTTTTTCCAAGGTAATGTAATTCAGTAAGAAATAGTATAAATAAGACATTTTTATGGTTTCATGTAATGGAATCCACTAATTAGAGATACCTGTAAAGCCTGATGGGATTGATGGCAGAGATCTCTGTTTTCTTAAGATTTGTTCAAGGTCTTAAAGACACTGGAAAAATCTTATTTATTTATCTTTCTCCTATGATACCTACTACTATAATAGAACCTATAACCACTTTTATCTTCAAAAACATCTAACATATTTGTCATGTGGTGGCAAACTATTATGAATTACTGCATTTTGATAACGTTACATAGTCGTGAATCTCTAAAGTTAGACTTCCCAATGAAGTATTTTCTTGAAATGCTGATGCCATTATATATCAAAAATCAAATATAATTGAAAGGATTAGCCTATGGGTGAAAAAAGACCTAGAGTATATTGTAGAGAATGATGGACTTTTTTGTGTTGTGATCACCTTGAACACTTTTTCCTAGCTATTTCTACTCTTAGAAAGTCTGAAACCACTTTTTTCCCAGTACTTTTTTTGTGATGTTGAGATAGAATATATATCTGCATGTCAAATTTCATTATAAACAAGCATTGCCCATCGTAAATAGGAGCAGATTAGGAAGAATTGAGGAATAAATTGTATTTTGGCAAGTAGAGAGCTCCTTCTATCAAGTATTGCCATAATGCTAAAAAAAAGTGCAGGTGCAACCACTGAACAGTATTTTGGTACCACGTTTCCCTGTGCAACAAATGCTGCCTCATCTTTAGATCTTGTGAAATTTCACTATCTTCTTCCTACTTTTTCCACCCCCAAGTCTGTCTTGAGGGGATAACTTGCTGTCTTCTGCCCATTCTCTACTGTCCCTCTGTATCTAGGGGGCCAACTGCAGTTCTGGTTTACTGAAAGGCTTAAACCTTGTCTCATGTTTCAGTCCAGTGCTGAGCAACAGGGAAGAAAACAGAGGATACTGGTAGAAGCAACCAGTAACAAAAACTCAGTTTTCTTTTCTGCTGCCTCCTGAGAAGGAAAAACCCACTATTGCAGATGCTTCCTTTCAACCCTTTTAGTCTTTTTGAACTTCGCTGCAGCAAAGTGGTAGGCGGAGAGACCAAGAGGGCTGATTAAAAATAAATAGAAATTGAAATGCAGATTAGAATTTATGCATAAGAATAGAAAGGTATACCAGGCAACCATTTTAAATTATCAGTGCTAATCCTACTATGGATATCCAACACCTTGGAAATATACCATGCAACTTGCATCTTCGAGACCATTGTCTCTTTGATAGTATCATAGTTTCAAAAGAAACGGGTTATTTGGAGTACCATAATTTTATGCTTTCTTTTGAGCTTTTTCAAAGGGAAGGAATTACTAGAATTTGTTAAACATTTCCTTTCTGAGTACTAAGATCTTTTATGATAATGCTGTTTCTAGAAGTGTCTAAAAACTTGTTTATCTCTAGGTGTGGATTAAAGTACTAGTATCATTTAAAGTGCTGTTATGAACATTACCTGCTTTTTATTGGTACGTGCATGAAATGTGGTTTTGGTATTTGGATTATAATGATCATGAGATATTGATGAACTGCAGATTTGTCTGAGGTTTCATTCTTTAACATTTTAATTTTATATTTAATTATTATTTGTTCTTAGAAGTTGGGCATAGCAGTATGTGGATTTCAACTGATGCTGCAACATCTGTTCTTGAGCCTTTAAAAGTAGTATGGGCCAAATGCAGTGGATATCCCTCTTACCCAGCTCTGGTAAGTAAGCTTCCCATCAGTACACTAGTGATACTGTTTCTGGTCTGAAAATACCGGTGTGTGAGTTTAATTGATAAATTCCCATTCAGATAGAATAAAGGTAGACTATTCCGCCTTCTCTACCATGCATCCAGTTTGGAAAATGATTGCAGTATCAGATGTTGAGTCAATCTCTACTACCCTACACATCTTTTGGGATGTACAGTACCTGTTGTCATGGTTTAACCCCAGCTGGCAACTAAGCACCACACAGCCTCTCACTCACTCTTCGCCAGTGGGATGGGGAAGAGAATCAGAAGGGTAAACATGAGAAAACTCACAGGTTGAGATAAAGCCAATTTAATAAGTAAAACAAAAGCTGCACACACAAGCAAAGCAAAACAAGGGATTCATTCCCCACTTCTCATTGGCAGGCAGGTGTTCAGCCATCTCCAGGAAAGCAGCACTCCATCATACATAATGGTTACTTGGGAAGACAAGCTCCATCACTCCCAACGTCCCCCCCTTCCTCCTTCCCCCAGCTTTATATGCTGAGCATAACATCATATGGTATGGAATTATCCCTTTGGTCACTTGGGGTCAGCTGTCCCAGCTCTGTCCCCTCCCAGCTTCTTGTGCACCCCCAGCCTACTCGCTGGTGGGGTGGTGTGAGAGCCAGAAAAGGCCTTGGCTGTGTAAGCACTGCTCAGCAGTAATGAAAACATCCCTGTGTTATCAACACTGTTTTCAACACAAATCCAAAATGGCCTCATACTAGCAACTATGAAGAAAATTAACTCTATCCCACCCAAAACCAGCACACCTGTCTCAGTAGGCTCAGTAGGCTTTTACAATATATATTATTGGTTAAAGGATCAACTGACATCTTTTTAGTGTTGGAACTATAAGATATTTTCTTCTGCAAAATGAGTATAAAAATATTCTGATTCTGCAGTTCATTATAGAAACAAAAAACATGGTAGTGTCAGAAAAAATTGAATGATTGTACTGGAAAATTAAAGCTGTTGTGCCTGTGTTATTTTAGGAGAAATACACGCAGTTCTATTTCAGTCAAAGTTTGCAGAGAAAATGTCATTGATAAAGTGTTTGGCGTCAGGCGTTTGGGGTTACAGAAACAGTTCGTGTACTTGATTTGTATAATATACTTGATTTATATAATATATAATAGACTGGACAGTCATGACTGTTTTAATATATGTGTGCTGGAGACATCAGGAAATGTATTCAATACAGAGTTAAGTTAAAACCTGTGGAGGTGAGATTCAGAGCACTTAAGTTCCTTCAGTGTGTGACTTGAACACCATTGGGTCACATGCTGAAAATTTGATGATTTGATTGTCTCTTGAATGGTGTTAGCACTTCAGTGTTAGATTTAAGCAGATCATGACCAAAGGGCTTCTTTTCTAACCAAAGGGCTTGTTTTCTGCCCACTTCTTTGTCAGCACTGGTGTTTCTCTGCATGTGAAGAGTTGATTGAGGAATTAAACCTCACTCAAGAGAAGTTGTTCTGATTTCTACGAACTCCCCACTGTGTTAGCTTTCTGTTGGTTTAGTTCCTGTAATCAGTTTACTGCAGATTAAGGATGGTGCCAGTGTGGATGCTGGAAGAGCAAGAGGAGTTTGTAGGGAAGGAGATGGGTGGAACAGGCATGGGGTAACATATCCCCTCCTTGGTAGAGCACTTGATAGTACTGTGATCTGCCTACAAAGGACTTTTTCCATCAGTCTGATCAGTTTAATGTTAGCAGCGTTTTTGCCCCTCCCCCAACTTTTGTTTACAAAGGAATTGTGACTCTAACTGCATGTTTTGCAGAAAACTGAGTCATTAAATTGGATATGCAAGATACTTGAAAGTGACTTCTGATTTATTGTTTTCTGTTTGGGTGGTTTTCATTGCTTAGAGGTTTTTTCCCTCCAGATTTTCAGTGTGGAACTTGTATTTAGCAGAAATAAATAGTTATACCTTAACATAGGTTGTTTCTTTAAGGTATCTGAAATTCAAAACCCAAAGTTTGAGGCCAGTTACAGCTTTTAGAAACACTGGTTCAACTTTCTCCTTCTGAAACGTGCTTGTCATTCTACTGAGTAGTACAAAGTGGAATTTGGATGTGATTTTAAGAACAACTGATGTGGGTGAAAAATGCTCTAGAGATAGGGTTTGGGTTTTTCTTTTCAATTAAAAGCTATAGCTGTCCCTCCAGTGTGCCTATTCAGTTTCTGTCAAGAAGTTACCTAAGTGTGTAGTACAATTTATATGTAGTGGCTGTTTATGATTCTCCTTTCCCATTAACTTTATTTGTGATACCTCCTGAAAATAAATGATGTAGTTTTAAAAATTTGGAACTGTTCTTTCTTCTGTTTTATAGATTATTGACCCTAAAATGCCTCGTGTTGCTGGTCATCACAACGGTGTTACTATACCAGTGCCACCTCTGGATGTACTGAAAATTGGAGAACAAATGCAGACCAAATCAGATGAGAAACTATTCTTAGTACTATTTTTTGACAATAAAAGAAGTTGGTATGTTATTGAATGTGTTGTTTGATGCAGTGACTTAAAATTTTAAAACCTGTACCTTTAGTCTAGAAGAAAATTGAAACATTATCATTCCTATGGAAGTATCAACTGTAATGTTAAAATTTCATATTTGAGTCTGTTCTTGGACCAAGGCATATCATCACTTAAAGATGCCTTTTTGTGGTCAGTTTGGAAGAAAATAATATAAGTAATTAATTAGTCTTCTGGTTTAATTTACAAGCTGGTTTCATTTACTGACCTGAATAAATTGCTTCTTTGGCTAAACAGATTTTTTTAAGATAACAGTCTTTAGTATTTATCTGTATCAGCCTTCATCACTGCTTTCCTAATAACAATATTTTTTTTTCCCACAGTCTGCTCAAGTGCATTTTCTTTACATTTTTAACCTCTCTTGTTAAATGCTTTATTAACACTCTCATTTGATGTTCTTAGCCCTTTCTAAATTTTTTCATGAAACCTTCCCTTTTTCCATTTCTTTCGGTATCAGCAATATGCTGTGTGGAGCCTGAAGGGATAATTCACACAATAAAACATTCTCTTCTGCTTTCACTAGCTCTTTTGATTTGGATTTTTTTTTTGTTAGTTTGGGGGGGGGGGGGGATTTATTTTTGTTTGGTTGGATATTTTGCTAGAAAAGGTATGGAAGCTTTTCATTACCTCTCTTTCTTCCTTTCATCAAATAATGTATTTATTTCCTGTGTTCTTAATACCTTTCATTTCTGGGTTTCCACATGGGTCAAGCTAGCTTTAAATCTTTTTATATCTCAGTTTTATTCTTGAATTTGCTTACATGTTCAGATATCATTTCCCTCTTTAGCTGATCATATGTGATGTCTAGAAATGCTTCCATTCTCCTGACTCTCCTCTACACTGTCACCTAAATAATTTTTGCCTGAAATATATAACTGATTTGCTTTTCTATCCCCTTAAATCCTTTGGTATAACCAGTTCTTTAGCTTGCACTCTCTGTTCTTCAATTCTTTTCTTAATTAATTGGTACTTCTTCATGATCTTCTTTGTTCAGTTGTGCAGGATGCCATGAGATCCTGCATTCTTCTGCCTTTGTTCATAGAGAAAATCCAGATTTAAATATACTCAGTATTTTGTTTCTCATTTTTCTCTTACTGGTATCACAAATATCCCTATCCACTTTCTTAATTGCTCTGATTGTTTCTGATCCTGGGAGTCCTCTGTAGCTTAAACCTTTCTGATTTGTTACCATATGCAGGTGGTCCTAAATCTTGCAAATATTATGCAAAGCTGTCTCTAGCGGACACTCTGCATAGATGGACAGGAAAGGCTAAATTCTTTTCCAGCACCTTTCCTCTCTCCTCCTCTACTCCCCCCTCCCCTTTTATTTTGGTAATGGTTTGTTTATCCTGATTATTTTGGTCATTTTGGCACTCATCATTCTAACTCACTTTTGTCTCTTTTACTCCTGAACCCACATCTGTGATTTTCATTCGCTTGCAGGTTATATGTCATCTTAAGTCCATGATACCAGATTCTATCACCTATGGATTACCTTTTCAAATAGTGATACTTGTTTCTTCTCCTACGCCCCTTGCATCTGGGGGACTTGGCAAGCTTTCTGTTAAAAATACCTTCTTAAAACTTCCCTCTCATCTCTATTAAAACTGATAATGGTTAGACTGCTGCTTATCATGATGATGTTACTGTTCTTTACTATTCTGTCTGTATCCTTGTACTGACACTTCTTTGGTTTCAGTGTATGTGCTCAATGCAATAGGGTTGTAGTTTAGAATGCTTTAATAAAAAGTATTTAAAGAGACAGTTTCATTCGGTAAAAAAAAAATAATCTTTGAATAAAATGTTTTATATCAGCTTTTAATGTCTGATTTGCAGATGGTTCGGCTCCAAATGGACTTGCAAACTGAAGTTTTTTAACAGAAGCATGGCTTCTGCCATTTGCAGGGTTGGAATTGCAGACTACAGTAACATACTTTAATAGATATTCATTAGTTTACTTTTTTTTTTCTTTAATACTTGTAATTTAAGAGGATAAGATTAAGAGAAACATTTATAGAAATGAATAAATTTACTTTATACTTTTTAATTAAATATATAGAATGTTTTTCATTTAACTAGAAGAATGGAGTGTAAAGGTTTTTTTCGTTAGCACTCCTCTATGCCCAGCAGTTAATGATATTCATGTAGCTTGAAATGGAAAAGTACTCTGAATAATGAGTTAATGGGACTTCATACTGCAGGGTAGAAGGATACTAAGCAGAACTTCCTTGACAGTTTGGCTTTCCCCTAAAAATCAAATTGAGATGTCTCAAATGTAAGGCAAAAATTCATCTGCCAATTGCTTGTAATAATGAAAGAATGGAGAGAAACAATACTGTGTCAAGTGGATCTTGAGTCACCTTCATTATTAGTTGCTCTGCCTGTTCTTAAACTAAACTGCATCAGTACTTCATGCTATTTTTTTTTTTTCAATTGATACTTAATCTTTAAATAAGTGTTATTGAATTGGAATGTATTCTTTGTTTTTGGAAGAGGCTTTCTTAATATTTCATGTTCTTTAAAATATTTAAGGCAAGTAAGTACTGTCTTAAAAGGAATTTTATCACTTTATTTAAGATGCTAAAGCTGATCTTCCATATGAGAAACACAGTATAGCAGCCCTGACATTTCTGGACAGACTTCTTGATTTTACTCTGTATTTAACATACTTATTTTACACTTTCATACAGGCAGTGGCTTCCTAAATCCAAAATGGTTCCCCTTGGGATAGATGAGACCATAGACAAGTTAAAAATGATGGAAGGACGTAACTCAAGCATACGAAAAGCAGTAAGAATTGCTTTTGATCGTGCTATGAATCACCTGAGTAGAGTCCATGGAGAACCAGTCAGTGACTTCAGTGATATTGACTAACAGAAATTCTACCAAGGCATGAAAAATACCACACAGACTTGAACTGTACTAATGAACCTCTTTGTCTAAAAGAATGTATTGAAGATACAACCCCTTAATTGTTCATTCAGTGGCTGAGTTCTGCAAACTTGAAATAGTTGAGCAATTCTTCTAAATCACCATTGCCATATTGATTAATGATTTTATCGTGTTGTAGTTTGGAGGATTTTCCACTAAACCTGTTAAAATGTCTTGTTCATAGTGTTCATAATTGTACATAAATGTATATTCAACACTTAACTTATTCTGATTTTAGAAGTAGCTCTTTAATTCCTTTTATAATTTTGCTGGGGAGGGAGTTGGTATTTGTTTCCATGCTTTCTACTTTTTTCTCTCTTTCTTTCTGAGGTTAAATTACCTAAGCACCATCTTCCAGCTTAAGGTGTTTAGTGGATCTTAAAACCTAATATCAAAATGACATCAAATATATGTTTGCCTAAATCATATACAATATGGTGCTGCTTGTATCATTTCTTCCTTGGTCTGTAGCTTCTGAAAAAGACTTCTGAATGTTTGTGTAAATCGTTGCTCTTTGCACAAAGTACCACATATTTAAGATTGATGTAAATTTACAATTACAAATATGTATTTTAAGAAAGGAAGTTGCATTATTTTGGAGGGTACTTTGTGGGAAAGACATCAAGAAAAAATTATACTATGTACATCACTTGCAAATCACCAAAAACACTCCATTGTTGCCCAAAATAACTTGATTGTTTTTGTTTTGAACAAACCTGGCTTAAAGCCTGCAAGCACATTATTTCTTTCAAAACCATATCCCATTTATCTCCCATTGATTTAATTTTGTTGATATGTGTGCCTCCCTGTGTTTTATTTATTGTAGAAAATGTATTAATTTGCTTTATAATGAAAAATAAAATTGACAAATATATTGATATGCATTTTTATACAGGCACATGAGAAGACAACTTGCTTTGGGAGAAAAATGTATTGGAAATTGTATAAAATAACTCGATGGTTTGTGTGTAATTTGATTTTTTTGTAACTTGTAATCTTTTGTTTCCGATGAGGGGATTTATGTAACTTTTAATTTAGAACACTTTGGTAGCAATAGAAACTTTGGATACATTTTTGTATGGTACATGTGATGTATATAGAATTAGTACTTTATTTTTATTTTTAAGAAGTAAAGCATTATGTTTGGGCAGGGGGAAGAAGAAGGGTGGGTTTCCAGAACTGCATTTTTATATTAAAAAAAAAAAATAAAGTCAAGATATTGATTGTTGTAGCTACTTTATTCCTACCTTCACTGAGATACTGAATTTGTAACAATGAAAATGGCAAGGTATGTTTGCAATGTGATTTATAATGACTCCATTATTTATAAATGCACTGTGTTTGAACTCTTTTTTGCAGTGATATCTTAAATACTGTACCAAGTTATATAATATGAAACACCAAATAATGCATATGAATGCACGAAGTATTTATGCCCAGCTTTTTTATAAAGGATTAGCAAATACAGCAAAACCAATACTTTTGAAATCTTTTTTTAAAACTTCATTGAATAGCATACTTCATTGTTAAACCTGCTTGAATCTTTATTTTAAAGGGACAATTACTTTTTAAATAGTTTTTAATGTTTTTATTCTCTATTGTTTGTAATACCCCCTTAGAAGCTTGAAATAAAATTTCTTTCTCAACTGTTAATTTTGTCCTGAATTTAGCCCCTGAGATTTTGCTGTAGTGCCCATTTTCTTACTCCATGACAGCTGCTACAGAGGCACTAGTTCAAGAACCTGATTGCTTTCTTGCTGTGGCATGAAGTGTCATCCTTACTGAGCCCCCTGCACGGTACGTATTCTAGCTAGCTAGACTAGCTGAGACCAGTTACCTTATAATGGACTCTTAATAATTACAGAAATGAGCTGGGTAAATTCACAAACGATCAAGCAAATAGTTTTCTCAGTCTTGACAGGAAACACAGCTTCAGGGAGAGTAGTGATGGCCGGGACCCTGTAAGGACCTTCACTGAATTGTGCTGCTGTCGTATAAACAACAGCCACATCATGTAGAAAAATAAAATGAATATTTGATTTTTTGCCTTAAATAGAACTTCTGGGTAATGACCTCAAAGATCTGCCATATAACCATGCTCATCTTTGAAGGGAGTGGACCTTAAGTTGTGCAATATTGAGACAGTAGAACTGCTTTTCATCTGTTAGGGCTGCCTATTAAGTCTTCAAAAAAATAGCCTGCGTTTATTTCAGACTCATTCCACCAAATATACTCAATTGAACAACAAATTGTTCAATCACATCTTCAGTGAAAGCTTTAGTTTGAATTTTACTCAAACTTTCTGGCTTTTATCTTCAGAGACCGCTCCGTCAGTTCTTGGAGAAGGTGAATTTGCTGCCTTGATCTTACAGGTATTTGTGTGCACTTAAAGAGAATTCTAAACTGCAAAACTTTCCTGATTAAGAGGAGCCTGTGAAGCATCCTGACAAACCACACTGCATATTCTTTTGGTGAAACTGGCATGAAAGGCTACAGTGTGTTTCTTGTGTTTATGTGATGGAAACTTTCCCAGCAATTTCTCCTAGATACTGCCTGAACAGAAGTTTGCAGCAGTGGCTGTGGCTGTTGCCCTGCTCTCCTGTGCATCCTATGTATCATCCAGTGGCTCTTCAGAGTGTGTTAAAGTAATTTCTTAGACTTGTCAGTCTTCAGTGTGACTTGTGTGTTTTTAAGGAATTTCATACCTATTTTGGAAAGGAAGTCCAAGCTCCAAAACTGCTTTGTTTCCAAATTCTAGGGCCTAACCAGGTACAATAGTCAGAGAGTAGGAGTATTTGAGAATGTGCTTGACTACATTTTAGACCAAGCTCTTCTATGACACCAGAACTGTAATGTGATCATGGAGTGGAAATCAGTATTCTAGTGGAGGAAGAAAAAAAGGACCACCACATTGTATCTTACAGATTTATTGGGGAATGTTATAGCAGTAAATACAGGGTGTAGATTTGCATGTTCTCTACTCCTTTCTGGTCTGATCATTTCCTGCTAATAAAGTGTGCCAGTCCCAGATCAGAAGCTGATACTAAGTTAAAATTTGTCTTCTGTTATTTTAAAATATGAGAAGTCATGTTATAAATATTTAGGTAAAAAATGTGGATAGAGAATTACTTCTTTTAAAAAAATGGTTATTTGTTAACAAACTTGGTGATTTCTTTGAATGTGATTTTGTATTTCTTACACTAGAGGGAGCAATACACACAGACCATCAACATGCACAAAATAAGTAGTATTTTTGAAATATTGCTATTAAAATTTTAAAGCATAAAATTACATAAACATTACAAACATAACATTAGAACAACAGCTGGATTTTCTGGCTCTCCTACTTAGTGTCTAATTGCTAGTGACAGGCAAGTTACTTTTTACACTTTTATTTAGCTGTTGATTTTCTTTTCACAGGTGTACTGCTGTGGGTGCATTCTGTAGTGTTAGAAAATGACTCGGATGCTTGCTGCAAGTAAGGCAGTGCAAGTCAAACATGCAGCAATTGTCAACAAAAATATTCAAGTTTGGACATGAAGGTGCAAGTTGAGACAATTGCTCTGCCCTGCAGACTGGAAAAGGAGGGTCGTCTTGAGGATATGCACAAGGGAATTAAATAAGCGTATCTCTGACGTGATCGTGTGGGTAAAGGTCATTATCTATATAAAGAAAACACTTTTTTTTTCCCCCTATGAGTCTGTAACACAAATACGAAAGTGAAATGTATATGGAGGAAGCATTTACTGTCCATATTCTACTTAACACCTTTTGGTTACCTTGTTTACATTCTTGTATAATGTCATTCAGTTATGACTTACCTATTTATCAGTTCTTACTTGACAGATTTGTTTTCTCTAAAACTTCTCTCATAAGACAGAAAAATAGTAAATTCAGGCCAATGAAAGTTTGAAGATATTATTTGAGAACAACGTTAAATTGACAAGCTTTTTTTAAAACCTTTTTGGAAATTGTTATTTGATGGGAGGGGACTGTAAATTTATTTTTATCTGTCTACTTATTCACCTTTCTTTTATTGCCTGTGCACAGAAACTGCTATCAAATCTCTGCTGGTCAGGGAGGAAAATGCAAGATTTCATCAGCTGTACGTTCATGATCCTTTTGATTGTTTCTATAGTGTTAAAAATCTAACACTGCCGTGACTGTAGTCACCCTGTTCTATTTTCTGATAATACTACATGGAGAGAAGGGACAGAATAAGCAATTTTTCTTTTTTAATTTAAATTTAATTATGCTTTAAAATTTTAAAATTAATCCCAGTGATATCAAATATCTTAGAAAATAGTCCTCTGGTCAAACTGCTGTCTTGCTGTCTCTGGTTGTGTTCACATTTCCTTCAAGCTCATTTTTTTGTTCATCTGTTTTGATGTCTCCACTGCAACAAGTCAGCGCTGCCAGCAAGTAAGGGAAGCCTCAACTTTCTGGGCTAATATTTGGGTGGACAAAGAGGTCTGGGAGTGCTTCTCTTTATACAGTGAGCCTAAATATTTATACTACTTTTCCCATCTCCCCCATTAATTATTTTCGGTCTTGCCTAAGCTGTCTGGAGCCATTATCCCCTGTGAAAGGCTTCACTTTGTGAACCCTGGGGCGATCTAACTGTATTCTCTGTTCAACTTCCCTGGCAAAGTTTCATTTTAGCCTAAGATGTGTTAGGAGAGTTCACATGTCTTCCTCATCTCTGTTCAGTTATACTGTCCTTCACTCCTCCATACTTGGCTCTATGAGGATGGGAATTTTCGCATTCTTGTAGCATAAAACAAAACAGAAAAAGCTTATCTAAATATGTGGAAAACACAAAGGAAAAAGGAAAATCTTTGGCTTTCATTTTAATGGGAAAACAGAGTTGCTAATAGATGATGCAAGGATGATAAAGGATTGGAATTCTTTTGAGTGATCATTATTCACGGAGTTGCTTTGAGATTGACAGTTGATTTTTTCATACTCCTAGTCCTTCATAAAAACAAATTGATAATATCTTCTTTAATTATTCTTCGGGGCTGTAGGAGTTTGATGCTCATGCTCAAGTAGATGAAGAACTACAGGAAGAATATTAGCAGTTTTTGTCAATAAGTCAATGGGGAGCTATAGGAAAAACAGCACTTTTCATCATGAACTCATGAAGGACTTTGGGGCTTTCTAAAGAACTGGACATTCTAAAGTAATTTTTTCATTTATAAAGGGGGATTTGGAGAGTTGTCCACCAGTCTTGCTAAAGATGAAGCCATTGCAAGAATAGTGAGAGAAGCAATGGTGGCTGGTTTTTAGATGAAAAGGTAATAGCTGAGAGAGGGCAACAGTGTTTTTCTACTTTCCTACTTAGAAGATACAAATTATGTGGGTTTATAAACAGTTAAAGATTGTGGAGAACTTAATTTTTAGTTAATTTCACAATATTTATTACTTGTATGGAGCTCCACCTGAAGGTGGGTGAGGAGCCGACCAAGAGTTTATAGGTCAGGATTAAAGGGAGGGCAGGGACAGGTGACATTATGGTGGGAGTTTGCTACAGGAAGACTGAACGGATGAGGCCCTTTATAGACAGATAGAAGTAGCCTCACGTTCACAAGACCCGGTCCTCACAGGGGACCGCAACCACCCCCATATCTGTTGGAGGGACAACACAGCAGGGCATAAGCAATCCAGGAGATTCCTGGAATGTGTTCATAACTTCCTTCTCCAAGTGATAGAGGAGCAAAAGAGGAGAGGTGCTGTGCCAGACCTTGTTCTCGCCAACAAGGAGGGGCCTGGTGAGGAATGTGAAGCTCAAGAGCAGCCTTGACTGCAGTGACCATGAAATGGTGGAGTTCAAGATCCTTCGGGCAGTGAAGCGAGAGCACAGCACGGGACAATGAAGAACCACCTACTGTAAAAGAAGATCAGGTTCGAGACTATCAAAGGAACCTGAAGGCGCCCAGGTCTGTGGGGCCTGATGAGATGCATCCACAGGTCCTGAGAGAACTGACAGATGAAGTGACTGGGAGCCCAAGGAGCTGTAAAGGTTTTGTGACACCAGATGACTGGCTAAAATGTTTCACCTGTGGTAGAAAAAAACATGACTTAGAAAGGGATAATAAGAGATGTGGCCTCTTACTGATAAATCTGTAAGAAAGAAAGAAGGAAGGAAAGGAAAGGAAGGGGGAGAGAGTCAAGGAATCTGGATCACCACCCCGATTTCAGCGTTGTCTCAGGTCTGGTAGTCTTGGGTGGTGGGTGCACACAAAGCAGTTTTCTATCACCTTTTAGGTTCATCTTATTAGCTGACACGCATACTACACAAGGAGAGGTAGATATTCCACATTTGCATGAGAGACAAGGAAAAGGTAAAACATGGGTTCTGCGTGTGCACTGAGGGGGAATGGGGTGCTTTAACCCTTTTGCCCAGTTGAGTCCATGGTCATGATCTCCCCCTGCCACCTTTACCTTTTGCTCAGTTTTTGATTCTTGGGCAATTATCCGGCCTTTGGTTTCATCTGGAGCCAGTTGTTTATCTCTCTTTAGTTCTTTAAGGCTATAGTCATAAATTAAAGTGTAGGCATTAGCCCAAACATGGTTTTACTCAGTCTACCTCTCCCCCTTTGTCTTGATCTAATGTTGGGGGAGGTTTCAATATCATCCCAAGAGTGAGATTAAGACACAAATGAGGTCAAATGCTGTACACCCAAACCAGGTTTTATTAGAAGTGAAGAGTGGTGGCAGTAGGACAGAATTGAAGAAAAAGACAGAAATCAAGCAAGCATCCAGAATAGAGATGCAAGAATAGTCACCACCATGGATCCAGCAGAGTCCTGTTGGTCCTCCGTCTTCAGTTCTTTGGTGGTGTGTGCACATGGAGCAAAGTTTTCTGTTGCCTTTTAAGTTCATTGTATCAGCTGATTAGCATATCTGCCCACCTTTAGTTTTTCCTCTGGTCCCACAGGTTTTTGCTGACTTCATGCTTCTTGAGCAATCATTCTTCTTCTGGGCAGAAATGCTCTTCTCTTATCAGTTCATTAGCAATGATACATGATGTCTGGTGTACACAGTAGAGTCACAAATGGCTACGCGGTGGAGCCACTGATAAACATTTGGTTTTGCTCAGTCCATGTCTCCCCCTTTGAGGTTTATCTAAGGAGTTGGAGAGTGCAACTGCAAGAGGGTGAGGGGTGCATCCTTCAATACACTCCTGCTTCCTTGGGTGACATTCCTTAGACTAATCCAAAGGCCACAGTTTGTCCTTGAGGTTTGCACAGACACAAGCAAACTTTGAGACAGTCATTTGACATTTCAGTCTCACACCCTTTGAGGCTTATCTGGGGTGCTTGGCAATAGAACTGCAAGGGAGTGGAGCCATGCACCGTTTGATATACCCTGTGCTTCTCTAGGCAGATTATTCATTCCTTAGACTAGCCACAGAAGCCACAACTTGTCCTTGAGACTTTCCACCTTGATGAATGAGGCATTAGCTCCTTCAGTTAAGGAGCCCCTATCCACCATATATGAGAAGTTGTGGCAGCCCAGTGAAGTTCCCATTGACTGACTGGAGAAGGGGAAACATAACTTCCTTTTTTAAAAAGGGAAAAAAGGAAGACCTGAGGACCTACAAGCCGGTCAGTCTCACCTCTGTGCCTGGCAAGATCATGGAGCAGATCCTCCTGGAAACTGTGCTAGGGCACATGGAAAATGAGGAGGTGACTGGTGACAGCCAACATGACTTCACTAAGGGCAAATTGTGCCTGACAAATTTCACAGCCTTCTGCAACAGGGTTACAGCAATGGTGGATAAGGAAGAGCAACTGTTGTCATCTACCTGGACTTGAGCAAAGCATTTGACACTGTACCACATGTCATCCTTATCACTAAATTGGAGAGATGGATTTGACAGATGGACCGCTCAGTGGATAAGGAATTGGCTGGATGGTCACACTCAAAGATTTATGGTTAACAGCTCGATGTCCAAGTGGAGATCAGTGATGAGTCGTGTCCCTCAGGGGTCAGCCTTCTCTTCTCCAGGCTGAACAACCCCAACTCTCTCAGCCTGTCCTCACAGGGGAGGTGCTCCAGTCTCTTAATCATCATTATGGCCCTTTGCTGGACTTTCTCAGGTATGTCCATGTCTTGTAGTGGGGGGCCCAGAACAGGACACAGTACTCCAGGTATGGCTTTGCCAGCACCGTGTCAAGGGGAAGGATCACGTCCCTCAGCCTGCTGGCAATTCTTTGTCTAATGCAGCCCAGGATACCATTAGCCTTCTTCCTGAAGACTGTCTAATTTTTCAGTGTGCAGAGATACCATTAGGAGGCACCTTGGGGAGGGTAGGAAGTTGTGAGGAAATGAATCATGTCTTCTGTTCTTTTCTTAGGACTCTTAAAGAAAAAAAAGGAAAGATTATGATGGTGTTCCTAAAGTGCTGCTTAAGGTTTTCTCTTTAGCACATTTGTATGTATCATTTTATAATAAAAATAATTGAGAGATAATGATATTTTATGTTGTAAACCAAAGATCACTTAAAAACAAAACACAGGGCTAGCTTTATTTACCTAGAGTTTTTCTTTTACAGTAATTCTGATTTTTAATGCTGCCCTCAAACTGTATTCTATCTTAGCTGTTTCTCTTTCACTGAAAATGAGTGTTGTAACAGCAAAACAACACATGTTAGGAAGCATGAAAATGGAAAAAAACCACAAGATGTTACATAGAAGAGAGTAGATATCCTGGGGTTTGGACAGTCCGTTATCAAGATGCTCTGTGCAGCAGTGTTTGCCCTCTGTGATTCATGTGGTACATTAACACACAGAAAGAGAGCAAGCAAGCAAGCTTTCTGCAATGGATTTGACATGTGGCCATTGAAGCTGTGGGATAGAGGCAACTGGGCATTAAAACTTAACTGGGGAAAAACAACAAAAAGGTAGCTCAATAATTTTGTGACAGGAACTATGTAACTCAATTGTTTGCAGTAACAGATGGTTGCCCTTGATGGCCCAGAATCACAGAATCATTCAGGTTGGAAAAGACCCTTGGGATCACCGAGTCCAACCATCAGCCCTACTCTGCATAGTTCTCCCCTACACCATATCCCCCACAGCTCATCTAGATGACCCTTAAACACATCCAGGGATGGTGACTCCACCTCCTGCCTAGGCAGCCTGTTCCACTGTCTGACCACTCCTCCTGTGAAAAATTCTTTCCTAATGTCCAGTCTGAACCTCCCCTGTTGCAGTTTAAAGCCATTCCCTCTTGTTCTGTCACTAATCACCTGTGAGAAGAGACCAGCACCAACCTCTCTACAATGTCCTTTCAGGTAGCTGTAGAGAGTGATGAGGTCTCCCCTCAGCCTTCTCTTCCTCAAACCGAACAGTCCCAGCTCCTTCAGTCGCTCCTCCTAGGATTTGTTCTCCAGGCCCTTCACCAGCTTCGTTGCCCTCCTCTGCACTCGCTCCAGCACCTCGAGATCTCTCTCGTATTGAGGTGCCCAAAACTGGACACAATACTCCAGGTGTGGCCTCACCAGTGCAGAGCACAGGGGGACTATCACCTCCCTACGTCTGCTGGCCACGCTATTGCTGACACAAGCCAGGATGCCGTTGGCTTTCTTGGCCACCTGGGCACACTGCCGGCTCCTGTTCAGCTGCTTGTCAATGAGAACCCCCAGATCCTTCTCTTCCAGACAGCTCCAGCCACACCTCCCCAGGCCTGTAGCCATGCATGGGGTTGTTGTGGCCCAAGTGCAGGACCTGGCACTTGGCCTTGTTGAAGCTCATCCTGTTAACGCTGGCCCAACGATCCAATCTATCCAAGTCTCTCTGTAGAGACTCCCTATCTTCATGTAGATCAACACTTCCACTTAACCTGGTGCCATCTGTGAATTTACTGATGATACAGAAGGTCTCTTCAATGCTATGTTGCTACTTCCTAATTGTTAAGCTCCCCCATAACAGGTAAATATGATATGGTTTTGGCTTTTTAGCTCATAATGCTACTATGAATGATTTTTTTTCCCTCTCCCTGACATTTATATGTTAAAATAAAGCCAGAATAAGTCATCAGAATTAACAGTTCCCAGGATAAGAAAAGCAAAGGTGCTGGGGTTTTTTTACTCTCCTTTTTCTTTATTTACTCTCATGTTCTGTTTATTATTTACTTCATAATATTTTGCATTCTTACAAGGGTGGTTGTGGTGGTGTTTATACAAGGCATATCATTAAGAAGTTTAAAAGCACTGGTTTATTAAAGATACTGATTTTTTTATGGAAATAAAAATGTACAAACCAATATTGTATTTTTTTCTGCTTTTTAGAAGATCTTCTGGAATGGAGTGAAAAACACTTCTCATCAAAATAAGCAGTAAGAGGGAACTGTTAGCAGTTAGAGGCGTTACTGAATTATTTAATTTATCAGAGACTGTGTCTATCAACCAGAAAATACAAAAAAAAAGGCAAATTGAATTTGACAAACATCAGTAAAACAGTTGTTATTTAAAAAGTCCTAATTTCTAGGGAGGAAAAGAGGATGCATAAAAAATGAGGGTAGATTTCTCAGTTTAGTTAGAATACAAAAAATAAGGTCAAAGACAGTAGCAGCAGTGTGTAGTCACATGACACCTCCTTCGGAGCCTTGTATGCCTGAGACCCTGCTCATGCTGCTGCCTTATTACTGCAATTGCTCAAAGTGTCTATCAAATCTGCCATGCTTCATATAAGCCACTTGCATAAAAAATAAACCATTAGCATTTTACCTCCTCAGCAGTAAAATGTTTTGGCTTTGAAAACTCTGGTCTTGTTTCATATTTAACATTCGGTATTTTCATTAATCTTAGTGTGACACTATTTTATATGTCCAAGGTTACTGGAGTTGACAGTGATGTATTCAGTCAGTCCTGGGGTTAGGTGTAATTAACAAACTATACAAGTCTGTCTTATTGCCTGTCTTTCTAAAAATTAGCTTTGGGGATAGTCTGAAGTTCGTATTAGCTCTTGTAGTCAACTGTCTTTTTAATATTAGCCATATATGTAAAATTACCAGCTAAAGAACAGCCAGCCTTGGAAAGTCAAGAACCAGAAAGCTGAAGATGAGCTTGCTTAGCTGTCATGTTTGCAGCAAGATAACATGAAATCTTTGCAGATGTTATTCCACTCAAGTGTAAATAATCAAATTACCTCTATCTTCTATGATCTTCGTGGGATCTGTTATAAAATGAAGCCAGAAGCTGTACTGCTATAAGTTTAGATGACCACTTATTGATTAATTTGAATACAAACGGAAGGGAAACCTGTTCTAGAGCAAGGCAAAAGCAATACGTGTCTTAGTGCTGCTGCTGCTGACATTAAGCTAGTTTTGATAAAAATAGAAACCTCCTGTTGATGGAAAACTTTGGTTTAAAGGGTTGAGGGAAACTCTGTGTCTCAAAGGATGGTAAGAAAAGATCTTAGGAAAAAAGCCTTCTGACTGGGATCACACGGCTGCATGCTGACCACATACAGAACTGTGCAACAACCTATGAATACTGCCCGTAACTGACAGCACAGGTGAAATCCTCTTTCAATCATGTATGTAAGTCTGCAACAAAAAACATTATCCGGGATGACCCCATACTTGAGTCAGGTATGCAGAACTAATCAGGTATACTTGATGTGTGCATAGATAGATACGTGTGCATGTGGTATTATGAAGGTATATAAGAAGGTGCTTTTAATGGTCATTTAAAAGGAAATGCACTTCCACTCCTTGTGTTTAGTTTTATATAGTATTGCTTATCCTGCTGCTTGGGCTTCTGATCTCTTGCTTTGTGTTTGGTCTGGTATTGCACTGTGCCCCACACCCTTCTACGGGCTTGGCTGTAATTTAGGTGTAACAGAAGAACATAATAGGAAGTGTTGTTATCTCTAGCTAACAGATAAGGGAGTGAAGCAGAAATTCAGTGACTTGTACAAGACCTCAGAGGAAGCCTAGGACAGAGCTAAGGATTGAATTGAACACTCTTCTGCCTCAACCACCAAATTATGCCTTCTTTTTTAGTCAGCTGATAAATTTGGAACTTTAACTCAGCCACTCAGTGAATTTTGTTAGAAAACAAGTGTGGTGGGCTGACCCCAGCCAGTGTCAAAATCCCTGCACAGCGGCTCGGTCACTTTCCACTCCCAGCGGGATCAGGAAGGGCACAAGAAGAACAAAAGTGAGAGAACTTGTGGGTCAAGATAAAGGCAGTTTAATAAGTGGATATGGAATATGCCTTTGGCCCTTTAGGTCAAAAGTCCTGGCTGTGTCCCCTCCCAGTTTCTTGCCCAGTCCCAGCCTACTCACTTGAAGGGGCAGGTTGAAAAACAGAGAAAGCCTTGATGCTGTGCAAGCACTGCTCAGCAATAGCCAAAACACTGGTGCATTATCAATGCACCAGTTTAGTTACAGTTCCAAGACGCAGCACCATATGGGCTGCTGTGAACAAAGTTCACTCCACTCCAGCCAAACACAGTATAAAAATTTTGAGGTTTTTCAATTTATTTTCATCTTGCATCAGCATCAAAGGTCCTGTTATGATAAAATTGTAAATTTATTTTGAAGTCCTCTAACCTCTTGTCAGAATAGTCAGTAGTGTTGTAGTCAGAGCAATCCTGTGGGATACAGGACACTTGGATTTAAGGCCCCACTTTGAACCTGGCACAGGTACTTACTTACCTGTGAAACCTCTGTGTCTCATTTACATCCTGTGGACACTGAACTTGGGCTCCTGTTACCCCAACTGTCCTGCCTGTAAATAGGAAGCCTTCTAAAAAAAGCCACCTTGAAATTAATATGATTCAATTAAAAATTACAATTATTACAAAAAACAGCTTAATAAATTTACCGAGAAGTTTCTCATCAGTACAATTGTTTATCTCAGCCTCTTATCCACCCATAAATCTTGATTCTACCTAATGTCTACTCCTGTGCTGCAGATATGAGGCACAATATAAAACATTTTCTATGAAGCAGACACTAATTGATCCTAATCTATTTACTGCTATAATGACTGCTGGTACTACCTGTTCCCGGTATACTCTCTATACAGGTATGCCACAACAAGATTGAAATAAGTAAAAGTTCTACTGTGCATCCTGGGAATGCATTTGGAGAGTACCAAAACAAGTAATTAGTGCATGTATTTAAATAATTTAAATTAATCTGTACTGTGTTTAAAATTACGGGGTTTTACCATGGTTGTGGTTTAACCCCAGCCGGCAGCTAAGCACCATGTAGCTGCTCACTTCCCAGTGGGATGGGAAGGAGAATCAAAAAAAAAAGTAAAACTTGTGAGTTGAGATAAGCAGTTTAATAACTAAAATAAAATATAATAATAATAAATAATAATAGCAATAAAAATAATATAACAAAAAGAGATAAATAAAACCCAAGAAAAGACAAATGATGTACAATGCAATTGCTCACCACCTGCTGACCAATGCCTGAGCAATGATCCATCCATACCAGCCAACTCCCCCTGGTTTATATACTGAGCATGACGTCCTATGGTACGGAACATCCCTTTGACTAGTTCGGGTCAGCCGTCCTGGCCATGCTCCCTCTTAGCTTCTTGTACACCTGCTTTCTGGCAGAGCATGGGAAACTGAAAAGTCCTTGACTAAGTGCTACTTAGGACAACTAAAACATCAGTGTGTTATCAACTTTATTCTCACATTGAATTTAAAATACAGCACTGTAAAAGCTACTAGGAAGAATATTAACTCCATCCCAGCTGAAACTGGGACAACCGTTCTCTGCTTCTTCATTTAGAAACCGTATTTCCATTTCTTTACACGCTAATTGAAATATGAATGTTTTAACTTTCTATGTAAGTACATTTTATACTCTCTAGGCAAAAAGATGACAGGTTGTTAAGTATGATCCCCGAAACATATGTTAAAGTAGTAAAAAAAGAAAAAAAAAATCCCTTATTTTGGAAAACTGGAGGCGTGAACTATAAATTAAATGAGAGCACGAAATTAGCACAATGGTCTTTAAGGGATTTGAGTACTTCATTCTGATAGATTAGCTGATCATTTAGTACAAATATATTACAAAGATGTAGGAGAACTGTGGTAGGCATAATTTTTCTTGTGGAGAACTTTTCTCATTAAGACCATCTTATTGTGAAAACACAGTGAAATTATAAATTGCTTATATATCTTTCACAAACATAATTCATTTTCACTGAATGAGTACAACTTTAGTTAAACAGTTCTCCCTCAGAGCTAAGTTACAAATACTGTCATGGGTTGAACTTTACCAAAACTTAAGGTTTAGGCTAAAATTCATATATTATTACTGAAAAATTACAGCCATGGACCAAAATATTTGATAAGAAAAGACTAAACCTAAATATTTTACTCTGTTAAGGTTGTTTGCTTGTTTTAAAGGAGTTGTGGAAATACCAGCACAGAAAACTTGTTCTCAGCCAGTTTGCTTGGTATAAGTGAACTGCACTGTGGATACGTTAAAATGCTGAAGATACCCTATCTTGGAAAGGTTTATCCTAATGCACAGTAGACCTCCTTTGTTAGTTAATAAGAAGAATTATCATAACATATAGTGGGGCTGCTTTCAGGCAAATGGACCCACTGCTGGGCTGCTCCAATGCCTGCTGTTTTCACACTTCCCCCAGGCTCAAAGATGAAGATTGGTCTGGACATAGGTTATGTATGACCATGTTTCCACTTCCTCCACTTATCCCTTATAATTTCTGACAGTATTCCTCAAGGGTGTGTGGCAAGTGCACCCGCCCAATGAGATCAGAGCTTCTTGGCTGCTGAAGTGTAGCAGCTTTGGGCTGCCTTTGTTCTCAGGGCCTCGTGGTAATCGGGGCCTTTGGCCAATGGGAGCCGCTATTGACCACAGGTCAGATCGGGCCTGGGGATCAATGGAGTCCCCTGGGGGAGACATTTGGAGCTTGTCCCCTGGAGCAGCAGCTGCGGTCGAGGACTCTCCCCTTGGGTTGGGATGCCACCCAAGGAAACTCCTCAAGGTTACTTGGGCCAGGACGCTGCCCTGCGCAGGTCCTCGAGGTTGAGAGCCCTCACTTGTTAGGTGAGTGATAGAGCATTTTTGGTTAAACCCTAGGGAGTGGGGCTTTGTAAAGCATTTGGGGTTGCCGTTAGACCCTAGGAAGTTGTCCTGTTCTCCTCTCACAGACATCCAAACCTGTAATTTACAGAGAGGTAATTAATTCTTTTAATAGTAAATGTTTTGGTGGTTACCTGTTTATTTGAGAGCCTCCGTAACAAGGTGGAACTGAAAAGTGCCTGGAGACAGAGATGAAGAGAACTTGGCCGTGCCTTCCATTTTCTCTGTCTTCCTTCATCTTCCAGATTACTTCTGGGTCTGTTTTTAACAGACATTTTCAGGTTTCCCCATGGTTGATTTTCCTTCTCCTTCACTTTGAGAGAGGAAATGAAAATGTTAACTGTGAAGGAGGTGAACAAACTGAGCAAATCTTGTGTCAGACTTTTAACACTGCACAATGTGAGATTAAGAAGCTGTACGAGAAACAGTTTAGCTAGATCCTGCTCTGTACACACCAACAGGTCCACTGAAGTAAGCAGCCTTAATTTTTAACACTAGGGCATTTACAACAGAATGAAAATATGTATCAAATAAGAAATTTAAAAATAGCTATTTGATTGGATTTCTTGTATTACCTTTTTAAAAACAATGCATATTACAGACAAAAACAAGTCTGGAAAGAGGCTTATTTCCAGACAATATTCTACAACTAGCAGTTCAAACAGAACAAATATGCACAAATAATGTAAAGGTAATTAAAACGTTTTATTATTCAGTAAATATGCCTACATTCTTCAAAGTAAAACTGATTCATGTTCAATTTGTTTTGGTAAATTAATGCTTTTTAGATTAACACCATTTTTTTGGATTATGGAATGCTCGCATAAATATAATATGTAAAATCAGTTGTCTTTCAATGAATTTATTACTATTTGCCATGGCTTAATTCATTGAGTCCAGAAATGAGAGGCAGCTGGAGTGTCCTTCAACTTTAACTGAAATCACAGAGTGGACTTACTGCTAACAATGTCTAAAGATCATATAGATAGTAACAATGTCAATAGGCCTTTGGCAGAGAAAGCTGATAATGTTCTAAGACCAAATTATGAAAGTTAACTATTTAGAAGATCATGGGAAGCCCTAGGCTGTGACAGAATTAAATCCTGACTTATGGTCCAAGGAAGATAAGCTAGTAAAGGACAAATCTCTAGGACATAAGTATTAAACAACTGTTCCATTTTCAAAAGTTTATTTTAAAGGTCAGTTTGCTGAACCTCAAGCTTCCATGAAATAGAGAAATTTTAACACTGGTTTTATAAATTAATATTCTGAGGTCTAAAATAAACCTTTTACTTAACCCATTGTATTGGGTTTGCATGGCAAAGTTTTGGTAGCAGGGGTGCTACAGTAGTGGCTTCTGTGAGAAGATGTCAGAAGCTTCCCCCACATCCAACAGAGCCAATGCCAGCTGGCTCCATGACAGACCCACTGCTGGCCAAGGCCAAGCCCATCCGTGACGGTGGTAGTGTCTCTATGATAACATATTTATGAAGGGGGAAAAAGATCTGCTGCAGAACAGATACCAGAAGAGAAGAGTGAGAATATGTGAGAGGAATATCTCTGCAGACACTAAGGTCAGTGAAGAAGGAGGGGCAGGAGGTGCTCCACGTGCCATAACAGAGGTTCCCCTGCAGCCCCTGGTGCAGCCCATGGTGAGGCAGCTGTGCCCTGCACCCAGGGAGGCCCATGGTGGAGCAGATCTCCACCTGCAGCCCGGGGAGGACCCAACACTGGAGCAGGTGGATGCACCCGAAGGAGGCTGTGACCCTGCAGGAAGCCCACGCTGGAGCAGGTTTGCTGACAGGACTTGTGACCCCACGGGGGACCCACACTGGAGCAGTTCATGAAGAACTGCCACCCCTGGGAGGGTCTCATGGTGGAGAAGTTCATGGAGAACTGTCTCCCATGGGAGAAAGCACATTCTGGAGCCGGGGAAGGGAGCGAGGAGGAAGGAACTACAGAGACAACATGTGATGAACTGACCACAACCCCCATTCCCTGTCCCCCTGCACTGCTCAGAGAGAGGAGGTAGAGAAACTGGGAGTGAAGTTGAGCCTGAGAAGAAGGGGGGGGGTTTGCAAAAAAGGTGTTTTAAGTTTTGTTTTTATTTCTTATTATCCTAATCTAATTTGATTGGTAATAAATTAACTTCCCCAGGCTGAGTCTGTTTTGCCTGTGATGGCAGTTGGTGAGTGATCTCCCTGTCCCTATCTCAACAATAAGCCTTTTGTTATAATTTTTCTCTCCCCCAGTCCATCTGAGAAGGGTGAGTGATAGAGCAGCTTTGGTGGGCACCTCACATCCAGCCAAGGTCAACTACCACACCCATCAAGAAGGCAACTCCCATGGTACCAGTAGGCTGACAGTAACCATCCAGGATTTATATGTGAGATCAACACTGTGCCGTGCTTGAATTTGCCAAGGAAGCAGAAAACAGCTGTGCTGCACCTAATGCAAATATCTTCACTGCTGTCCTTCATGGCTACAGTGTAAGCAGATAGTTTTGGTTTGGTTTACTGGTGGAGCTGCTCAACTCTGGTAAATTTTAAACTATTTTTGCAAAGACTTGGTCTATAGGCCAGGGAACAAACATAAGATGTCTAGATTCAGATTCCCCACCTGATAAATATTTAGCTGCTTATTTAAAGTGGGAGAACTTAATCAGCAGTGAGAAAGACCTTTCTTGTTATAGGCAAAATTATTAACCATGATGATTTAAGCTTATCTGTGACTTTGCTTTGGAACAAGGCAGCAGTGCTGACCCAGACAGATCCTCTACTCAGTTGGCAAAGGCTGTTAATTTCTGTCTTCCAGTCCTTATTTTATGTAATATATTGTATACTGGAGAGCCTAAAGTGTGCTGAGAATGGACAGGTCTCCTTGCAGATGTTCTGAGAGTTTCCAGGGTGAAGGTGGTCTCAGCTAAGCAATGAGCTCTAGTTTTTAAAGGACTTCAGGTGAAAAGCTTGGATTTAAATAAAAACTGTAATTAAATATTTTCATTGTTTTCATTTTTCTTGTTCTCCATAGTCTTGGATTAAATAACTAAAAGGCAATTTTTATCTCAAAGATTTGAATCTTCTTCGGAAATAAGTAATTTTCTTTATGTGAAAAATGTTGGTTTTCTTCCTGTCATTTTTCCTGCAAGAGAAATCCCATCCAGGTATCAATAAAAGTATTGCAGCCTAATAGTCCATGTACCTTAAATGTACAGACAGGTACCTAAATGCTATGGTATATTTTCATCCCTGCTGGATCACTCCTGTTGCAGAACTAGCATAGTTTGGGGATGCCATTTAGTAACTTTTTTTTTAATGTTTTCAAGATTTCTTTTGTTTAAACAATTTGCAGAGCGCTATTATTCCCCACTGTTCACTATCTGGCTAGCTAGAACTAACTTCTCACTTTTCCTGATTCCTGATCTTTAAGCTTCTTTATGTACATGCTGATTCATCATTACCTGTCATCATGTCAAAAGGCACTAGCTAGAGTTTCTTCTAGAATTTACTGAAATTATTGAGTGACTTTCCATTAAATCAGTATTTCCTGGGCTGATGGGATGCAGATCCATCAGTCTGGATTATATATGACCAACAGAGCACAATCTGAAGGAATCTGATGCTAAAGCAGATATTTTAAGACAGTTGTTCTTCTACTGTTAATGAAGGCTTTAAAGTGACAACAAACCTCAAAGACTGAGTGGTAATTGTTTTATCAGATTCAAACAAGTAGAGCTTCTCTTTTGTATTTGAATAATCTGTTGGAACCACAAGGCTACAGAAATAGGTAGTGTAAAAATGATTCCTACTTCAAAGGGCAGAGATAAGCAACAATTTCAGATATCTTGAGAGTATATACCAAATGAATCTATGCAATATATTTTGCAACTATTTGCATCTCTCCTATTGATAAGAGTCTGAAGCAAAGACTTAAAACAGTTACTTGAGGTCTAGGAATAAGAAGTGATATCAAATTAATTTCAAGAAATGTTCTGATTAGTCTAGTTGTACAATTCAGTGTCTACATATGTATACATGTATAAGTAAACCCGTATAATGTAATCCCATATTATGTAATCCAGTTCACAAGGGACTTTTCATGTTCTTTATGTTACACAGGCATCTGAAGTGTATTGAAGCTAACAGTGGTTCAGACAATCTCTAGCCATGTTCCAAGACCCTTAAATGAGGCCAAAGCATTGCTGCTGTTCCCCATCCTCCTTGCACATTGCAGTGAGAAAATGTGTATTAAGACATAAAGCTATAGAGAAAAGCCAGGAGGTACAGTTTAATTGTTTTATGTTTTACTAAGAGTTTTGCATATACCTGACAATTTTTTCAGGATTTTGATGCTGCTGGTCTGGATGACAGCCATGGTCCTACTCTTTCAGTGTGATTACATGACAAGCCTGACTGCATGATTCAGGCTTATGTAAATAAGATTTACAGAAAAAAAATATACGCTTAACACATACATTTTAATAACAACTGGTTGAGAAATATTTGGATCCAAAAGGGCCAAAGATTATTTTCTTCTCAGGATGTTACTCATCTAGTAATTTCTTTCCTGTCCCTTTTGTGCTCTTAATTCTCCTAACAGCAGCAACAAGAAAAGGCAAAGCAGCATAAGCCATGCTATCTTCATATTTCTTGAGGTTTTATGAAGTGTGAAGCTGGCTCTATTTTCAGACAACAGGAAAGGTTTCATTTTCAACAGAAAGAGAAATGTCTAGTAGTATATGCTGCTGGTGGTATTTAATTCTGAGAAGGGAAAAGTGAGCCTTCAACGTGTAAAAAGTAGCTAAAATAAGGAACTTTTTTCTGCAACAACTTTTGTGTAGGAAAAGGGCTTTAATTGCAGTTAAGATAGTTTAGGTTTGACATTAGGAAAAAACTCCCTAATAGTAATAATTTCACAACTCAGGTTTGTGGGTGCGTATGCCGGGTCGCGAACCGTCTGCGTCACTGACAATGTAAAAGTGTCATCAGCATTCAAGTTAGAAGATTAACAATGTCTAAATTAATGACGCACTTGTGTTAGAAGACTAACGGCGTCTAGATTAACAACAGCTAAAAGCGCAAGTATTTTTATTCATTAGGGAAGAAACAGATAAGAAAGGAATCTTTAGAATAACAAAGCAGAAATTTATCTATCGGTTGTGCACGCTTAGTAGCGCTTGTTGAAAGTGCTGAGAGGAACGAGTTTTTGAAATGAGCATGCGCCAGAGCAACACACGGATTTGCTGTCGCAAGAATATATAAGGACTTGTTTTTCTAAAAAACATTAGAGCTTGACTGTTAACCATATTGGTGTGTGTCATGCCTCTCATTCACGTCCTGCAAAAATAAGGCCTCTGACTACACAGGTTTAGATGGCTGATGGATTTTGTGGAATTTTTGAAATCTGCTTTCTTATCAGAGAAATTAATTAAACTATTTCAGGATGGATCTTTCTTTTTGTATAGTAATATTTTTCTGCTAATTTAATTGTCATTAAAGGTTTTACGTCTGATGTGAACCATTTTTACTTTTTCCCACTTGCAGGGAGTTTAAAAATAAGCATAGGCAGTTTCTGAAGTAAAATATTTCCAAGTGGAAAAATGAAATTGCACACATTAAAAATGGTTCACATTTTTTTAAATTTTCTGGCTGAAATTTCAATCTATATGAGTTCACAAATATTTTTGTTGTAAAAAATATCCAAACCATTTAATGAGATTAAATGCCCACTGACATTTCAGTAATCTGTGGAGAGTTAAGCAAATAAGTAATGTTCTCATTTTTGCTGTTTTGTTTGTGTTAAAAAAATGAAAATAGCAACACTAAATTAGTCTGTTAAACTGCACTTATTCATGCTCAAGATGTTTCACATGACCTATTAAACACAACTGGTTTTTAATTTGAACAATTTTTGCATGTGACTAATGCTATCCCTATTTGTAATATTGGTATAAATACTTATAATGAGTCTCATCACATTTCTTAGTCTTTTAATTGTGAAATTGAAAATAACATTATCAGTATTAATGTTAAAAATACTGAAATTAATAGAGTAGTTGAACCTTTAAAAACATCTTTGTTCTACAATGACATTGTGTAGCACACTTATAATTTTAATAGAAAATTATTTTATTATTATGGGTTTGCTATCATCTGAACTCTCATAAAAGTGCTCTGAACTGGAAAGGTGTGTGTGGTTAAGGTGTAAATCTTTTATCCTAATTTGATACTGTAATTCTTATTATCAATCTGATAAAAAGTGTGCCTGGAAACATTTTGGATGCTTACAGGAAGGAGAGACAAAATGTCCTACAAATCTATTTTTGATGTCATCAAAACTTTATCAAACTTCTTTCTTCATAAGAAGTTTCTTAAATCTTAACATTCCTATCTTAAAACCAGGAGATTTCTCTGTTTGATACCAGAAATGAGAGCAACTTAATCATTTGTGGTTTTCTTCCTATGTCAGTCTTGATTTAACTTCACATGCTATTTTAACTTCACATATCTATTTTAATCCTTTTAATGAACATGCCCATACTAACTGCACACAACATCCAGAAAAAATCCCAACAATTATTTGAATAAAAACTTAAGAATATTGGCAACTTTGAAATGAATTGTGTGTTTTCCCCCATGAAGGCTTGCTCTTTATGCTGCAGGTATTCTCTTTGATGGATGATGCCACAGGGACAATTTTGTTTTAACGTAACAGACAATGTGTTAAAATAAATCTAAAAGAACAGAGAGGTCATATAGAGCTGGTCCCAAATGTCCTTATAGACATATGTACAGGCAGGTGGTTAACGCAGCCTCCTGTCCAAAACAAGATCTGGAGGGATTTCTCCTTACTCCTGACAGGTGGTCAGCTCTTCTGAGAGATCCCTGATTAGGTTTGTTTCAAATATTTATGTGGTTTTAAGATGGAACTGTAGGTTCCTTGGGTATAAAACCACTATTCACCTTTCAAAGATGGTTTACTTGGGACTTTGAAATTAATTTGCTTTTAATAAAAAAACAAATACAAAGTTCTGAGGACAGAACTTGGGTTATTTAGGGCAAAAGCAGCAGAGTTTAATTGTATTGCATTATGCTGTATTTCTACCTTTCTTCTGGAGACATCTGGGGCACTGCTGAGATGGTCTTTGTACAACTGATTTACTGCTTGAAAGTTCCTGCAAAGTTGCTGCTCTTTGAGAGCAGTGTATGCTGTGGGTACCTGTCCATTGGGAACAGAACACAGACAAAACCTCTCTTCTGCAGCAGCACTGGCCCAGGGAAGTGAATCCCTCTGTCTCAGTCATGTTTCTCTGGCAGCAGCACACATGCCTTGCTGTAATCATGCCTTGCTGTTTCATGCAGTCTTTCACAGACACTAGCAGTTCCTCGTCCACCCATAGGTGAGGCTGCCAAAGTTGCTGTGAGCGGGTCCAGCCTTATATACCAGAGATCGACAGGCCAGAATAGCTGGCACCTTTGTTTTGAGCGGAGAATTTCTGGTTTCATTCTCCTGTTGGATTCCACCCAAAGCCTGGCCAGGGCTCGGGGGGGGAAACCAAGGGAGTTTCTGACAAGGCCAAACACTTGAGTTCTCAGCCTTGAACAAGGCTAAACAAGGGAAGTTGGATACATTCTCTCAGCATTTTGTCCTCACTA
The DNA here is from genome assembly GCF_965140245.1 of Athene noctua. Lineage (NCBI taxonomy): Eukaryota > Metazoa > Chordata > Aves > Strigiformes > Strigidae > Athene > Athene noctua. The sequence goes on from NC_134039.1 coordinate 67,639,035, forward strand.
CTGATTATGTTCTAAGCTGCATCTTTCTCTGGCGAGTTTACATACTTTGTTAATGATTCCATACTGAGTTAACAGCTTCGGCTTGGGACCTGTTGTTCAGGCTTCAGTATTTCAGTGCTTTAGCACTTTTTACATCAGAACAGGTGGTTTGTTATAACTTAGTACAATACCTACTGGCACAATGGTTATCAGTTATAAAATATACAGGATTCATCTATAGGTCAGCTCTGGCTTGGGCCGGTTGTCCAAACCTTAGCGCTTCAGCCCCAAAAGGATGATGGAAAATAACAGCTCCATCATAAATTTTCTTTGTGAAATGACTTTACAGCAATTGAGAGTAGCCCAGAATCTTGTTCCCCCAGAAGAGCCTAGCAAACGACTTATAAAAATGTCTAGCAGCAAATTACAAAGAATATATATAGTCATGCAGGATTAATATCTTTTTCTCTTTGGGTTGTGGAGAATTCCCATAACATGGTATACTTGTGGGTAATAATGGCAAGGCTCATTCTGTGGCATTGCTTATAATGATCACTGTATTTCCACTGAGATCATCTATTAGCACAGGTAGAGAATGTAGGCACAAAAATGTCTAGGCTTAATTTTCAGCACAATACAAGAGAAACTGAAAATACCTTCCTTCATAGGCAGGTGTGGATATATCAGAGTCTTTGAGTCTTTAAGTCTTGTATTCTGGTATAGAATGTTTTTTCAAGACTGTTCTAAAACCCGTAAAACTTAAAAAAGCTTGTTTGCAAAGAGATTTTTCTCCGTCAGCTTCTGCACAATGATGATTCAGTGTCCTTGTAAATATGGAGGCTCTGTTAAAATAAGTGAAGCAGACCTAGTTTGTGTGTTCAGAGCAGTAGATTTCTGAGAAATGGCTGTGACTTTTTTAATCAATGGAAATTTTTAAGTGAATTTCAGCATGTGGCTGTAGCAAACATATTGACCAGCAGATGATTAATATCTGCATACAGAAATTCCCAAGAAATGTCTATTGCTTTGATTGATGAAAATGACTCCCTGTGAGCACCAGGCTCTATTCTGTGCTAAAATAATTTTTTTAAAAGAATAATTAATTTGGTTTGCACGAATGAAATATGTTAGCCCTAGAAAGCTGTAACTGTTGATGTGCGCAGTCTTAAGTTAATGATTTCAGACTGAAGAAACTTAGACTTGCTTGAAAGGGAAAAATAGCAAAGGTGTATGCTGTTGATGACCAAAATATATGTCTAAATCATTTCTATTGATGTTTGATTTTTTCCAATGGAGTAAAATCCACCTAAATTGTTTTCGAATAATAGTTTAAACTTTTGACATTTGTAGATTACTTTTCACAGACAGTAATTCTGCTCTCATTTTCCTAATAATTTCATTGAGGAATTATTATGTGTGGTCTGCAGCAGGATTCATTACATATTTCTCTTTGCAGCACTAGGCAGAAGGGACAACACTGTCATTTAGTGTGGAATTTTCTATGTCCCTGTGTCTCTCTGGGCCATAACATAAAATACAAGCTACAAGTTAGTAGCCGTATCTCAGGAGCTCTATGTATTTCTTTCTGTATATGTTCTTTTCAGTGGAAACACTGGTCTACATGGAGCAATATTTCATTAAACAGTTCTTTAAAATAAGCCTCACTTGGTGGTTCATGCTGGAAGAAACATTTTGATACAATAGTTATTAACACTGCAGCAGATTAAATGCTTGTGTCTTTAGTGCTGGAAGTCACCCTTAAAATTTTGGGTTTTGTCAGCTGATATATCCATGGACATTAAAGAGTAGATGGACCCTAGCTACCCATATTCAACTGTTCTCTATAGGTATATTTTCCCTTTTATGATTTCTGGTGTTACATCTGATGTTTTCTTCAAAATTGTTATTTAACAGAAAGGTGTTAATGTAAACTTGTGAAAATACATCACACGAGGGGATACATATTTGTTATTGTGGTTACTCAATATATCTCTTTCAACTCACATACTTCATGTGAGAAATATGATAATAGCAAAAAGTTGCAAAGTTGAAGAATTTGAACAAAAGAAAACGTAATAAAACTGACAAGCTTACTACAATAGCAAACAGCAAAAAGAGATGTCTGTTGGTTTTGTCTTATCTCTGCTTATGGCGTATCTGTTCTGTGTTTACAGCCTCAATAACATCTATTCTTCTGAGATATGATTACGTTAGCATGGGAGTGCCTTTTGTTAGCCAAATACACAGTGTCTGGTGGAAGGGAGCTGGCCTGTTTGCTTCTCTGTCTTGTTTTAAAGGACTGAAATATTCTACCCTGTTCTTTGCTCTAGAACGTGCCATGTTCACATTATAGACCTGAGCCTTTTAGACATGCACCGATGTTCATTGAAGCTTTATGTTTTACATTTTAAAAATACAATGATCTTTCATGCCTCATTCAAGATGCTCATGATTCTTTTTTCAAAAGAGGAACAAAATTTCTATTCATTTAATTTAGACAGGAGAAAGTTAAGAGCTTCTGAAAATCAGGTATGAATAATTTCAACTTGGAAAGTCAAAATAGATGTTCACTCTTAAAATTCATCTGATTATTATGGAAAAAAATGGTTGAATAAATTTGCATTTTTTCAACCTCTGTGATAGTAGTTGTGTATGTTAACTTAAAATCTCCTCTGCATATTACTACACCAAATAAATAGCAGAGTAAATAGACCAGAGCCAAAGTTAACTAAGAATGAGTATTATATAAAATAATACAAATAATTACACCAGAACACTCTTACAGTTAACTAGCAGATATTGTGACTGCAGTACAGTATAAAATATTAAAATAAAGTTTCCATTTAAGAAAATGAACCTGTAAATGAAATGCAAATCAGGCTGATAGTGATTGATTATTACTGGATTGCTACTACGTGATTAGATTTCAAACTTGGTATTGTTCGTCATTTGTATCTCTGAGATAAAATGCAAAATGTTTAAAGAAAAACAGTATGTCTTTAATAATGTCCCAGTTTGATACGCTCTATATCATGTATCCCCAACATATTATTAATATTGATCAAGGAGCCCTTTCAACAGATGCTTATTGGATTCTCAAATGAATTTGGCATTTTGAGGTCTCATTGTAAACTACATATTAACAGTATAAAGAAGGAGCCGCACATACTTCAGGGCCTTGGAAAACATAAAACAATGCTCTTAGCTTTTATCTTTGGATGAAATAGTCTCCTTAATGGCAGATGACAGAGCAGGGAGCAGGGCTTATCATTTCCCATAATAAACCTGTGTTCTCCAGATGTGCCCTGCTGTTGGGAGCATCTGGTTGTCTGAGATTTCCAAGCCCAGCAATCAGAATCCAGGAGGACAGTGTGCTTACAAAGCAGACAGTTTGAAAAGTGTGACAAAGGTGAAACTAAGTAAATCTTAATACACAATGCTGCATCATATATGTATATTGGATATATGCTATCTGATGCAGATAAGGGTGCTTAAAATTTTCCCTTATTACACTCGTCTTTCCTTGAGTGCTGATTTTTTTTTTTTTAAATCAACATTCTAAAATATCTTCAACTAGGATGCAGATTTAGATAAAAATATTGAGTAAATAAAATACTTTATTCCCATTAATCTCTTTAAAGAAACTACACTTACCTGTGTAACTCAGTAGGAGAGTAGTTTTCCTGTATTAAAGCTGCTTTCCTAGCTAACATCTGCTGGGAGAGCAGATTTATTTGCCAAGCCACTCTCTCTCTCAAAGATTTAATTAAATTTTTATGTCTGAATTTATAAACCATTGATCATAGACTCACAGAATAGAATCATAGAATAGTTTGGGTTGGAAGGGACCTTTAAAGGTCTTTTAGTCCAACCCCTCTGCGATGACCAGGGACATCTTCAACTAGATCAGGTTGCTCAGAGCCCCATCCAACCTGACGCTGGACTCTTCCAGGGATGGGGGCATCTACCACCTCTCTGGGCAATCTGTTCCAGTGTTTCACCACCTTCATTATAAAAAATGTCTTCCTTATGTCTAGTCTAAATCTACCTTTTTTTTAGGTTAAAATCATTACACCTTGTTCTATTGCAACAGGACCTGATAAAAAGGTTGTCCCCATCTTTCTTATAAGCCTTCTCTAAGTACTGGAAAGCTGATATCTGGTCTCCCCAAAGCTTTCTCCTCTCCAGGCTGAAAACCCCCAATTCTCTCAGCCTTTCCTCCTAAGGAAGCTGTTCCAGCCCTCTGATCATCTTTGTGACCCTCCTCTGGACCCACTCCAACAGGTGCACATTTTTTCTGTGCTAGGGACTCCAGAACTGAACACAGGTGGGGGTCTCGAGAAAACAGAGTAGAAGTGCAGAATCACCTCCCTCGACCTGCTGGCCACACCTCCTTCAGTGCAGCCCAGGATACAGTTGGCTTCCTGGGCTGCGAGTGCACATTTCCAACTCATGTCCAGATTTTCATCCAATACCTCCAAGTCCTTCTTGGCAGGGCTGCTCTCAATCCATTCATCCCCCAGTCTGTATTGATACTGGGGATTAAATTATATTGAAAATTCTTGCACATAAAACTGTTCCCTGTAATTGTAAAACATTGCAGCTGTAAAATATTTATTATTAGATATTATGATTTTTTTTGGTGTAAACTGCAATTTCTTTGATTGTTTCAGGAGTCCTTAACATCCTTACTTTGCTCTTAAAGATTCAATAAATGAAATACAAAATTTGTCATTGCTGATCACAGGATGGCAAGCCTAGATTTAAAAAATTTTCTTCTGCAGTTGTAGTCCACAAGATGGCAATCTTGGACTGGGAGTGCCTCCACAAATTATTCTGTTAGTCTTGCGGCTGTTTCCAACTTTGGAAGCAGGTTTGAAGCCTGGTGTGCCTATGGCTGGGGCTGCACTGCAAACGACCCCCAAGGCACTTTCAGATGGGCTCCAGTACCCTCAAAATTGGCAGCTCAAGTAATGCAAAAACACACTTCTTTGCTCTAACCAGTTTCCAGTGATATTCACTCTAATTGAAGTAGCCAGTTTTGAAACAAACTTTTTAAAAAGAGGCTGTTTAGTAGTATAAATACCTCTTAATGGCTTCTGTATGTTTAAAGCAAACAAAAGCCTCAAACACAATGATATAGTGCACATTATCTGCTGAATGTAAATGTTACCTCGCTCTGTCCCTGCCACAACATTAAAATCTCTGACAATCTTTTCCGAAACATATTTCCTCTCAGCAAGTTATGAATTTGGAAGTACTGTTGCTTCTCTTTACAAGCGGTCTTTCTCTCTCAGGAAGACTTAGGAGAAATCCATACTTTCAGCATATACAGGTCCACCTGTGCAGCTGTGTCTCAGAGGATAAAAGGGAAAAAACACCTGACAAGTCACTGCCCTGGTACTGGGCAGCCCTTCCTCCAGTCTTGTGGAAATGGCCAAAGAGTAGACAGAAGCATCAATTCAGGTATATAATAGTTTTCACAGACAATAAATTCAGGCGGTTTTGTACTGCAGACTGCTATATCACTCAAATGGCTTTGCACTGGGTGCAACTCTGCAACACAAACAGCAGCACGGTTGCCCACAGCTATTAGGTACCTAATACTTTAAAGAATGAGGACACGTGGATTAAAGTGTCTAAATCTCAACAAAGATTCACTTTGGATGCCCCTTTCTACTAACTAGAGTTGTAACAGTCTGCAGTAGAGCTGTACTGACTTAATGTGAGACCATCGACATTAGCAAGTCACCACAGTTGTAGCTTCTCAGCTTGGTGAACTAGTGTGGCTCCACTGAATTCAGCATTATCACTGTGCTGTACGCCCTGGAAGGAGCTGCTCATCTATCTCATGGGGCACTCAAAGATTTAAAGGCATTATACCAATTTTACAATTAGGCTATTTAACACAGTGTAGTTGGTAGTGTAGTCCAAGGGGGTAGTTCAGCCTTCCTGTAAACAGTTTCACAAATGGGCAGCATGAATCCCTGGGAAGGTGTTTGGAGGAGCTCATGCAGAGCATAAGTGTCACAGACATGTATTAGCCCTGGAGTTCTGTTGTCTAGTTGGTTCCTCCAGCTTAAAATATGTTTTCAAAACCTGGGCAATGACAAACCCTCACCTGCTAGTCTTAGTGAAAAAAAAAAAAAAAATTGTAATTTATTTGTATTCGTTCAATGAACAAGCTGTGCCTACTCATTACTGTTCAGGGCATCTCAACATGCCAAGGCTTGAATTTGGGATATAGAAATGGCAAAATCCCAAAATTAAATATGGAAAGGAAATTATCTGGGAGAAAGCCAACAGAAATAAGATTAACAACTTTCTCTTTTCTTGCACTAGATTTTATTTATATTTTCTCAGTTATTGAAGGCTTCTGAGGATCAAAAAGAGGTGTTACCACCTTTCTTTAAAGCATAAAGTATGCAGAGACCATTGTGCCTTCTTTCTAACCAGACTAAGTTAAAATAATATATTTGTGGGAACCAAACTGAAGAAATCCTGCTTGCTCTTCCATGTCCTTCAGAAAAGGAGACAAAAGCTAAGGTAGCCATAGAAATTTGTATTAGCTGAAGCCTTCCTCTGACCCTATGCCCATTCTGCATGCAAACGGACAAGAACTCATCTGGGTTGCTCTAGTCTTGGCTTTGTCCAGAAAACAGAGGTATAGGCAGCCTGGCAGGAGCAGATACTATCACATAACTATAGGAAATTGCCATTAGCCTGACACTCTCTGATGTAGTTGCTTTCCTGCTTTCTCCTCCTTTCAAGTTTTGGTCTACATTAGCCTTACTCAGAGGTACGAGACTGTACTTCCTGAAGCTGAACCACTTTTTGATATACCATTTCTAATTTGTCTAGATCCCTTTGTTTTAGTTCTCAGATTTCCTTCTGTTAGCATCATGTTTTCCTCCTGCTTTCCAGATTTGACAGGGAAAGTAAACAAAAATGGATCTTCAATACTTCTGCCCACAAATCAGAACTTTGATATTTATCACTGATGTGTATTTATGGCTATTCAGATAGTTTCCACTTTGTACAATTGTGTTTATTGCTATTCCAATTGTAATTAATTTTGGAGATATTAAGGTTTTATGAGACATTACACAAAGCGTTTTAATAAATCTATCTCACCTCTATTCATCACCTGCAATATTTTTTTTGATTAGGCATGTATAAGAAAAATCGTATTTTGCACATTTCTACTGGTATTTCTGGGAAAAAAAGAGGATCTTACCAGAATGCAATATTACTGAATTATAGTGTCTTCCACTGATAGAGTTGATTGTGAAATGAATTTAGAATAGTCTACAATAATTCTCCCTTAGTGCTTATTAAAGAAAGGTCTGATTCAGAAACACCAGTAGGAAGGGTAGACCTGATCCTCACAACTGTGTATAAAGCTCATAAAAAAAGGTAATGTAAACACTAAGAAAACCTACCCATGTAATTTCTCATTTTATCTCTGTCAGCAAAACAATACACCTACATAACAGTCTAGAAAGGTGACAGAAAAATTAAAGATGTCATCTAAGTCTTGTTACACAATAGGGAGTCTTTCAATTGCTATTAATAAGAGAGAGATCAGGTCTTGAGAATGTAAACAGACAACAGTTACTTGTCTTAATTGCTTTATTCTAAAAATTTTCCGACAGGATCTCTTTGTTAGTCCAAACTGCCTGAAGAAACGTAGTGTGTATACTTAGTCAGAATTCTTCCCTTCTTTTACCATTTCTGCTAACCTTGTGTACACTGCTAGTTTGTATTTCTACATTTAAAGCTGTGTATTATTTGCAGAATAATTAAAATGAGAATGTTTCTCTGCAGTAAACACATGCATGACCAATATTTTAATTTTATTTATTGCATACACTAAGAAGCATAAGATAAATTATCCTTAAAATATAAACAAATTAAAAATCACTTCAGAGCGCATGAAATTCCTCATTGACTCTTTGGATTTGTAGGTTACCAGAAGCAAATTATTATAGAAAGTATTATAATTTAAAAAATAGCTTTTCTAAAATTAATTTCTGTGTAAAAAAATCACTGTATTGCAAACTGAGATTTGTATAAGAACATCATGGAAAGCATTTGTTCTTTTAAACTGAAACTGTAATACCACTTTGTTTCTCTTTGAGGGAAGCAGAGTTGGTTGAAGTTGGAGGTTCACACTGCACTGCTGTTCCTAGGCTCTTGGAAATTCTTCCCTATGGGGCCTTGGTTCCCACAGTTAAGCTGTAGGAGGTTTCTCTAGGCAAGGAGGAAGGGGGAAAACCAGAGAACTTTTAGTCATAGTGTTTTTTGGTTTTGTTTTTGTTTGTTTGTTTGGTTGTTTTTTTTCTTTTTTCTCTCAAAGCTTATTGCCTTTGTCTTCACAAAGTAACACAAATTAAAAATGGTGATAAGTGGTAACCATTCTTGTAGGCTGTGTCCAAAAGCCTCTCTGGTGCCTGGCTCATTTGTGCTTGCCAGATGGGTGTTGCACAGTCACTGGAATGGTGTGCCTGCCAAGGAGGGGGGCACACTGCGCTGTGTGTGCCCCCCCGTGACTCCCAGGTGTGGCAGGGGCTGAGCCCACAGAGAACCTGAGCTTGTGCCATCCTGAGAGCGACTTTTGCTAGGGAGCTGTAAGCTCCCATGGTGGCAGCCACCATGTGTACGCTTGAGGGACTGTGGTGCTTCTGGTTTCCAAACCTTTTCTGCAATTCACCTTGTCCCACAGAGCTGAACTACCCCTGCAGAAGGAGTTACCTTACTCAAGTTTGGTATTCTTGCTTCTAATAATCTGCAGACCATGGAGAGTGTAAATGTTCATATCATCTGATGTGTTCACCATATGGAAATGGTGGAGCAGCTCCCTTTCAGGACAACGGCTGAGTCAGATCTGGTGACAGGATCTCGTCGAACTGGAAGGGTAGAAGCTGGCGCTCCTTTTACTCCCAAGTAGCACGGGAGCTGTTCCTGGGCCATGGGCTCCTGGCACTCCAGAGACCCTCCGATGGCAGGTGTTAGCTCATGCATGAATTTATCCCAGAGGGTAGGTGTTCCTCTGCCTTGAGAAGTGACTATGGTTGATCGGTCATGCAGCCGCTCTCTCATCTCATATGTCAGAGTTTTATTGACCACCTGTCATTAGCACTGCTATTCCTTCAAAACAGGGCTTGAGATCATTAGTGGGGCATCTTGTTTGGCTCCTGCCCCAGCTGTGGCCGCTTTTGGAGGAAGTTATGAATTATTGACATGGTAGGTCTCATGAACATTTATTCCTTGTTAAAAATAGAGGCCATTAACACACTTTCCAATTATTTTTTTTTCCCTCCTGTCAGAAATGCTTCTTGCCAGTATAATGCTTAATTAAATAATGTGAGGATTAGTTACATTATTTACACTGGAATAAATTATATTACTTTCATACAGATTTGGCTAATCAACTGTTGCTATGATGCACTGGGTTACATAGCCTGGAGAACTGCATGGCAGTTTGGAGCTAGGGTCTCTGGCTTTCCAAAACGGAGCCTGTCACTATGATCACCCTGAAAGAACAAGGACTCATTAGTTTTCTCTGTGGCATTAGCTCACTACATGATGATACAGCCTAACAGGTAGATGAATACAGTCTGAGCTTTTACCTGAGGCTTTTGGGAACCTAGTACTCCCTCCTGCCTCTGAGCCCTAACGCTTGCCTCATTTTCAAAAGCAGCTTACTCCAGTGCATCCAAAGCCCTACTACAGTATATTCATTTGTGAAATGGGACCGACAGCTGCATTGACATTCTCAAAAGCTGAAATGTGATGAACAGCATTCCAGAGTATTACCGGTTTGTTTTTAATATTCAAGTTTTTGGGGGAGGATTCCTGTGGTTTTTATTTTTTAATTTACTGTGAAGACTTTTTGTGCCATTAAAGTATTAGAGATATAGTTTTGTGCTTTTTGCTGTAGCTCTAAAGGGTAGAACCTTTCTTGAATATAAGAAATCAAGACTGGATATTTTCATATATCCATGATATTGTACTAGTAAGTTGCTGGAAAAAATCCAGCAATTTTAAGAAGATAGCCTGCAAAGCTGAGAAATATCTTGCAAGAATGAAATTATTATTTACAGATAAATTAGCAAGATGTGAATCTTGGTAGTTTTAGTTTGGCTCCCAAAGAATCTAAACTGTACCATTTACATATGATATATTTGCTTTAGTGTTTTTAATGTTTCAGGCAGCCTAGATTCAACTGAAAAAACTTTCTCCTGAGGGGTGCAGAAACTGCTGTGGCAAATGATATTCAACTCTTTTCAATATCATAATTTTGTTGGCTTCAGCAGAGTCTTCAGATTGATTCTGGTTTGGGATCTGGCCCAAAATGAAGAGAACTCACCCCAAATTAATCTGCTTTTTCAGGTATCCTAGTTCTGAGATCTTCACTTTCCCCAGTGAAGGTCAAGGCAGTAGGAGGTAAAACACTGGCATGATTAATATTCCTCACATCTGTCTGGAGCTGAATGTCTAGTGCAGAAAGCCAGCTGACCAGAGGGCATTGTTAAAGAAGGTGATGCATTCATATAGCTAAAAGCTCAAAGACACCATGGAGCAAACTTTGCAGTTGTAAAGAAGAAAATCCAGATCTCAGTCTGGTCTATCAAATTGTTAGAGTTGCACCTTATTCAAAGATAGAGGGAGATTGGTTTGAAGTAGCTTTTTTCAGTCACAATGAAATGTTGCTTTGTTTCAAACACTAAAAAAAAAAAAAAAAAGCGCAACATGAATTTGTTTATTAAAATCATTAGAATTTGTGACTTTTCTGTCTATAGAAAATCTTTAGAACGGGAAGATTTTCAGCTTTAGGAGATAACACTGTCAGTAGTTTAACAGGAATGTCAGGAAAATGACCTGCAAGAATTATATTCAGAATCTAAATTTATATGGCTTACAGGGTAAAAAAGAAGAAGATTACATGGGACAGGGAATAAGTTTGCATACCATTTCTGTGATTCAATAGCATAGGAAATATTCTGCAGTGGCCTTGGAAATGCCAAGACACCACAGTGCAGAGAAAGTCTCATTCTGTTTTTTTCTGATGAAGGCTGACTATTTCAGTCCATGTACACACTGCACTGCCTCTGAACATGATGTGTTGAGAGACAACAGTTACCTCTCTTAGATGCTTCAGAAGAACTTATTTATTTCAATGAAGTTTTTGATAAACAATAATCACCATCAATTTTTCATTTAATGAAGAAAATGTTAAATATTTTAAGCAGACTATATAATACTATAAACTGATGTAAAATTTGAAGATGAACTTATTCAACATCAACTTTTTAATTTTATTTTTTACCCTGTTCCTATTTCATAGGTTAATCAGTTTATCATCTTGTTCAAAATTTCAGAATTCCTGCAGAATGGAGTGTCAGGGGTTTTTTACATTTAAAAATCTCAGGTAAAGGGAAATTTGACCTGGGAAGTGAGGAGAATAGCTGAATTGTATTTCATTTGCTGCCAGTTTCTCTTCTTCCTTGTCTGATTGGGGCAAGGTTTAAGACTGGTACACAGAATGAAGCATTTCTGTAGGAAAGAATGTTTACTAAAAAATAATATTTTCCCAGATAAAGTCACTGCTGTTAAGGTCAGTGTGTAAATTATCTTAATAATATTTTGATTTGTTCTTTTCCTGGAATCTCAAAGCAGAAGTCATTATGTTTTGAGAACACGAATAACGATAGTCTTTGGTGTAAGATAGTGCTTTTGCACACTGGAGGACAGTGACAGCAGGTTGTTACGAGTTTCCTACAGAATAATGAATCTTGTTACCATTAGACTGAGAGAGGGTAGGATCAGGGCTTATGGCACTACATCACTGACAAACCTCACGCCTCAAATGTCATCATTGACAGACCTCACTCCTCTACACCTTCCTGCATTACCAGGACGAAAAGAGCAAGCCTCAGCCCGAACCCATTTAAATCATGAAGGACAGAAAATTGATCACCTCCCTGAAATCTTTGGGCACAAAGTAGCATGTAATGTAAATAATAGAAGGAGTAAAGCTACCAATAAACATCAGTTGTGAATACAGTGAGCAAATAGATTTTAATTAAATATCTGGAAAAACAAAATATCTATTAAGAATATTGCTTTGAGATCCTGTTTGTCACATTCCAGTTGTTTGAGAGGTTTTTTCCTGCTGCTAGAGGAGTTTTCCTAATTTTGAGTTTACTTTGGAGCAAAAAAAAACCCAGAACAAGGATAGTGATAAATCATGCATCACTGAAATTCAGCAAACAGTTGTTTAGAGGTTGACTCAAGAAAATAGCTGTTAAGTTCCTGCACGTGGGTTGAGGCAATCCCACACACAAATACAAGCTGAGTGATGATTAAGAGCAACCCTGCACAGAAAGACTTGGGGATTGTCTGTCTGATCAGAGGGGAGAGAGGGAGGTGAAGGGCCGGCCACATGGCTTCTGGCTGCCGCCTTGAGTTCAAACCTCCACAGGGATGTTGGTTTATGAGAAACAAAACATGACCTGCCAATGTGTATTTGCAGTGTAGGAAGCCAACTGTAGTTTGGGCTGCATCAAAAGAAACATGACCACAGAAGGGGATTCTCCCCCTCTACGCTTCTCTTGCTAGACCTCACCTGGAGTACTGTGTTCAGCTCTGGGGCCCCCAGCAAAAGAAAGACATGGACCTGTTAGAGTGAGTCAAGAGGAGGTCATGAAGATGATCAGGAGCTGGAGCACATCCCGTGTGAGGACAGGCTGAGAGAGTTGGGGTTGTTCAGCCTGGAGAAGAGAAGGCTCTGGGGAGACCTTATAGTGGCCTTCCAGTACTTAAAGGGGGCTACAGGAAAGATGGGGAGGGACTATTTATCAGGGAATGTACTGATAGGATGAGGGGTAACGGTTTTAAACTGAGAGTAGATTTATTTTAGATATAAGGAAGAAATTCTTTACTGTGAGGGTGATGAGACACTGGCACAGGTTGCCCAGAGAAGCTGTGGCTGCCCCCTCCCTGGCAGTGTTCAAGGCCAGGTTGGACGGGGCTTTGAGCAACCTGGTCTGGTGAAAGGTGTCCCTGCCCATGGCAGGGGGTTGGAACTAGGTGATCTTTAAGGTCCCTTTCAGCCCAAACCATTCCATGATTCTATGAAAATCACTATTTTATTTTAATGATTGAGCAGATTTTAATGACTTTAGTCATGAGTCATTCTGAAATGTAAAGCATCAAAGTTAATTTAAGGAAATACTTAGTGTTGTACCTGTATATCCTCTTTATAATGATGATGTGAACCTGAGATTTTAGACCCAAAGTTTACCAGACCTAAGTATATGTTTGTTACGGAGGCTCTCAAATAAACAACCAACCACCAAAAATTAAATATTTATTATTAACATAATTAACTAGCTCTCTGTAAATTACAGGTTTGAATGTCTGTGAGAGGGGAACAGGACAACTTCCTAGGGTTTAATGACAACCCAAAATGCAGAACAAAGCACAACTCCTTAGGGTTTAAGCAACCCAAAACACAGAACAATGCACGACTTCCTATGGTTTAGACAACCCAAAACGCTCTATCACTCACCTGGCAAGTGAGGGCTCTCAACCTCGAGGACCTCCTCAGGGGAGCGTCCCAACCCAAGGCCCCTCGAGCAGTTTCCTTGGGCAGCGTCCGGACCCAAGGGGAGAGTCCTCGACCGCAGCTGCTGCTCCAGGGGACGAGCTCCCAATGGCTCCCCCAGGGGACTCCATTGATCCCCAGGCCCGATCTGACCTGTGGTCAATAGCGGCTCCCATTGGCCAGAGGCCCCAATTGCCACGAGGCCCTGAGAACAAAGGCAGCCCAAAGCTGCTACACTTCAGCAGCCAAGAAGCTCTGATCTCATTGGGCAGGTGCACCTGCCACAATGTTTACTTATGCCAAGGTACTACCCATGAAAATCCTTGAAAAAGCACTATCATTAGCACCCAATTAAAGAGAAAACTTATGCTAACAAAGCCAGGAGTTGCTTTTTAGTGCTAGGAAAAGGAAAAATATTTAATGACTCTATTTTTGAAAACCTCTTGATGTTCGTGATAATTAGTTCAGTCCAGCTACCATGTTAAGGGCAGTCTAAATATTATACAGACATTTGAAGGTTGCTATATTCAGAGAAGACCTTTTGCAGTCCTCTGACAATGAATGGCATCTTATCCAATATTCAGATTCAGTCAAAGAACTTCAGCAGTGGAAAGCCCCTTTTGGTAAATCTTAGGTGAGGAAAACAAACTAAAATATTTGAAAAGGCAGAGTATAGCTGCAGAAAGTTATAGTTCCTACATTCAAGACCATTGTTATCATCAGTGCAGTTTACTGAAGAATCTATAGTACATAATTCTTGAATATATGAAGTCATAAGGAGTTTATGACTTATTTGAACCACAATACATTTCTAAACCATTCTAGTACTGTGCAAATAGTGTGTTAAATGGCTTCATGTGCCTGATGCTAGTTTCAGAGGGCAAGAAAATAAACATTTTTGAATAGTCTAGATTAGTTTTTGATCTTTTCTCAGAGCAGTTCAAAGGAACAAAATGTTCTTTCATGTAAGTACCTAAGAGTTTGCTGTGGCAGAAGGTGATCTGGTGGAGTACAAAGAAACTGTATTGAGGGGGTACAGTACTTTCCAGTCCCTGAGTGGTCCTACAGTCCTGACGATGGGCTTGTATTGGTGCTAATTAGGGTTAAAGCTGCTTTACATTGTATTAACTTCTCTGTGTCCCTGCAGCAGCCACTAGTCAAGGAGGCTTGCAGAGGTCTAAGGCTATTCTTGTCCCACTTTTTACAGGGAAGACCAGGGGAAACTTTGACTATCTGTTGCACATCTAACTTACCTTTCCACCTGATATACCTGTGCACAACAGATGTAAATATAGATAATGAGACTTTTCTTTTTTAATATAAAAAGAATATTTTTTGTTATAATTGAGGATTTCCTTCTGGTTGGGTAAGTGGGCATTTCAGTTGCTCTCCCCCTTCTGTATGAATTCTCAACACAGTCAGAAGGTCTTTTGTATTTTATCTCTCCTCTCCTCTCCTCTCCTCTCCTCTCCTCTCCTCTCCTCTCCTCTCCTCTCCTCTCCTCTCCTCTCCTCTCCTCTCCTCTCCTCTCCTCTCCTCTCCTCTCCTCTCCTCTCCTCCTTTCATCCAAATGTATTTTGTGTGTGTGTGTGTCTTTGACTTATTATGTTAATTCTTTATGGGAGCACCTGAAGAGAAATATTTATTGAAGTTAGAGCTGTTGAAGAATGCATTGATATGCATGCACCCACTGCAGATACCTCTTAACCCCTAGTGATCAGATTCCTTCAGGTTCTACATAATACAGTCCCTAAACCACTGTTAAAAGCATATAAATCTATATGGCCTATATTAAAATATAGAATGTTGTAAATGCCATTACTACTGCAAGGCATTTGGATATTACAGTAAGGAAAGCTGCAAGATTTTTGGTTGTACATTTCTCAGAATATGCCATGGTGTATTTTTGATCTAAGAAACAGCACTGAGCTAAAACATCCTACTGACCTTGTAGAAAGCTAAACAAATCAAAGGAATGAAAATGTAAAAAATGCAACATTTCAAGTAATAAGTATATCTCTCTGGTCATGGACAAAATGACAAAAACCTCCAAAGATGATTAAATAAATGTCAGGAAAATTCTGCTCTGTTGTGTTTGTGCATAACCCTGAACTAACGCAGTTGCTGCTCACAGTCCACAGCCATAGCTGATGTAAATCGCATCATCTGAGAGACCCTACAGAAATTTCTGGCTGACAACAAGTATAATCACCTGCTGAGGTTGCTCTGTCACACTCTAAAGTTAAGATCTGGGGCAACTCATTTAACCCGTTCATGTCCTTGTTTTCAATCTAGACATTAGCAAATAGCCCGTTCCCCCACCACAGAGCTTGTTTGATGAAAAAAACTGTGCTGGGTGTCCGTGCCCAGGCGCTGGCAGCGGGGGCTGCCGGGCAGCCTCTGTGGGGAGAGGCCGGGGCTGCCCCGAGCCGGACACCAACCGACCCACCGCAGGGCACGGCTGAGACCCTCGGCCATGGTGGAGGTGCCTCTGAGAAAACATAGTTAAGAAAGAGCAAAATGCTGCACAGCTGTGAGGAGTGAGGCAAAAGTGTGAGAATGATCCCTGTGAGCACCAAGGTCACAGAAGGAGGTGCTCCAGGTGCTGGAGCAGAGACTCCCCTGCAGCCCCTGAAGAGACCATGGTGGAGCAGATCTATCCTGAAAAAGACTGCAGCCCATGGAAGGACTCACACTGGAGCAAAGGAAGGGTGTGAGGAGGAAGGAGAATCAGAGAGGAGCTGTTATGGGCTGACTACAGCCCTCATTCCTCATGCCCCTGCATTGTTTGAGGGCTGGGGGTGGGTAGAGGAGTTGGGAATGAAGGAGTGAAGATGAGCCTGGGAAAAGGTGTTTGGGGGTGGGGGGAAGGTGTTATTTTAATGTCTTTGTTTCTCATTTTCCAAATCTATTTTAATTGGCAATAAATTGTTTTTTCCAAGGTAAGTCTGTTTTGCCCATGACTAATTGGTAAGTGATATCCCTGTCTTTATCTAAACCCATGAGTTTTTTCATCTTGTTTTCTCCCCATCCTGTTAATGAGGGAGAGAGAGTGACTGGGTGGGCATCTGGCAGCCAACCAAGGTCAACCCACTGCAAAAACACAGCAGAGGCTGCAAAGTGCTGCAGTTGCAGGAATGGGGGATTCACATAGATAGCTTGTATCAGGGCTGCATGCTGTCCACAACTCAGAGGAATGTTTCTGTGATTGTGCTTCTTTTATGTGAATAAGATGACAGCTGTTATATGAGTCAGTACTGAATTAGGGATATTCTTCTGTCCTGTGGGGCAGGGCTGTGTTGACATATATACTATGCTTGGATAGGCACTACATGATAGTCAGCATTGTGGTAGAGCACAAGTGTGGGAGTCAGTCCTGTGTTTGATGTGCTAGATTAGCCTCCTGACATAGAAGGATGTTGCAAATTATACTACCTCCCTTGGATAGGGTTGATGAGTCTTGGTGCTGGGACATAGAATTTTAAATATTATCCAGAAAGGGATCAGTCTTCTGCATCAGTATTTTACAGATAATCAGACTGAGCATAAATGTACAAAATATGAGACATATATCCCTTTTATGCTAAGGCAATACTTAACATAAGCAGCAGTACAGTACTGCACATCAGTCATCAATTCTGCATACTCATTTTTTAAAAAAAGGGTTCCCTGCACATTTCTGCAGTGCTTGATGCAGTCCTGCATGTGCAACTCAGATGTGATTTCACCTATGCTGTCAAAACAGTTAGTTGTTTTTGTTAGCAAAGCTTCCTGCTTGCATTAATGTGATATGCTGCTTCTCTGTGAATAACCTTTCCTAGGCAGCTAAAGACTTTTAGGTATTTATCAGGATAACTCAGAGAATTTTCTTCAAACAAAGATTCCTTAAGACTTTTTTAAGCCTTGGCATCTCAGTGATACTTTTTCAGATGGCATTAAATACAGTTCTGATATGTTCCTCACCACACAGACATCCTTATATTAGGGTCCCTGGATATTCATTTTACAGAGTAAAAAAAAAAAAAAAAAAAAAAAAGCATATACTTAGCATCTAACTACATATTAATAAAATATTGCAAAATTACAACAGTGTTATTGGTATGGGTTCAAATTTGCTTCTTTTCAGGTTACAAAAGCCCATCAGTCAGTGCCAAAAAAGAGCACAAGAATGGTTGTCCCTTGTCATTTTAAGAGCCCAACCGCATCGTGCATACAGAGACACTTGGATTAGGTAAGTCTTCTGGCAGTGTAAGAGAGATCAGAGGGGATCCTGAGACCCAGAAGGAGCGAAGCTAGCTGTGTTATTCTGTAGCTCAATCGTGCAAGGGAGGTAGGGCTCGTTTAGTCAGATCCAGCACTGCCTTGTTTTACTGCTTCCAGACCTAAGCTGTTTTGCCTGCACATGATCACCTCACTGCAAAAGTGGCAGTCACTGCAAAACCAGGGAGCTACATTTTGGGCTCTGATATGCAGTGTAGACCCACGTCTTTCAAAGTCATCAAGGTCATGTATGTGCAAATCCAGAACTGAATGAAATGCAAGCAGTTGCACATATGTATAAGTAAGGAATATTTTCCTAAATAGCTGATCCTCCCCTCAGTTACTCAATCCTGCTGAAAACATTAAAATGAATTATACCAAATGTCTGACTTCCCTATCCAAGGTATTTTTATTTTTTAGTTAAGAAATGGTTGACATCTTAACAACAGATTTGTGGTACATTGCTAATGTCTATTTGAATTAAAAATTAGGAAACAGAACAATGTAGCATGAGCATGGGTGAACATAATTCAGTGAAAAAAGCGAAAAACAAACTTTCGAAGTGTATGTTCAGAAAATTTAGACAGGAGAGTGCAGAAGCTGAATAAATCACTATATAGAAAAGAGATGAAGAATTTAGGAAGTCCTTTAGACTGAATTGAAAAGAAAAAGAGAATAGAGATTATATTATAAAAAGGGTGAAAATAACTAGAAAGGACAAAACATGGAAATAGGAGAAGAGCTCAAATAAGTACAACTAGGTTTGGCAAAATGAGGAGGAATGGTGAGAGAGAAAATGGACAATGGCAACAACAAGAAAATTGTGTGAGGAATAAATTAATTTTATTTGGTAAGTCTGTTTCTTAATTTCTGTTTCCTTTTGGTGGAGTGTTATGGATTAGGCTTTATTGAAATGACCTAGCTGACTGATCATGCAGCAAAATCATGCATTGGGATTATTTTCTCTTGATGGCTAATAATTCAATAAAATAAAAAGAATATCTGTGTTTTATTATTCCCTTCTGCAGTGTTTTCTTTGACATATAAAGACAGCTGAAACAAACAGCTCAAGAGCAAGTTTTTAAAGAGATACCTATTGTTTGCCTTGTAGATGGTACCCTTGTGGCTGAGGGTATCATCTTCATTGTGTTCCATGCTTTGGTGATGTATGCCTGTAGCAAAAAAGGTAGTTAGCTAATCAAATTATACCAGAAGTATCTAATTGAGTTAAGGATGCAGGATGTATTGGATTGCTTTCCAGGGGTTCATCATGTGCTTTATGGACTTTTTATGCATGTGAATTCAACTCCCGATGAATTTTAGGCATTGAATAACTATTTCAGATTTCACTAAAATCTTTCTCTCCTACGTCAAGGAGGAATATTTATTAAGAATCAATTACTGAAAATATTTACACATGTGTTTTCTCCTTTAAAACATATCTATATTGAAAAACTGTTTATGTTTTATATATTTTTAGTAAAAAATTGATGTTAGAAAGCAGGAACAGCAGAATATGAGGACTTTCCATTTCACCCACTTTGAATGGTGGATCTAGGCATGGCAGTGTCTAAGTGTCACTCTCATGTAACAGCTGTTTGGTTTGTTGTGCCAGACAGGATGAAGAGTTTCAGATGAGAATGCAGGAGGAAAGTTTATGAAATGGCATTAATGGAATTCGGCCCACTTTTAAATCTCTGCTTTTCAGTTCTGAAGCAGCATCTGAATCTAATGGTAAGGAATCATCTTCCTTTCCTCCTTTTGGCATTAGTAAATTGCCAAGCATATTTTGCAAAGAATAAAATAAATGAGATTTCTTGGTGTGCATGAATAATTCTGGGAAAGACTGAAAAAATGCCCTGGGTGCTGTGAGCAAGGTTTGAAGGGAAAACTATGCTACCCAGCTCCTCATTAAACAGTTATTTTTATGTTCCTTTAGAAAGAATTATCACCTTTTGTGAATTGACTCTAGCTCAGTCAGAAAGGAGTGACTGTCTGTCATCACACTTTTGTAAGAGAAGGATCTGGAAATTTCAGTACCCAAAGGGGCTGAGCAGAAGGATGATGTGACATGTACACACATGAATGATTTCCCCTGATCCCAAAGAAATCTGTCACCTGGATGTTTTGTGTGTAGGTCAGCTCTCAAAACAGGAGCTGAGATTTCTGTCTGTATAGAAACATTCTCTGTAATGACCTCTTGTAATTTTCATGTTTCTTTTATTGAGTCTACTCACTCTGGAGGCTTTAGAGCCTTCAGATCTTATATTTGCATTCTATAGATGCTCTGAACGATTTTTCGATACATTCACATCTGCAGACCTTCTCTTATAAGGGTAGTCTGACGTCATTTTTTCATTAATGGTTCCTCTTCTCATAACTCAAATATATTTTTTAACAGTAAGCCTATTGCACAAATACTTTATAAAGACTCTACATACAGTGAAAACAATAACTGAATAAGAAAAAGCCACATTAAAATTTTTAAACTCTCAAAGGAAAATGGTTTCTTAGAAAAATGTAACTGGCTATTTACCTACCTCTCTATTTAGACATACAGAAATCCTTAGATGTAGTTAAGGGACCTTGTCCAGAAAAGTATTAATTATTTCACCTTCCTTCTACCTGGAGTGGAAATACCTGGGGACCCAATACATAAATGTTGTTCACATAGGTAAGGTTTTTCCAGGTTGAGGAGTGTCTAATCAGACAATAGGAATGAGTCCTGAGACTTCATTTGCTTTTGGAGGGACTCTAAGCTCTAGCAGAGCAAACTAATGTGATTTTCCTAGAGGACTGAGATCCAAGGTACCCTTAAATAGGATTTGAAACCTTGCTTGTAAATCAGCTTTCTCTCTAGTTTTAATGGACTGTTTGCAATGACTAAAAAAGGTCCATGAATAATAGGGGGATGAAAAATTATCAGTCCCCTGGATCATATGTTTCATACTGCTTAATGTATTGTAATTTGTGAAAGCAATATACACCTGTTAAATTGGTATGTTAGTTCCCCTACATCATTCTTTTTGTGTTAATTTAATGACTGGGACCACAAATGGATAGTTGGGGAGATAAGGTGCAGCAGGGAGGAGGAGTTCTCCCTGCACACAGGGGAGAGAGTGTGTTGCAGTAAAGGTGACTAGTCTATGAAGGTTTGGACAGATTTGCTGGAGCAGGCAGCAAGGCTCAGACAGCATTAATGAGATTGTTTATTAGTACCGGATGAACAATTCTGCAACTCACTTGACAAATACCAAGCAAAAAGCACCACAGGGGAGCGTCCCACTGCCTTTAGCAACTCCGTGATCTGTGGAATAAAATAATCACTGAAGAAAAACAATCTATTTTCCATCTATTGAGTTTTCTCTAACACACGAAACCACTTCTATCAGAATTTAAAATCTATGCTAACCCTGCATGAGATCAGGAGCTTTGTTTAAAAATCAGAAGTCTGTGGTTAAAATAGCAGTATAAACCAGAAATGTTGTGACTGACTTAATAAGCTGTGTATGCTATACTGCATCTGTTTCATTTCTGTTTTTGTAAGTTCTTTGTTTCGATACTTAAATTCAAAAATGTTACCTTAGCTACTGCACAGCATCAGATTTTCTTTCTACTGCAAACTCTTCTGTTTTCCTCAACTGTGTACCATTCATGCATGCCGCAGTGTTTGAATCTGTTTGAAAAGGATGTTCGTCAGCTAACTTGAGGGTGCTCAAAAGCTTTCTCACTGTAGCACTTTTTTTCCTTTTTCTTTTTGAATGTATTCCCTGGGGGTTTGCCTGAACTAAGCTTCGTCTGTAGCAAATACATTTTGAGATATATATATATCTATATATATATATCTATCTATACACACACACTTCTATATGCATGAAAGCTCTATGTGTGCATATACTTATGTGTGTGTGCATATACTTGTGCGTATACACATTATCTTTCTTTCTCCATCCTTCCCTCCATTCATCCATCCACACACCCTTTCACTCATCCAGTTAAAGAGAAGTTTCTTATAGCACGGGAAACGCAATAGACTTTGCAGTTTTTGGCTTTTACTTTTTCTCATCGGTGATCCAAGATCATTAGAAAAATGAATGGGGAAGGTTGATCCTGCTCCTTTTTTGACTAGGTCTGTGAAAAGCAACCAGAACTGACAGGATTTGGTTAACCAGTATGTAATTTACATTTTTAATTGGTGCCCAGAGATGTTTCTTCAACTGGTTGTTACAGTGTTTCTATGATCTCTCAGTTTATTTGTACTCAAAACTTAACTTCAAGATTATCAGTTAAAGTATACCTTTTTTGGGGGGCTGTATCTTTACCACATTCCTTATCATGTCTTAGTCGTTCTTTCTTTTGATGACCAGAAACTTTCCTGTTTACCTTAACTCCATCTTCATCAGCATCAGCTGTTATTGTGATGTTGATATGGTAAATGCTGAGTGGATTCCTCCCTTTCCTTTAGTTCAACCTGGCTGCTTCTTTCCTTCCTCATGTCAGTGAACAACTGTCTTCTAACCCAGCAGAAAGGTTTGCAGCACACATCTGTACTCACACGCTGTTGTCCTACAGCCTTCAAAGACCCATTTAGTCAGTCTCAATTTTTCATTGCTTGCTGCAGGGACACATCAGAATGTACTGGATAGACTTGAGTTTTACGGTTTTGAATTTAAAGTGTTCAGTACACCACAACTTTCATTGACCTTTAAGGTTTATCTTCCCTGACTCTCACATGTATTGCAGAAATGACAACTTTCTGTTCAGCAGAACAGCTGTTGTGATTGCTGACAAACTATACCTAGAAGGAATTTCATCCCTACAGCCAGATCTTTAGATGAGCAGGAATGGATTGGTGATTGCACCTGTGCTGGAACATGTAAACCATCTGTTTAGAAAGCTTCTGCTTATCTGGTTCAACATAAAGCAATACCATGTAGTAACTGCAGAAATCTGGAACATCTGTTTAAATAACCTATTGGGTTTGGTATCCTTTGTACATAGAGTTAAGACATAAGGAGTAAATCAAAGGTAACTGAAGTCTGTAGAAAGTCTTCTAATTTAATAGGCCTTAGACCAGTACTTTAGGTTAATTTAGATTTACATTGTAAATTAGATTATCTACAAATCAAGAAACATGCGTGAGGAGAAAAAGAAACTGAGCTGCCTAGATGCTATAACCTGGTGCTTACTCAGGCACTGAATAAAAATATCTTTTGTTTAATTGATGGTGGTTTTGCAGGACAGTTCACTTATGGTAACCAGTAAACAGGGTGATTTTTCAGTTTCTTTTTTCATCTTTACTACTACAATATGTCATTGAGCAATCACATCTTTCTGCACGGATCTGTAGTGGAAGAAACTTGAATTTTGACAGAAATGTTAAACTCAAAATCTTCTTAGGAGCAAAAATGAGATACACCTCATCTGTAGATCTAAGAATTAACTTTTAGCTTGATTAAAATCTTAACAATCTGATCAAAATAGAGCAAAAGTTGTCATTAAGCCAGTTGAAATAATATTAGAACTAACAGTCCAAATTAATATAGAAATATCTTAATGTTAATAATATCCATAAAGTTGTTATACAAAAACACCCTTTCCAACATCTGCCCCTTTCTGCTGGTGCTGTACTCACTGTCCCAGTGTCCCTCCAGGTTATAAGGCCAATGGAGGCATCCTTCCCCCAGCCAGGTGGTGCTGGGTCATTACCATGAGTCATTGGCATCCTGAATTCTTTCCCTGGCAGAAATGCAGTGCTGCTGGCCTGTTGGGGTGTATTGCTGGAGTACTGGTGTAATGTATCGGGGTCTACTTGGGATTATGCTTCTTTGCCCTGGGCTTCTGGCTGCTCCCAGCTGAGTGTGAGTGTGTCCT
Organism: Athene noctua; assembly: GCF_965140245.1. Classification (NCBI taxonomy): domain Eukaryota; kingdom Metazoa; phylum Chordata; class Aves; order Strigiformes; family Strigidae; genus Athene; species Athene noctua. The sequence goes on from NC_134039.1 coordinate 67,662,760, forward strand.
CACACCCTCCCCACTCTCAGCCTCCCCACGGCCTCTTGTTTCTTAGACAGCAACTAAGGAACTGTGTTTCCAGACCCTTCCCACATAGGCACTGATGGAGCTCAGGCTCATGCTGGGGAGGCAACAGGCACTTGGCCCTAAGGCAGGAGCTGAAATCAGCTGAGCCCAGAACCAGCCGAGGTGAGCCCAGGATAGCCTTGAGACCTACGATCTCAGCTCAGGGCAGAGCCTGTGGCCCTTTACTAGGAGTGGTAAAATTATACCTACCTCACTACAGTTGAGGAGGAAGGGACCACTGTCTCCACAGTCAAATTTGTTAAGATTTTACCTAGCCTAAAAATAAATACTTGGTTCCACATATGATGGGTGTCTTATTTTTGCTCATAGGGATATTTTGACTGTAGCAGAAGTAAAACTTAAAATTACAATAAGCAACAGTTACTTAAAAAAAATAAATAATTCTGGGTCAACTGCTTTCAATTTAATACTTTCTGTAAGATTATAAGCCTTATGTGTATTAAAATCGTAATAGATATAACTATTTACTGAAAAGGTCTTAGACCTGGACATCCCAGTCTAGATGGCTAAGGCTATCAAAGCCCATAGCTGTCAGCCAGCTAACTATCCCTCATCAGTTCAGTGGCACTGTGTAGTCATAGCTAATTTAGGATATGATTGTTAAGGACTGAATATTTTGAATATGTACTGAGAATTATTGATAGTGAGCAAGAAGTAGCCACCTGGAATGTGTACTGTTAATGCATGGCAATCTAGTAAAGTATTGTTTTGAAGTTTAAAGTCTTTTAAATGTTTCTATCACAGTGTTAACTAATTTTTTGGCTGGTATATATACCCATATCTTTAGTTGCAACACCAGTGTTAGGCAGCCATTGAGGGTGTGAACAAGAATTCTACCCTTAATGAAATACTCTCATATTTTTCCCACTTAGCTGTCTACAAGTTGGGTATTTAGTCTTTGCAAGGCTTTTATGGTACACCATAGTCAGCAAGGAAGAAAGAGATCATCAGGCAGCAAATCATCCCAGCTCTCCTGGACACCTTGTTTGGGATTTGCAATCAATTTATTGGGATGCCTACACCTGTCATCTGATTATAGAGAAAGTTTATGTGATTTTTTGGGGGGTTTGGAACTGACACCCAGCCATTGGTGAGTTGTGTCCTATCCCTGAAGACTGCTGCTTTTAGTTACTTAAATTTTCTTTCAGTTCTGGCCCCAGATGCCTAAACATAAAACAGTCAACAGATTTTTCAGAGTTACGCACCAGCCACCTGTATCAAGAGGAATATTAATTTATTTCAGTGGTCTGTTTGTTGGGAGTTTTGAATATGAGCTTACATATCAAGGGTGAGAAGAGGAGAAAGCTTAGTCTATTATCTGGTGTGCCTGCAGCTAGGCATCTGCACTCATTTTATTGAGCAAAGTTCAGAGATCCATAGATTATAAAAGCTGGAAGAAACCATTGTGATCATTTGCTGTGATCTCCTGCATAACACAGTCCATTGGAGATTTTTGAATTAATTCCCATATGAACTAGAGTCTTCTGTTTAGAAAAATAACCAATCTTGTTGAAAGTGTTTCCAGAGATAAATCTGCCATAATCTGTAGCAAATTATTTTATTAGTCTTTAACTTTAGTACTCTGTAGTCAATCTGAATTTGGTTTATTGGTTTACTTCATCTAGACCATTTGATCTCATTACAGGATTACGTGCTGGACTGATGAATCTCCCATTATGAAGTGCCTTTTTGTCATGTGGGTACAGAGACTTTAGGCATGCAATCCCCTAAATTTCCCTTTATCGAGGCAGACTGAATGAACTAGTTACTGAAGGACATGTATTGTGAGAAGTGTTTTCTGATCAGTAGATCTTGTATAAACATTTTCTACACTGTTAACACCCTTCTCATATTGCAGGCTTTGGAGTTGGACAACACATTATTGCAGTACGTGTTTGCACCACTGCCAAGTACAGAAATACAGATCTCTTATCTATTTCATATAAACATCCTGTTTATTCTATCAGGATTTATGTGACTGGTTTTCACTACACTGTTTCATTTGGAGGTTGTGCTTAGCTGATTCAGTCTCTTAGTGCCTATGTCCTCAGATAAAGCAATAGGAGAGAGATTCTTCTGTTCTGTAAGTATGGCTACATTTGCCTGTACTAAATGAATCAAAAAATACTGAAAGCCATACTGAGTGTTTACACTGGTGCTTATTTAAGCAAGTGATCCAACCTTATTATTAATGATCCTGTCCTTATTGTTTGCCTTTCACACACACTGTTATGTCCTGTAGAAGTTATTTATGTCCTCTAGAAGTACGTACTTCTGTGTAATCACAGATATACCATACAGCATATGTTCAAAAACTAACTGCTATCCTCTCTTGATACAAATGATGATATTTATTTTACCTTTTCTGATTGGGGGATTGAAATTTCAGTTATCTCAGTTGCCAGTCTCCTTACAGAATTGTGGTAGTAGGTCCTTTCCATTATTGCTATTACTTAGCATGCAAGTTACATTTTTGCTCTCTGAAGAAGTTTCTCTTTCTTTCTCTCTGCTGGTTACCGAAAGAAGCAAGGGAACTAAACAGCTAGCAGATGAGGTAGACTCTTGAAAGTGGGAGCTGCTTATACCCATTTATGAAATGATCAGCCAGTTTTAATCCTCTGATAGGTTTCATATTGGCTTTGTGTTGCTCTAATTTCATAAGCAAAATGTGTTAAGCCAAAAGTCTTACGGTAGTCTAAGAACATTACATCCAGAACACTAATCAGGTGCAATTACTTCTATCACTTTATTAAGAATTACAATGTGATCACAAAGATATTAAGTTAGATCTTTGCTATCATACACAAGAGGAAAGAGCCCTTTCTCCTTAAACTCATTAACTCTATGAAACTGAACTGGACTTTTGTTGCTACATACCATGATTAGTGCAGAAAACCTGGATTAATGGGATAAATTTGGGATGTCAGCCTCCTTTCCCATTTCAGTGACATGCTAGTGAATGAATTTTTCACTGTAGTTCTTGAGAGATGCTGGAAGGATCAGGCAAAGGAAACTTGACAATTCCTATCTTGAGCATTGGTTTCAACACAAGTCATATTCTTTTTCTTCCACTCAGGTCCTGTTTCTTCTGGGAATGTTGTTGCATAGGAACATGCTGGCATAATTTTTCCCATCTGTAGCATAAGTTGACTTCTCATGATGATGGTTTGTGTGCATAATCTTGGGAGGATTAGCCTTGCAAATGCCAAAGGAACACGCTACACCAAATATCTTCCTGGAGCACATGTGTGTGGTTTGGTTACACTTGTGAGTGTAGCTTGAAAGCAGCAGTGACTTCTCTGAAGTTTGATTTTGACTTCTCTGAAGTTTGAATTGTTTAAGTAGAGCACCTGGACTTTGATGGGAGTGGAGAGGGTTCTGCAATCTATAATTAGAGTGTCACTTGTCAAAATCAGAAAAACCTTCACAGTAAATTGTGCTCATTGCACTCTCCACTTGGCTTTCTAGATAGTATTCTTTTATTTTTCTCTCAGACACTATGGTATAATGAATAAAAGCATGAAAACTTCAAGGAGATACTGGAAACAGGCCTGTTTTTATTAAAATTTGCCTATATAAAGATATTTGCATAACCAGAACAAGAATGAACAATGGAAGCAGCATAATAAAGTTCAGCCAAAAATCAGACTGAACAAAAAAGCTTTAAGATGATTCTTTTTGTATGTCAGTACTATCAAGATAGCAGAACAAAGAAATAAAGTTTAGAAATATGAGAAAAGGGAAAAAGCCAGAACGACTGTATTTCTTTTCATTCAAGGAGGTTATTTAAAAAGATTCAATACGTGGCACACTGCGAGAATAAAATTTTTCCAAGGAAAATGTTTAATTAAAAAATGAAAGAGGATAGCTACTAAGCAATTAACATTTTCATAAGATATAAAGCAATCCAGGCCCAAGGCATTACAAGTTATATTTCAGCTAGCGCATAGTTCCACTGAGTGCATAAAATACAACTGCCCCAAAGAAGTCAATGCCAGGCAAGGGCAGCAGTAAGGAATTTAACTGCAAGGTTTGATACCGCAGTACCCAGAGTACTGCCTTTGTGTGTTCTTACCTGTTAGGCTAGAATTGCACTGGAATATCTAATAGCGCAAAGGCACGAAATTAAGATGGTGACATATGTATTATTTAGTTGTGATCACATCTGCATGACGTGATTATTATCTACATTTAAGTAAGGTGTTCTCTAAAATATTTTTTACCTTTTGTACCATTTCCTTCTGATCCTTCTTCTTCCGTGAATGCAGTACTTTGTTAGCCTAGGATAAAGGTTAGCAGAAGAGTTCAAAATCTCTTATTGCTACACAGAATGGACCTGACTGTGCCACAAGATAATACAGAGTACACACTTCCCCTTGTCACAGCCCTTGTGCTCACTCTCATGAAGACCAGGTTTCAGGGCTGAGCAGACAGCATGAACAGTGACTGATCAGATTTCATCATAGTGCTGTGCTTTTGCACCTCAGCCCTGAGCTAGAGACAGCTGCTTTATTATTTGCATTTGGAAAGATGCATTATTAGTATTTTCACCCCCGTCATCCAGTTCTAAATGTAGCATCTGAAACGATGGCTCATAACCCTAAAAGAGCATTCTTGTCTAGCGTTACTGTTATGAAGTGTAGCTGTTTGGTGCTATAACGTCTGCTACGGCTCAGCCATGGCAGACATCCAGCTCTCCCTTCTTTAGTCTCTAAAGAGATTGCCTTTACCGCAGGCAATATAAGGTGGTTACCACCCTTAAACATTCCCCAGCACAGTAGAGAGCACTGGGTATCTCTGTGCAGACGATTCCTTTAGAGAAATAGCTCAGAGCAATAGGGCTGTCACAGCTTTCTTCTGTGTTTCCAATTATGTAATTAACTTTGAGACTATTCCTCTTACTGTGTTTAATTACCACTAATTTTTCTAGATCTTTACAAACCACAGTCCCCTTGCCAGGGTGATTTTTTTCATTTAAAGGAGTCTGCAACTTTGCTCATTGCTGACTTCCATTGTCCTTTGTGCATTCAATGACTGAAACATTGGCCCACTAAAAACGTATGCCCAATCATTCATAACTTCCACACTTTTTGAAAGAAATCCAATTCAAAAATGATAAATCTCTATTAATTATTCACATAAAAAATCAGTAGAAGTTCAAGGCGGCCATGACAAAGAATTAGCTTAAACTTGTGTGGTGGTTTAGGCCCTGCCGTGACCCAGGACCATGTTGTTGCTGCCCGTCCACCACCCTCGGACCGGATGGAGCAGGGAGTGAGATACAAACCCTGGGGCTGAGATAAGGGGAAATTTAATACAACAGTGTAACAACAACAATAACAGTAATAACCATGAACAGAACTAGAGATATACCGCACAGATACAGCAGTGAGGGAACCGACCCGTCCCAAAACTCTTCCAGCGCTTGGGTGCTCGGACCTGACCTCAGCATGGCATCGAATAACCTGGCTGGGGCTCCCTCCCCACTGCTGGGGAAACTTAACCCTATCCTAGCTGAACCAGGACAACTTGCCATCAGAATTGCTTTTCACCTGCACAATAACGTTATTGTTGCAGGTATCCAGGCAAAGCAGTTCACTGAACAATGTTTTCATGAAGCACGTTTTTAGAAGTGATGAGAAAGTACTAGTAAAATCTCATTTCTAATTTTGCAAACACAAGCAATACTTTATGAACAATGAAGCAATCGGTGAATAGAATTTTCACTATGTAGCTCCTTTGAACAATCTTAAGAAAATGTATAGTTTAATTTATGAATATTCAACAGTTCATAAAACACCACAGTTAAGGACTCTTCTAATATGTCTGAATTATGAATAGTTCCGGGAAAGGTGGCTCACAATGTAGAAGGGGAATCTAAATTTGTCAATTCATTTTCAGCAAATTATATGCTAATATTATTATATGTAATTTGAATATTATATCTTGTACTTCCTTATGACTTCCTTGTCACATTCCTATGACCTAAAAGCATGTAAGAAATTAAAAAATTGTATTTCACAAAGTAAAGAAAGTTGGCTGAGAATGAAATCTACAGCAGATGTTGTAAACTCAATTTAAACCACATATAATAAATCTCTAGGTGGCAGTTGCCACATAGTACCATGTTTGAATAACATGAAAACATATTTGAAAGGACACAATGAATGGATATATACAAACAGATAAAAGTGCTAAAACACAGCATGGTAATTGTGAAGAGGCAGTGTCTGCCAAAAGAGGCACCTTCAAGGTCCAGGGAATGAACTACTGGATCTAGAATAGGTCAGAGCCATTTTGACAAAGTCTTTTTTTTGACATTAAAAATCTAATTTGTCAAAACCAGAAGTCTTTCTCAGAAATAATTTAGTCTGAATTTGAGTCGAGAGGTTTCAGAGGAGACTACAAATGGTCTAAAGAGAATACAAACACAAGCTCCATTTCCCATATTGTGAGGTGTCCCCACCTCTTCCCTCTACGTGCCTCTCCTCAGGTAGGAGAGACCCCACAGCAAGGGATGGTAAGGGATATGGTACTTGTTGGCAGAAGGGGACAGAGTGGATTTTGCTTGTGCAAACTCTAGCTGAAGAATGGCTCCCAGCCACTGCTGGATCAAGAAGCCTGCACTGTTTTGGTCATTTCCAAGGGGTCCTACAATCTTACACACTGATAATCTGTCCAGATTTTCTTTTGCATTCCCCTCAGCCGATCAGCTAGACCTTGGGGAGCTGGACCAAGGAACTGCTAACAGTGGCATCCCCTTAAGTTCAGTTAAATTACTTCAATTCTTTAATTGTGAGTAGCAGTTAATTGTGCTATCTAATAACTGTAATAATTCTCGGCGCTTTCATATAGCTATTCATCTTCAAAGAGTATCACTAATATTAACTAATTAATTTTCTAGTTTTCTTCTAAGACACAGAATTGCAAGCTGTGATCATGCAGACCACCTAGGTAATTATAATTTTCTTTGCATTGAAGATTATTCCAAAGACTATTTTTGTTATTTTAGGTGTAGTCTTGCAAATGCTAATTTGATCAGATAAGAGTTAAAGCTAAAGTGATTAAATGATAGAATTTCTGCTTTAAAAACTTCAAGAGTCACATGCTAGTAATCCTTATTGAAAAAGGACTTCTTTCATCTAAATCTTGACTATTAAGTACTGAAAAATAGTGCTAAAGGACTGTTTTAGACAGACTCCAGACACAGAAGGAATACAAGTGAATCTAACTTTTATATTCTCAGAAAATGATTAAATTAAATATTCAAAGTTGTACTGGGTGGGTTTGGGGTTTTTTTTCAGTTCACAGCAGTCTTTTGAGAACATTTTATACAATTATTTTCAGTAGAGCAGTAAGTAGAAATTGGTCCTTTTCACATAAAAGTACAAAAGATGCAGTTTGCGACAAATAATTTAGTCAAGATGCATAATGCATGAGCCACTGTTCCACTGACCACAACTTTCTCAATTATTTACGACTTCTATTACTCTAGTGATTATTGCGTCTTACTTAAGGGACAGCAAGTGGTTAAACTAACAGAGTTAACTTTTTTTTTTTTTTACCCCTGCTGTAAGGTAATAAGAATTAAATAATAAAAGGTATTCAAAATGAGCAATAGTGCAGGTTCCTTAAATGTCTTCTGTCTCTTCTCTCCAGAGGCAAACACAACGAGGTGAATCTCATCATTATTTGTCTTTTCAAGGGCAAAGCTGTGATAGACAGGGCTTAATGTGTATTTTGGTAGAATTGGATTTGATCCTCAGGGCTGGGCTAGAGGGCTGCTTTGTTAGATTTGTTAGATTTACTCTCTCTCCACTGCTCTCTCTCTACCACAAACAAAATTACCTCTTGGAGGCCTGCATCAGCCCCAGTATCCTGAGACTATCTTCTTTTCTTGATTTCAGTCACATCTAAATCTGTTTAAACTGTCGACATGATGATTTGTGGAGAGACAGGGATTAAGCAGAAGGGAGATTAACACAGTTGTCTGTCTTCTTTGAAATAATATACCTGCTGACAGTAAGGGCATTCTTCAATTTACATAACTTAGCTCACAAGAAGGGCTTTATGGTTGTTATTGGATTGCTTTTTTTTGCTATAAGCAGTACAAACTCACCTACTCCCCTCACATTTAAAACCTTCACAGTCCATCTCTTCAATTCTTATAAAATTGAGAGACGTGCCTTCCTCTTTTTTTACCTGGAATGAGCTTCTTTGTTATTTGAGTAATATGCATTCAAATAGATTATGTAAGAACTATGTATTTAATTCTGCTGGATATGAAATGAACTTCCAATGCCTCCCCCAATATCAACATTTCAGTAGAGTCAAAATTCTGTGAACAATTGTCTTGAAATGGAGCCATGATCTCTGTTTTTCTTTCATTTGCTGGTAGAAATTAGCAAATTACTTACTCTTCTAATTGTCTAGGAAAAAGAACCCCATGCACTATTCTTCTTTAATACTTACCTAGGTAATTCTTAACAGCACTAACAAGAATTTCTTGGGTGGTATTTTGTGCTTGGCCTCAGTCTGGTGGAGAACAAAGGACTGCAGAAGAACAAGAAGAAAATTTCATCTAAAACTGGGAATAAGAATGTCTCTTTTTCTCACTTTCTACATTTTATCTTTGTTCAGTTATAAAGGATAAGGCACAGAGCCTTTTCTTCTGTATGTACAGGGCTTTGTAAAAGAAATCTTGTTTTGAATTAGGAACTGAATTGTGAGGTAGCATTGTGCAAGTTAAGGGAAAGCACAAACTTCAAGCCAGCAAACTGATAAATGTACTGTCACAGCCACATAAGCTGGAAGAGTTGCATATGCAGGGAAAAAAGAAATAATTACTCGGAAAAAAAAGGCAGTAGCTTCCTAGGTGTGAAATTTCTTTTTTTGGTACCATATATTTTTATATGAAATCTCACATAAAGGCTGCTTCGTGATTGCTGGGTAATGTGCTGTTCTGTTAGGATGAGGGAGCTTACATAGTTATCTTCAGTTTTGCTTCTCTAGGAGTTGAAGCACTTGTGAAAACTTCCATTGCACCAAAACTGGGAAAGTTTTTCTATTACAGAGCTTCAGCTTGCAGCTCAGCACATTGCAGAGGAATGAAGGCAGAGGAGCAGACAGAAACTGTTCTTTTCATCTCCCTCTATGTCTCACTGAAATGCTAAACAAGTTTTTTAACATGATGTAGGTTTTTTTCAAGATTAACAACTAAAATAGTATTAACAACTAAAAGTGATGACATAAATAAAATGAACTAATCCATTTCTTAACCTATTTCCTAAATCAAATCTGAAGTAAATATGTTTCTGAGGTCTGAAGAAATTTAGTTATTTTTCTTCTTTTTCTTTTTCAGACCTTATACTTAATGATTATCTTTGAGTGTCCTCTGTTGTATCTATTAGCCACGCCTCAAGAAACAGATTATTTTCTTAAACTTCCCAGCTAAACTGAGCTGATGCAAGTCATTCAGCTTTTTTAGTCAATAACTTTCAGATAGGTGTCCAATCTTTGAGGTGCTTATCAAACAAACTTCATCTTTAAGAATTAAAGATGAAGAATTTTACCATTATTGGTAGAAATGCCCATAGAAACTGCTTTTCCTTATTTTTAAATAGCTCCTGTGACTTGACATTTTGGTTACGTATTGCTTCTAACTATCAGCATTACTGTGACGGAGTAAAGGTGTAGGCCCAGTCCTCAGGTGTGTATAAATAATGACACTGAGCTAAGAGAGATTATCCCAGTGATAACAACAGGAGGACGAGTACACAGACAACACATGCTCTCATGCAAGACACTCAGTGAACTCTGTATATTCCAAAATGATGCAAAGATTCTGCAAGTCTTTCCAGTGATTTCACTTGTTCTGGATAAGATCTATATAATTTATGATTTTTTTTCTAATAGCAATTAATGACGGGCTGATGGTTGAAAAAGACTCAAAAGTGAAATGAGAGGCTGTGTCTTACACAAGCTTAGAACAGGTATGGTAGAGATAGATAACTGCACAAGAAAAGACACACAATGATTAACAGAAGTAGAATACTTGATGAATGCATCCTTGAAGTAAAAGACATTTGGGCAGCTGTATGTTTTCCAGCACCTTCTACCTACAGCAATTGTAGTCGTTTCTGTAGGTCAGATCTTATTTTTAATTAATTGCATTGTTGAATTGCTGAATTGGGTGTTTTTAGGAAGGACAATCTTAATTTTAACCTTAAAATCCTAAAAGGCTCACTCCTAACTAAATAAACCAGCCGGGAACAATAGGGCACCTCTATAAATTATCCTGACATTCCACTTATGGGAAAAAATTATCTGGAAATTACCTTGTATTGCCACAGATACAGGAAGAATCAGAGGAGCCAAAGGAATGCTGAGAAAGGCTGCTGAACTGTTCCTGTCTAGTTTAGTCCATTAGTTCATTTACTTTCACTCTTAGGCTTCTCAGAAAAGGTTGAAAACAACCTCTAGACAAAAAAAAGAGTTCAACATTTCTTTTTAGTGTGTGAAATAATATCAGCTGTTGCCACCAGATCGAAAACATGGAAGGAATTCATATTGTTTGCTTTCTGAAACATTTGTTTTAGTGTGTGCAGATTTAGAAATATATGGAATTTTGTTTATGCTTCCAATGCCTAATCTAAAAAGAAGAGAGAAAAACACTTCCTCTAAATTCATTCTGCAAATTAAATTGCTCACAATATTCTCTGTGGGAGTAAAAAATTGCATGAATGCCCAGCTTGAAGAAGCACTGGGATTAAATACCGAACAATTCACCTTACTGTGACTTCATATCAATGGGTTAAACATGATAAACAGTTTATGTATTCACATCATTTTAAGCTGCTGGGTATATCAGTTGAATGAACACATTTGCTGTTGTTTTTTCGGCTCATCAGTAAATCTAGTACAAAATCTGATAGTATACCAGTTGGATTTATATTGCTGCAACAGATAGAGATTATTACTCATGCCAAGAAGACTGATTTTCTGCTGATTTGATTAGGACAGTAGCTGTGCAAAGCTATATATTAATAGATAAGAACACTGCAGTCCCCTAAAAGCCCACAGAAAGGAATTTTGTGTTGGATTTGGAAAAACAGATCGGTCATTTCTCTATCCTACTGCATCTATTAGACAATTCAAACAAATTTTTTAATCAGCCCCTTCATGTGTGCTAGGAAATGGGCTTTTCATATTAACCAGGGAAATGTCAACTCAAGGCTATAGGGGCTGGTGCTAATAAGGTTAATGAATAGCTGGCCTGAAAAGCAACAGATGGGCCTAACAGAGCGAGAGCCTTAATGACATTTATAATGCCTAGGGTCAACTGCAGTTTATCTTCATTTTTCTCTCATTTAAAATATTCCAAAGGAATAATAAAATAAGTTTAAATTTTCCCCATAGGGAGATGAAATTTTATGCAGCACTGTTTATTGAATGTCAATGTGTTTGGTTATAAACAGGGGACTGCTACACTGTGCTAGAACTGTAGTAGTTGCATATTTGCATTTGCAGAGGAATTTTTCGTTTAGATCATTCTACTCTCTTGTTATCGACTGCTACTGCAGAACAGGTTTTTTTTTTTTGCTGAAGGCAGGCTAACACAGAAGGTCAATTTCTGATTATATATTGTAGCTAGATACATGCCTATTAGGCTAAATTTGAATAGAGGAACTGTAAGGGTAGAGTTTGAATGCCCATGTTGTGATCTCCCCAAAGATGACAGAATTCATGCTCATTATGAGAGAACATATCGTATGATAGAATATGGTAGAAATGACAATAATATATGGCAGGGTTCTTGAACATTTCCAGCTGTAGCAGAAAATGCTTCTGATCAAAATGTTCTTGCTGGATCTAACAGTACCTTTTGTGACCCCACTGTCCTTCATCTCAGATACAATAGTGTTGCCCTGGTAGGAACAATCTGCACAGAGGCAATTGGTATAGTCCTATCTGCTCTGAATACAGGCTCATGGTGGTGTTAAACTAGCATTACAGTTAAAAAATACACATGTATTGCCTAAACTTAGTCTGCAAGATTTAAGCTCTAATATCAGCTAAAATAATGAAAGACAGTGTTAAGAAACATTTTAAGACTTGTTCTAACAAACAATTTCTTGAATAGGTGGTGTTATTGGGGATAAATAAGCCACTGCTTTCTTATTTAGCTTAGATCTCTCTCAATACTTTCAAAGTAAACATACGTATCCAAAGTAGTTTTACCTATGCAACTCCCTTTCATAGTTTGTAAATGCATGGAAATAGCTAAGGACATGTTTAAGTTTAGGGTAAGACTTTTTGAAATACTTGGTCCTGAGCCAAGTTTGCCGTGTCAGTTGCTTCAGAATTCCCTCTTTCTGCTTTAGTACTCCATAGGTCAGTGAAAAAACTCCCATTGACTTTAATGGGGGCAGAGCTAGGCCAATGCGGAGGATTTTCGAAAAACTCACTTTGTATGGATTTTTAAGATACTATTGGATTGTTCATAATGAAGGCTATTGATTTAACTATAAGTTTGTGCATCTCAGTGGTTCCAAAGTACCTGACGAAATTTGTCTCACCCAGTACTAGACGTCTAAAAATTAGGTGTCCAAGTTAAGGCCAGTCAGTAGACTATTCAAGACAGATCTTCCTACTAAGATTGTCCAGAAAAGAAAAGAAGACATAATTAATTATTTAATGACAGAATTAATTTTCCTGCTCATTTTAAAAGAATGATTTCTGTTCTGATAATCTTGACAATTAGAGTTGCAAGAATTTTCTTTATAATACTGTCATTTAAATATACATGATTCATCAAAACTTTAAGATGTTAGTTTTATTTACAAAGAACTTTGGATATTTTTCTAATGAATATAATATTCTGCATACAATCTAGAATGTTTTAGTGCCAACGGACTGGAAGAGATATTCATCTCTCTCTGAATAATTTACTAATTGTTCTACTATCTCTATAATTTGGTAAAAATAAGAAAAATATTACTGAATAATTTATGTAATGAATTTCATATAACTTGTCCAGTAGTATTTAATCTGATTTGCTCACTGATAGCTGTGGGCTGGCATAATACTCATCACATAAATTCAAGACAGGAAACATTTAATTTTCGGTCCTGCTTCTTCACAGAAGGACTTACATCTGCATATCTGTTTGTGATAGATTTCTACTTCTTACTGATCTGGGAAAAGGACCATCCTCGTGCAGTACTGTATAGTTCCAACTAGTTGCAACTTGTATAGGTATAGTCAAGAGGCCTGTAATCCAGCTACTTTTCCCTTGAGCACTGTAGAATTTATGTATTTATTAAACTGGGAATTTTTACCCTCTTTTATGTTTTCTACTACACAGTGACAATAGGTCAGTTCCAGGTCTTGGTTAATTAGAAAGCAGATCCACTTGACTTCTGAAAAGTACCACTGAACCATTCCCTGATGTATTTTAAGAAGGAACAATGGAAAAATTTTATTTAATTTTACATGTGACATCTACCTCACCCTACCTGAGCCTTATGTGTTGGGAGTATTGCCTGTCCTCTGACTCACCTGTACATTTTCTTTATTTAAATTACTTTAAATTTACATAATGTAGTTTTATTCACTGAAGGAAGAAGAAACTAAAACTTACTTGTTAAATTGAAAGTCAAGTACGACATAGCTGTCTTGTACTTCTAAAGTTCTAATTGCATTCTATGTTTGTTTTGGGAGTTTTATGGCAGGATAACTTTATCCTGTCTGCTGATTTTCAGGAGATGAGAAGACATATTTTTCATATACTAATAATAAAAAAAAAAGTGTTCATGGAGCTGCCTTTTATTTAATTATTTTAGATGATACAGACTGTATTTGTAAGACTGCTAGATGGTAAGTTTCAGAGAGGATTTCAAACTTCGAACTCCAGGAAATCATTTGACAATCACAAGAAAAAGTACCCAATTTGCTGAAAAAAGAATTTAACTGATGCTTTCTAATAAACAGATGTAGCATGTTTTAAAGGAAGTTAATCTTGGGGTTTTTTTCTTCCTTTTTTTTCCCCTCCCTCCATCCTGATAACTTTATGATTAGCTAGAACTCTGCAGGCATTAATGTGTGAATGATCAGTGTTTAGTATTTTGTACACTTTCTGTAGTTCAAATTCTTCAATATTTTAGCATTAAAAAATGACATGTTCATGTTGCCATATGGAAAAATCTAATTCTAATGAAATCTGATAGATGGCACTGTTGGATTGTTGATAAACCATCTTGAGACAGACTCGTATGTTACTAGTAGTCAGAGGATATTATTGCTTATTAAAGAACCGTTACTTTAAGAGAGATTGACAGAAACACACTTATTTTAGCCTGCGTTTGTTCAGCAGTGGGAGTCAATGAACTGGTCTGGTTGCTAGGCTGTAATTCTTTCCCTTTTATTTGCTCCGGAGGGTCTCTATCTCCCATTAAGACTTAACTATGGTTATACTAATGTGTGTGGGTGTTTCTTACTTCACATTACAGGGTTTCTGGTTAGCGCAGATTTGGGGGGAATGAGAAGTTTGATTCTTTCTTCTTTTGTTAGAAGCCAGAGCATCCCACATTGTGTTACATACTCCTTTCATATTCCATTTATCCCTTTCTTTGAGGTCTTAAGAATGAAAACTACCTCCTGTGGGATTGCCAATACTTACAGATGAATTGACTATGATTATCTGAAGCAAATTAAAGGCTAACTTGTCTACTCTTGCACTAGCTTAAGATCAGACAAACCCAAAAGCTCTATTGCAACTAGTCCAGGTAAATCCATTGGATTTTATTTGGACTAAAACCTAAAGCAGTTTTTGCAGGAATATTAGAATGAGAATTTTCTTCATATATTATCTGACATACAACTTGGAGTATAACCCAAAAAATGATGCCAAACAATGAGCAGCAATGAGATGATTCATCTATCTGTTAATATATAACGATGTTGTTGAGTAAAAAGTACATTAAAGAGTTATTTTATGCACAAGTAGGATTCTGTTATAGAAAAATCTGCATATCAGTTGTGAATTCTTGATTGTTACTGCAAAACCCAAAACTAGACAGAGACTTGTTGAACATCTGTTTTGCAATATTAATTCTATCTATGCTGTGTCATTTATTCCCACTCTCTCAGCATTTCAGTGAATTACATTCCACAGCAGACTTTTCTAAGCAGCTAAACATATAGCTACATATTAAATAATTGGTCCAATTTTTCCTGTTTTAAAGTTGACTACAATTGTGCAATTTCTGTGGTTTCAAATCATAATGAATATACCTAAAATCTCTAAATGCACTCATCCACCATAGAAGAGCTAAGCAGCCCTTTGGACGAAGTAATGGATTTAGGAACGTAGAGTTGCTATATTGTATAGCTTGAAATGCATCATGCACCACTAAAATTTTCCCTTATGATCATGGAAATATGAGACAATGACTTTAGTGATTATCTTTTTTTCAGGTTTGAGGTATTTGGGAAATGTGAGGATGGATCTTCCCTATTATGAGGAAAAGAGACAATAATGCAAAAGTGGGAACTATTCCTGCAAATCGGGATGCTTTTCTTCCTTTCATTCCTTCAAAAAGTGAAAGGTTTGTTCTGCTGAAGAACAGTTACAGGGACTGCCTCTAAGAACTCTGAACTCTTAAAGCTATCAGGAGGCCAGGGCACCCCTGTGATGGTCCTTTGCCTTCACGTTTTCTCTGTCTACCAAACTTCTTTTGCTCTCTGTCAGCAGAGCATAAGCTGAACTATTCTTGCTTGGTAATGGCAGCTGGATCCAAGACCTCAAGTCTCAAATGGTTTCAAAAAGACATTATTATTTTCTTGTGATATAGATAATGAGATGCTACAAGTCTTGCTTTACCTCAAGGCTATGTCCTGGCCTGCCCAGTCGGTTTTTGATCACATGAACATTCCTGAGTATTTACAGTTCCCTGTGCAGGAGCTAGAGGATTAAGATATATACCAGCTTCTCTTGCCAAGGCTTTTTCATTTCTTGTTGGTACATCCCTTTACACAGAGTTCTTAGGGGAATGAACTAAGTCTCAGTTATTTTAATAGACATTAGAGATTAAAAAAAGATTCTAGTAAAGTATAGGAATAAATCATGAGGACTGCAGATACTCACAACTTACTGGAGTACAATTTATTTATATTGAGTCAAGTCACACAGAGAAGTAAATTTTTCTTCAGCTAAAAGTATTTGTGTAGAAATAGAACATACCTATTATTCATGTCTTACAAGGCTTTATAATTTCATTGGTGCACAAAGTTAGCAGGCTATTCCAAGAGTACCTAACTCAACAATTCTGTTCCAAGAGAATCCTCTAATGATATCACATGATATAACAAAAAATCCGTTTATAACAGAGGGTTTGAACCTTTGATGAAATGAAAAACAATTTTGCTGAGGAATTTTGCTCCTTTTGTTTCTGGCGATATTTTTTACTCAAAAATTGATGTCCAATAGTATAAAAATTATTTATTAGGGGAACATCCGCTGCATGTAGTATAACACTTTAATATAACTAGACCAGATTTGTTCTAATATAATTCTCTGGGGAAAAAAAAAAACAAACAAACAAACCAATGACATCAGTTGTGAATTTGGTCTTTTGAACATTTTGTAGCTTTTCAAAAGTAGTCTGTTTAAGAAATGCTGTTGTGTCCATGATTCAATTGTGCAATTAAAATGCTAAATCTGGACTCTAGTAGACAAAGATTTTAATCTCCACGAGCATATGTAAATAGATACCTCTTACCTGAATGTGTTCTAGATGACCAGTTGCACCATTTGCAAGGCACTGATGTCTCAACTGCTTCCATAACCAGATGCTTAATGTTCAGGAAAAAAAAAAAAGTAGTAGTGGACTTTTTTAAAAAATCTGCTCATTTAGGTGAAATAAAACACATTCTAGGAGTAATTGGGGACTACTTCACTGCCTGTAAGAATTCATCAAGGCAATGTTTTTGCCTAATGACCCAGCCGTGGTTATAAATTACAGCACCATTGCTGTTTCTGCTAGCTTTTGTTTCAGCAAAGGAGAAAAATGAAAGGGTTCCTTAGAAATAAAAAATAATTATCCGGTATTTTAAATAGTATTTTAAATAATATTTTAATAATTTTAAAAATGTGAATTATAATTACTTTCCATTGATATCTCTGCTTGTCATCTGAAAAACATTTGATCATTTCTCTGAAAGCAGATGAGAGCCCGAGATGACTTTGTCTTATATTCTTAAAAAGGAAAGGTGAACTTTCCAGTAACTTATGTTAGATATTCAGATGATTTACAAGAGATTGGGAAAACAATTCAGTGTAAGAAATTCCATTTAGAACTTTAATCAAATAGTCATGCAAATATTTTGTTTACAAAAATGAAACAACATGACAAACTTAAAACCAACATAATAACTTCATCCTGCTGCATACTGAATTTATTCAAAGAAGAAATCTTTGTCAAAAATTAAGAGTGAGGTTTGAAAAGCTGGTGATGGTGCCAGGAAAATCTTTGCTGTGTTGAGGACACACAAAACTGTAAAGCACGTCAGTGAGGAACACAGTGGAACAGCTAGAACCACAAATCAGAATTAAGTACAAAGTAATATATTTGCATGATTTGATCCCTCTGCATAATTTAATTAGTCCTGTTATTTAATGAAGAAAAATACCGAAGATTAGCTGTGGAGACAGCTACTTACAAGATTCATGATCTTATGGTGATAAGTATCCTAACACTTGGATACTCGAATGAACACCTGATTTGGAGAGGATCTTCCCCTTGAAAAATATGAAATGTGAGAAACAATTTCATGCTTTTTTAAAGACTGTAGGACATTGGAATGAAAAGTTCATCTAAAAAGTACCTCTACTAATTACTTACTTAAGAAGTAATAGAAATAATTTGCCAGTGGCAACCTGTGTTCTGAAAAATTATCAACAAACATTATACACTAAAGCATTAATGCTTCAGGGCATTTTTCTTTTGGGAATACACACAAAAATGTATGAAGATACTTTTAAAATTACTTTAGTTAATCCACCCTAATCTACAAATTCATCTTAAATTATTAGAAAAATGTGCATGAAAAAATCACTTGCAGAAATCATATATGTGTTTGCAAAGGTTGAAATTTGAAATAAGAATATCTATTATTCAATCTAAATTGAATCACACACAACATCATACTTGCTATGTATCCTTAGATTTTTTCTTTCCACCTGGATGTTCTAAAGTGTCCTTTCACACTGAAGATCTAGGGGATGTAGCTAGTTCTAGATATAACACATATACTTCAAAGTCAGCCAGGAACAAAGCCATATTTATGCCTGAGGATCTGCAGAAGTCTAGGAAGAACTGGCTTTCCCGGATGAGTTCCCCTCAGGAGCTCCTTTCGGGGTACAGGTGCAGAGCCCCACACGTCACTGCTCTTACATCCTGCTATGCCACTGAAATGCCGGGGTTTCAACCCCAAGCCCCAAATTAAGGTTGACATATGGGTGACTCCCACAGCCCTTCCCAAAGGGGGGGTGAGTTTGCCTTTAGGCTTCCCTCCAGGGAGCGGCCGGCCTGGCAGGGAGAGCCATGAGGTAAAGGAGCCCCAGGTGTCTGCATTCAGTAAGCAAAGGTCAGGTGTCCCACTGAGGGATAAAAGCTGGGACCCCTGGCAGAAGGGGCAGTGTCTGTGTGTGAGGTGGGTGCCCTGTGCAGAGTTCCCTGTTGGGGAAGGACCTCCTGCCTCCCTGGGACTGGGCTCCAGTCAGGTCTGGCTTTTGTAAACGTGGGCTGTGTAGAGATTCAGTGTGTGGCTTCCTTGGTCTGATGTGTTTGGTTTTTGACTCGGTTGTCTCCCATCTCTTCTATGGGAGACTGTGTTTCACCATTTATTGCACCCCTTGTTGGTCATGTGGTGTTGTTGTTGGGGTCAGTGGGATTGATGTCAATTTTGTATAACTTGACTGACTTGTGCTCTCACCCATGTACTGACCCTTTTGTATCAAATACAATCTGGTTATTGGTTCATCTTTATGCTTGGCATAATAATTGGTAAAACAGACACATAGGAAAGAAAAACCAGCATAAGGGCTGGAAGAGAAGAGTGATATGCTACAAGAGTTCCTTCAGTCTGGGCAACCACCCTACCAGGGTGACTAGGCAGAAAAGCATATTAGTGCTGTAATCTTGATATGGCTTTAGATAAGAGTTCATAGCAGAGCAGGCTAATGACCTGCTAACTGAACCATCCTTGCTCTGGTCTCTGCAGCAAAAATGACAGAGTGTACCTATTCTGCTGGCTTTCATCTCAAATGGAGTCAGAATGGTGTCCAAAACTAAAACATAAAAACTGAACTAGGGCTAATAGACTGAAAGGAAGGAATAGCCCAGTTCATACTGAAAGAGGAATAAGACTGGAAATGGACTGGAGAAGGAAGAGAAAATACTGCTTTTCCTCCAATAGAACAGCTATCCATTTATCAGAGTGGGCACTCAGTTTTCAAAATAATTTGCTACCCCTTGACACCCAACTCCATATTGTCTGTTGCTGGCTGAATGATACAGGCAGATGCAGATTTTCTGATTGTAAATGGAAGTCTCCTGCATTAATACCTATAGTATTTGGCTTTGTTGGCTAAGGCCATTAATCTTCTGTAGCCAATAAAATTTAAATTAATAATCAAATATCATGTGTTTATAATCAATCCCACATACTTCAAAACTATTTCCAGTTTTAGGTTTTGTCATTATTTAATGGCATACATTATGGCCAAAACAGACAAACTTATTCACAGTAACAGACATAACACTTCAGATACTCAAGTAATATGCTCTCAACCATTTGCTCCTGCAGATCTTGTAAATCATGTCAGTGAACAATGTAGATTTTATTATTAGAAATAAACTGTTATATGGGTGAATGATTAACATTAAGAATGTTTAGCTGGATGTTTAGTCTAACCTTGCCATCCGTATACTGCAGTTTATTATAGCAAAATTATTTAGATATTAGAATATTTTTGCTTGTGGTATGATTGTTTGAAGCAATAGAAAGAGTTTGTGGAAAGTTGCACATTAATACTTTTTAAAAGGGATAAACTTTGTGAAAATATTTCTTCTTTTCTGCATTGATTTGCTATAATATTGTCAGTCATTTTATTAAAAAATATGATTATGAATAGTTAATAATTTTGACTTCAATCCAGGTCTAATAAAACCACTTGGTTATTAAAATAGTTTTTAATAATTCTTAGAGAAAAGATACCATATAAAAACATAAATAAGACTTTTAAGTGGATGATTTACATTTTTCTGTGAAAAAGAAAGAGTTAAAAGAGATTAAAATGTTACAAGAATTTTTCTTTCAATGAAAAGCCAAGACATCTCATTGTAATTAACCTTACAATGTGTCCTTTCAGGAAGTAGTTATGTTTCAATTTGGAGTATGCAAAGAAAATCTATAGCATAATGTCTCATCTCAGAATTCAAAATTGAGAAGGATATATTTGCTCAACACTAACACTTCAAACTCTATTAATTTTTCCTTTGTAAGCTTTTTATGATTTTTTCAAAGAAATATAGATGTTGTGTAACCAGGAAAGTTTCAAAAAAAGATACTCATACATGATTGAACAGTTTACATACATTTTTCTTTATTTCTGCTTAAGCCAGGTGGCTTGGGTTTTTGTTTTGTTGTTGTTCTTTGTTTTTCCTTTTTTTTTTTTTTATACCCCTATTGAAGCCAAGGCATTCTCTACAGGAGAAAGTGATTTTGCAATAGTTTAGGCTCCCATGATCTATTTGTGAGTCAGCTGATCCTTGCATTATAGTAAAACATTGTCACCTCCCTTCCAAAGCTTTGCCATCAGGTGTTACTTCATTGTAAATAGTGATGTTATTGAGTAGCAAATAATCAGCATGAACCCTGTGAAACCTGAAAGTCAGTCATTTCTCATAGGAAGGCTGATTGATGTCTTCTCTTTTCTGCATCCAGAAAAAGTGTCCATGATTCCCTCGTGCGTGCGCACGCACACATGCATATTTCTATCCTACATCTCCATTTTGAATTAGACTACAACATTAAATTAAACTTTTAAAGAATTAACAAAAAATTGAATGAGAGAATTTGGCGTGGAAGTAAGAAATGTGAAGGTTTTGAGATAGGGTGCATAGACTGGTCTGGTGAAAGTGAAGGAGCTAACACTAGTATGAGAGACATTTTGGTCTGAAAGAGGATGAAGAAAGGTGGCTCTAGGCTGGGGAGTGTGAAAGGCCAGTGGGACAAAGCAGGTCAGGGGTAAGATTTCAGGAGTGGAAGGGATGGTATCTCTGGAGAGCAAGAAACTGAAACAAACTGGCCTAGGATGTAAATGACATATAATCATACCCTGTGTTAGGGTTGGTGTTAGGTCAAGTGGCTCAGGGCTTCCTTGATCAGGAAGCATTGAATCTGGGCACTTCTAACCGGGACCTGTTGTGACACAAAGATGTCAATTTACATGCAAGTCTCTTCTCCCCTGCAAGGGACTGTAATCCTTCGCTTACTCTTCAGCATCCCAACACATATGAGTACTTTGCACTGCTGTGCTCCTAGTCTTGTGTTGTACCTTTTGCTAGAAGAAAAAAACACCTTCAGTTTGAAAGTTATAATAGTTTCGCAACATAAAAGCATACTCAAACTCCAAACTAAAATGATGCACTAGATTTTGCCAGTAAAATTTCTAATTTTCCTAAGAAAAAAATATTAAATCTCCTGAAGGGAATTGTGTTTAAATAAAAGGTCTGACTTCCATGTTTTTGAAAACTGTTAAAGTAGAAGTGATGAGAAGAGGTTGCAGTAGCTGTCAAGAGACTGAACCACACTGAAGACCCCCAGAGTATATGAAATAGCAACAGACACTGAGTGAGTCATGGAAAAGCTGACAGATACAAAATGCAAGCAATTTACAGATTATCCTGGAAAGATAAGAAAACACCTGCTGCTTGCTAAAGTCCACTTCGTATCAGGGTTAGAGAAAAAGAGGTATTTAAAAATACTCTTCTCATCTGCCTGTATTTCTTATATTTTATTATGCACATCCCTATCACTTTCACATAAGGAGCTCATACCACAAGGTAAATTGACACATACACATACCTTTTTGGATACAGAATGATACAAATAAAGATTACTTGCTTACTATTATGAGAAAATGGGGCTTTTAAAATTCTGTTTTGAATAAGCTTTTCTATATGGAACTGTTTTAACTCTCCCATCTCTCTTTGAGATAGCATGCTATCTTTAGCATAACTTGAATGAAAGGTGTGCTTATGATTTTTTTCTCTTAAGTGGCAAAATTAAAAAGAACAAAAAAAGAGGTTAAGGACATTTACAGGATGGATTTTGATACCCACACAACCCAACTGTTGTGGTTTGAGCTCAGAGGGCAACTGAGCACCACACAGCTGCTCACTCCCCTCATCCCCTGCCAGTGCTGAGGAGGAGTGAAGCAAAAGACCCAGAAACCTGAGACAAGGACGAGGAGGGATGAACTAATTCTTTAAGGTACAGACAAAAACCAGAGTTGTTAGGGGAAGAAAAAAAAAACCCATAAATTTAATACAGACACTAACAACAACAACAACATGTAACAGACAGAGTAGGACTGTGAGAATCACTACCAGATCCTGAAAACACCTTCCCCCATCCCTCCCTTCTTCCCCGGCTCAGCTTTGCTCCCGATCTCTCTACCTCCTCCCCTCTAATGGCGCAGAGGTCAGGGAATGGGGGTGCGGTCAGTCCTGCTGCTTCTTCCACCTTGGGGAGGGGAACTTGTGGCATTCCTCCCCTGTTCCAGCGTGGTCCCCCTCTCACAGGAGAGCCCTCCACAAACCAGCTCCAACAGGAGTCATTCCCATGGGTGCGTGGGTCACCCCCACGTGTTGTAATCCTCCCAGCGCTGAACTACAACAGCAGGAGCTTCTTCCCAGAGGGTCCCGGCCTTCTTCGGGTGCAGTCACCTGGGTCGGCGTGGGGTCCTCACAGGTCGAAAATCGGTATCTGCTCCACCATAGACCCCCACTGGTGTCAGTGGGGGGCGGTCCTGCCATCTCACCGTGGGATACAGGGGAGTCTCTGCTCCATTGCACCTCTCCCCCTTCTCCTCCTTTCTTCCACTGACCTCGGAGTTCACACAAATGTTCTTTTCACAATTCCCGCAACTCCTCCCAGATTCCCCTTAAGTAAGTTATTGCAGAGGCACGGCTAATTGGCTCAGTCTTGGTGCAAAAGTGGGTCTGACTTGGAGCTGGGGGAGCTTCAAGAAGCTTCTTACAAGGGGCCACCGCTGTAGCCCCCTCCCCTGCTACCAAAAAGACCCTGCCACTCACTCAAATCAGGACACAAGTAATTTTGTCCATGAATCCCAGTGCTGGTGGGAACTCTTTTAGAACACAAGTCTGTATCGCATGGGTGAATAAGGATATCAGCATCTGGTCAGTGTTCAACAAGTGTGAAAATATTTTACTTTAATATGCTCAAAGCAGAGAAATGTAGTAAAAAAGATAAACTTGCTTGCATGAGTGTAACTTGAAAATGCTTTTTGTCTTTGAATATGACTAGATTTTTGTGTCAATTTTAAGAACCTGTCTAGCCCAACTCCATGGGGCTGATTTTATATTCTGATTTGTTTTCCCTTCTTCTTTAACCTGATTGATAGTATATGAATTGGGTGGTCTCCAATATCTTTCTATTCTAATTGAGTCTCCTGAAAGCCATCCAGATAAAAGTTCAGCATTTTAGAGACAGAGGGCTACATTCTGTTTTGTTTGGTGAAGAAGGTAGTTTGTGAATACGAGCATCTGTGATAACATGTGTCAGTCATTTGTGGCTCTTCTGAAAGCCATCGTGCCTATTTGTGAGACAGCTGCTGTATCAAAAATGAAATCTCAGATATTATTCAAGAGGATCACAGGGTATGAAGTTGGATTAAATACTTCCTTAAAAATTTATTTTTTTCTATACAATCACTTTTAAAAGTGTGTTTATCAGTGCTTCATCAAAAAGATAAAACTTTTTTGATTAATACTATCATTAAAATATTAGATATGAATTCATATATGGACTGAATTTTAGCTCTTCAATTTTAGTTTGTATCCATGAAATTTGGGATTAGACTCATTTTAAGAAAGCTGAAAAATTATCACTTAACTAGTGAACAGTCTTGCATCACAGTGGTATTTAATAGCATTCTTGGCTTTTACTGTGTGGGTAATATGATGAAACCAAGGACTCCTAATTGATAAATTTACATAGGGAAGTGTGCTTCCTGGGTGCCAGGCACTGGCAGTGGGGGCTGCAGGGTGGCCTCTGTGAGGGGAGGATGGGGCTGCCCTGTGACAGACACAGATGGTTCCAGCTGGCTCCAAAACAGACCCACCGCCATCAGCCGAAGCTGAGCCCATCAGTGATGCTGGTGGCGCCTCTGTGATAACGTGTTTAAGAAAGGGTAAAACCAGCTGTGCAGCAGCTCTCGGAGAGGAGTGAGAAAATGTGAAACAGCCATGCAGATATCAAGGTCAGTGTTCTGGCCACAAATTCAAAACTTAGCACCATATGAGCTACGATGAAGAAAATTAACTCTATCCTCGCCAAAGCGAGTACAAGTGGGTATTCTGGCTTTGAAAATATGTTGTGGAAAAAAAGAATCTTTTTCTCCATAATTCAGTACGTGATGAATTTGCCTTGTTTCAAATGAGCCCAAAGTAATTTTTTTTTTTTAACACTAAGAGCTCACTTGTAGTGAGCTTCTCTTTAGAGAGTGTCAGACACACATGAAGATTTATTAGTATAATGCAAAGAATTGTAGGAAGCCCGCAGTTTACTGGAAAGCAGGTTTTTGTTTTGGGTTCACCATTCAATGCAGAAGAATTGAAGTTCAGTAGCTAAAAATACACAGTACAATGTAGCTAGCCATTGTGAAATCCTGGGGTATGGCTATGTGGCTTAAACTGCATCCCTCAGCATTTCTCTGCTATTTAATTACACGCTCCTACCTAGAGGTACCCAATCTGATCTGCCTTCCCACAGGACATGTACCTGACTCTTAAGTTCAGTTAATAGTATGGAGCACATTCTTCTCACATTTGGAAGACCCATTTTCAGATCACATTTATAGG
The DNA here is from genome assembly GCF_965140245.1 of Athene noctua. Lineage (NCBI taxonomy): Eukaryota > Metazoa > Chordata > Aves > Strigiformes > Strigidae > Athene > Athene noctua. The sequence goes on from NC_134039.1 coordinate 67,688,010, forward strand.
TAGATTGACTGTTGACTGAAGCCAGGTCTCTTTCTCCTGGCAGAGGAGTGTTCAGAGTGCCTTAATCACTCACCTATCATTATAGCTAGGTGGCCATGACTGCTTCCTTGATTGTCATGGCAATTTTAGATGCATCAAGAATAGATCATCATTAATTTACAATGAAAATACTCCTTTTATTTTTTTTTTCAGATGTGGTAATGGCATTTAATATAGCTTCAGCTGCAGTTGCAAGCAGAATCTCTTATAATGATTAACTCTTTACCTGAGTTTCATGTGCCCTGGATAGGTTAGTTATTATAGAGCTGCAATTAGTTTCTTTAAAGGTGATCATGGTTTCGGGTACACAGTTATGGAAAATGCAGACTGGCTTTTTGGTGCCACTGTGGTTATGACTATATAGCTGCTGTTAAATGCTTTTATATGCTGGCACAAAGTACTTACTGTACTGCTACTGTACTTGATTCTGTGTTATTCCTGCCTTGGCACTGCCCTGTTCTATGAAAATAGGCATACATCACACATTACATAATGTATTTTTTAAAATCAGATTTGACTTCAGTGAAAACATTGATTTAGATGATGTGGTACTTTACTTCCACAGGCATTAAATGCCTCCCCAGCACCCCTGATACCTCATCTGTAGTATGTTGTTGCTATTCACATTACAGTAGTGCCTGAGAGCCAACAGAGAAAAGGTTTCTTCATTCCAGATGTTATGCATAGAACAGCAGACATCCACTAGAGGATCTTATAGTAGGGATTGCAGAGACCCAAGATAACATATAAGAAGTGACACACTATCTGGATCTCAGATTTACCAAGACTCTACCCAATTAGACATCCCCTTGTTTACAGTAAGTCTCTTGTTATACCATCTGACACTGGTGTGAATACTCAGACCAATTCTACAGGCAAGGTCAGAAAAAGACATAGCTCACAAACATGGTGGTAGCATTAATAGATGATCTGTTCTGTACTTTTTATTGATTTTTTTTTCCCTCTGTTTTTAAACAGAAATGAATACATATGCATAGAAAGACACTTTAAACTGGGAATATGTTTAAAGCTCTTGAATTGCATCCTGTGTTCCATTTTCTAGGGCACTGTAATCAACAGGAGTTCTGCCATTCATTGATTAATAATCAAGCAGTATGAAGTCCATGATGATGTATTTCTGACATGTTGGAATTAGAAATGACACAATATAACATTGTAATTTTATCTTTGTCTTTCTAAGTAATAGCAAGAACAGTTATTAATATTCTGGGAATGTACAACTGTTCAAAGTTGGGCAAATATATAAAAGGGATTTAAAAGACAAGATTTATTATAATCAATAAATAAATTCTTCATCAGTGTTACCTGACTAGCTATGAATCTGGTTAATCATTTTTAAAAAGTACTTTTCAAATAAACTATCTAAATTTATAGATAAATTATTTTCTGCTATATTGGAAACAGAGAAAAGACCATTCACAACCTTACATAACTTAAATAATTATTTAATTGAGACTACATGAGATAATTGGAAGCTTTTTTCTGCATTCTCTTGGGCATATTGATAAATCATGCAAGAAGCTTTATTTCCTGTTATTTCCCACAATGCATGTAGGGTGAACCTCAATTTAGATTTTTCTGGCAATTGAAAATTATACTTGTTCTCATGGGTATTTCTTTCTCCATCCTTCCCCATGAGGTTATTAAATATAATGGTTAAATCTAAGCATGGGACTCATCAATTCTAAGCTGAAGAGTTACCCCTAACAATGGATTATTTTACATGTAACATCTTAATTTTCTTATTCATGCCAGCAAGCAGAATAATGAGAATAACAATCTTTTACTATAGCTGTTATAAAAACTACTAGCTGTTAAATTAATTAAGGATAAAATAGCGAACAGTTCTAAAATATAAATGATGCAAGTGCATGGAAAATGTGAAATACAGTTTTTTATCAGTTACCTTTACATTTGAATGGTGAGGGTTACAACACTTATAAGATTTCTCTGGAGTAGCTATCTGAAATATTACCACCCCTCCCCCCCCAATAATGGCCTTCTGTAGTTTTACTGCTACAAAAGTATTTGATTGATTTACTTTATTACACTTGTGAATCTCAGTAAGCACCATTAAAGATTTTATGCATTTGGTACCTCTGTAGGCAATGCAGCCCTTAAAGCAGCAACATGTCTCAGTGCCCTCAGAAGTTTAAATTAAACCATTTATGTTATGTTCTTCTTTTGACGTCTGTGTTGACCGTGACCTTAAAGGAACTATTCTTATTCTCTCATTTCTTGTTTAGCTCCAGGTTGGTTCAACTCTTATTGTGTAAGAGGGGCAAATATTTCCTGATAAACCAGAAGTAAATGTCAGAGAATGTGTTTGTGTCATGTAATCCTTCTCTATCAAGTTGTAGTTTTCGATGAGATTAAGGGGGATTCATATATCACTGCTTCCTCATCTGGTAATTCACTGCTATTGGTTAGAGAACATTATTTTATCTTTTTCATCACATTACTTATTGTTAAACAGTAATACGTTTTGTAAGTCATGGATTGTATTTGAATCAGTCTGCAAAGCATATTTTGTATTTCCATGAGTTATAAACCAAAGCCCTGGGAGATCTCATTCTACATAAAGTCTGTGGTGAAAGAAAAAGTTTCCCTAATAATTAAATGCCAGTGATTTAGCTATAAGTAAGAATAGCTGGGTTTTGCAGTCAATAGTGGTAACCCTCCAGGCTGAATAGAGTTATGGTAGCAACAATATCCTTATCTTTTATGGAGGTGTTTAAACTTCAGTTAAAAGAAATTAAGCAAATCAGTATCATTATAGCATAAACATAAAATAATTTTTGATCATTTGGGAAGGTTTTATTTTCTCTTTATGCAATCTGTTGCTGTAGGATGCTGAGAATAAAGAACTAACTCAGGCAATATATAGTATGAAGTATACAAAAGCCTCATAAGCAGAACTGAGTGCAGAACTTCACTGACCCTACCTGGAACTTTGTGAGAGTTTCCTGGTATGTTTGTTTTAAGGAGCATGAACACCAAATTTCTAGTTTGCTTGGGCTGATTTATTGGATATTTTTACTTAGGTCAGATAAGATCAATAATTTATCATGATTTCAGTTTCAAGAAGATGATATTTAATGGATCTAACTGAGTTTCTGTTTGAGGTTTGACGTTCTTTTCATTCAGAGGCTCCAACTTTAGGACTTAAGAAAACATAAAATTACAGAAACAAAGGACAACACACAACCATATATAGTCTTGGAGAAAAAAATCCAAATCAAACATCACTTTAACAAACTGAGTAAAAAACTGTAAGAGACAGGGAATGTCACATGAAAGAATATGAACATTTTTATTAAAGATTAACAAAGTCAATCTGTTTTATAATGGCATGATTATTTTTTACTTTTCTTTCTTCCAGAAATGACATCTCAATGTCCATCTAAATGGCACTAAGGTAGATAATTGCTCTTGATTGATCAAATATAAGCCATTTTTTCAGTGATGATATATAAGTTTAAAATTAAGCCTGTACATCAGTGCATTTGTTTATTAAATTGGAGTTTTTTGAACTTGATCAGATTACTTCATCTATCTCTGCTTCAGTTCCACATCTATAGAGAATAGTTCCTTTCCTCTCAGCAATGCTACTCAGATACCAAACGCTTACAGTTAACTAATGCAATATATGGGTACATGAAGTACACTGATGGCACAATTTTTTATGTTTTCAGTCTGTGTCTTGGTTTTCCTAGTGAAGCTGGAGTAGTCATGTTTTGACTCCCACTGTGAACACGCACGTTTTTACATGCATTAGAACAAATATAAGGGAAATTGGTATACACAGAAATATTCGATTAGGTAGGGTCTCTCCATTTCATCTGAGAAGCAAGATTAAAGTTGACTTTCTGTTTCAGGCATGCTACATGCTGCATGCTACAATGGAATGGAGGAGACTGGTATTTCTTAAGCACTCCTTCAGTCCTGGTGAGAGTCTGGCTTGCTGGTAATTAACCTGTGCCTCATCTTCTCATCTTCAACATAATATACTCTTTTCCTACCTTTTAACTGCTTTTTGTTTATTAATTTTGTTTATTAAATTTGGCTTAAGAATTAACATACTTACATGCAGCAGAGCACAGTGAGGTCCTCAAGGAACTATTGTCATAATACTGGCAGTGAGAGGGAAACTAGTTTTCAAATAAACTATTTATATCATCTGTGGTGGGTACTACTTGCTTCAGCTCAGAAAGGGAGTTAGGACAGCAAACAATCCAGAAAATGGAACGGAATTAGGATTATACACATCTTTACTATGAAGGATCCTTTTCTACTCCTTGAGGAGCATGACCTTTTGTGCTTTTCTGCTAAAATATTCTGCTCAGTATTGTTTCTGTAAATTCCTAATATACGGGGATTCCCACTACATTGTGTACAGAGAACTACTTGGAAATGTTATCCAATTATATTTTAAAGACTCAGAAACTATAATAAAATGCACAGACAGAGAAAAAAAATCCTTTTAATACAGCAAATAATAAAAAAATGCTGATTTATTGGAATGCTCTAGTATTGGTATTACTACAGCAAGGCAGCAAGGATATTGGCACTGGTGAAACTGTAAAGGGAAAAATAGAACGAGTTGGTGTGAAATGGTTTATAGGTAGGCCAAGAGAAAGTAAAAAGCCTCTGTATATGGGGAAATGGTTCCCTCTGCTTTTTTTAAGGTCATTGAAGAATGGCTGGAGAGGTCATGAAAAAATCCAGTGGTAGTGAAAGTTTGGCTTCCCTGCACTCTGCAGCACGCACCTGTACTCACCTGTACTGAGGAATGAAGCACACTACCCAGAAGAGACAAATAAAAATAGCAATCACATTTTATGTCACTTTGAAGCATGAGTGTGTACGACTTAGAGGTACAAAAAGTCTTCAAGGACTCTTTACTTGTTTGCCCAAAATGCAGAAGTTGAAGAAAAGGAATATAAAGCACTAGCTTCCTTGAAGGAGGTAAGATTGTGTCTATATTTTAGCCTGTGCAAGATGCTGGCTAAAATTAGTGCAATGAAGTCATTCTTTCAGCATGTCTCGTTTTACGGGATGCTAAGAAACATTGACTGATGAAGAGCCTGTTATCTTGGTGCTGCAATGCACTGTCAAAGACATAATTTCTCTTTTGGTATATGCCTAGGAAATACACTAATAGCATATATAAGCTAACTAATATGTTAATAAGCTAATGAACACTTACAATTTAAGCCTCTCCTGTTTAGTTTCAACAGATGGTCACAGTGGCCTTCAGAATATATATTTAAAATAATAAAGTAATTGCAGACTGCATGAGTTGATGTATCAAAAGAAAGAAAGGAAGGAAGAAAGAAAGGAAGGAAGAAAGGAAGATTTTTCATGTGAGTACATAACGTACTTCTGATAGTTGACCAAGTATGTATATATTGGTAGAGATTATATAATTCACCTTCTGTCTGTGTTCAGGTTAATTTTGGCATGTTGGTCCATAGCTCTCCTGGTAGAGCATGAAAGTGTTGTAAAGAATTTGTCTTTTTGCTGTGCTTTTTGGAGGAGATAGCAAAAATCACAGATTCTGTTCCAGTGTAATGTAGGATCCACACTTTTCCTTTGTAAATCCTCTATCAGATCAAGTGTGTAACAACATAAAGAGATTACAGAGTTTCTTTTCAAAAGTTCAAAGCTTCAGATAGTTGACTTTTCTAATAGGCTAAAGCTTCACTTCAAAAAAGGATTTAAGCACATGAGAAATCCCAGCAAATTCATAGAGTTTATATATACAGCTGCAACTGCACCTTGTCAAAGATTTTAACCATGTAGGGCTTAAGTTGCAATCCAGTAGTAAGCTGAAGATGCATAGTCAGAATTCAAATGTGTCAGCTTTGCAAATTTGAAACCAAACACCTGTGGAAGTCTTACTTTTACGAATAACAATGTACACCAGGATAATTCTAGCAGACTCTAATGACAGGCAATACCTAAGGTATTATTACCCCACTGGGTGAAAAGCTACAAATCGCTGCTTTGTACAGGCACAGTATGTCCCTGAACAATATTACTTCATAGTCTCCAACCTGGAGGAATTAAGATGTGTTAGTTCTCATATAAACAAGATGTTGCTTAATCAGCCAGTTCCGACTTCTGCTGGAAATTTCTGTTGATCTGCCTGTGGTTTTTTTCTGTACAAGACGAATCCCAAGCTAGCCTACTCCACAAGACGCAACAGAACACCTGTATCACTTTGCGTTTTTGTGTAGCCACAGCTTCACCTGATTTCCAAATAGTGTTTGGGGTATTGAAGCATTCCATTTGGAGCTCCAGCATTAAGCTAACTGAGATAAGTTTGGAAATGAAGAGCCTTATCTTCTTCACTAGCTGCTGTTATATTTCTTCCCCCAAAAACAGCTGCTGTGTAAGGGTATAGCACAAAGAGAATGGAGCCATTCATTAATGAAGGGACTATTGTAATTCAGGATGGAGGCCCTGAATCAGCCAACCAGGAAAGTTATAAGGAACAGGATGGTTTCACCTGGAAAAAACAGGAGCTGCTGTCTGGCTTTTGTTGCAATACTCTATCTAAAGGAAAAATTGGGGACTTTTGGAGGAAAAAGAAGTGATTAGTATTGGTCTTTGTATTGGATGAAAAGCAAAGGATGTGCGTGTAACCTACCGAGACCTCAGTGTAAATACTGTTGCTTAAGGGTATGGGAACTGATGTTCAAATTATATAAATGGAAGGGTACTGTGGAAAATAGAAGAACTGTACTCTAACAGCATACGGTACTGAAGACTGGGAGCCTAAGAGATTGCTTAGTTAAGAGGTATCAAGAAGTTGTGGTTTCAACCTTGTCTAAGAATACTAAAAACAATGACCCAATCAATCTAGTCTTCTATTTACTATTGCCAGTTTAATATCTGATAGTCTTTGGTTTATGAACTACATATTAGGTAGATATTGGGGGCTGGGACTGGAAGCTAGCTTTGTATAGTCTGTGTATTAGTTCACATCGATTTCTGTGCTTCCAGAAATTAGGAAGAAAAGTAATAGTAACAAGACAAGCTAGACAGGAAGAGCACCAGCCTCATCACTTTTTGTGGTCTGTTCTCCAATTAGGCATTTTGGCACCCATAGCTGTCATGTTAGAGGTTGAAGAAGATACATCCCTTACTATTTCTTACCTGTATTTGTTTATGGATTTGTCGCCCATGAATTTTTAAAATCCCTTTCCAAACCTGCTGATGCTTTCTTCTTTCAAAACCTCCTGTGGCAGCACATTCCAGAAATTTTCTAGAATCTGGAAAGAAATATGACTTACATTCTGTGTAAAGAAATATTATTTTATCTGCTTGAAATTGGGCTACTATTTTTATTGAGCACCCCCTATTCTTGTACTGAAGAATTTAGTGAATTTTGTTTGGTATTTGTCATAGCCACTGCCACCTTGAGTTTTATAAACTTCGATGATATCTCTTATTGCTCTGCTCTCCAAATTGAAGAGTTCCAAGCTTTTTAGTCTCTCCTTGTAAGGCAACTGCTTTATTGCTTTTAGCATTTCAACTGATCTCTAACATTGCCATGTTCTCCTTGACATGCAGAGACCAGAGCAACACACACTATTCAGGATGTGGGCAGTTCTCAGTTTTACATGACACCAAAATTATATATTTGTCTTGTTCTCAATATCCTTCCCAATACTTTGTTGGCTTTTTTTGCCGCCATTGCTTACAGAACTGATTATTTCAGTGAACCGAATGTCTTTTTCCTGAATTGCAACTGCTGCTTCTGAGGTTAGCATTGTGTAGGCATGGTTTACATTATTTTTCCCTAGATGCATTATTGCCTTATATTCATCTACAGTGAGTATCATCTGATGTTACCTTTCTTTTGCCTACTCAGTTTTGTGCTTTCCTTCTGGAGTGCCTTGTTACTGCCATCTGACAAAAATGAGTTTAGTTTCATGTGCAGACTCTGAGATTTTGTTAAATTCTGCCTCAAGGAGCATCCAGTCCTACTCTGTGGTTCCACTGTGCTTCACACAACAGGGAGTCTGATTCTTGGCTGGACTGCAGGCACTGTTTTAATGGTAATAAGTATTTAAGAAGATGTCTTGAAGCATGAAAGTATGGCCATAATTCTCAGGCTATAGGATGTCTCTTTTCACTTACAGCACAACTTTAATGTGTTTGTGTTTCAGTCTAGCGGCATGACTGCACCACGTGTAAACATGTCAACTCTGTTTTAAAACTAGCTTGCCTGGGGACAGACAGCAATTTAGCCATGATAATTGGGGCTTTCTACGCTCAGCTGGCACCTTATGTGTGTCTCTCATAGCTATTGCAGCTGAATCCTTTAGTACCTGATCGTATCTAGAGCAAAACTAGCTAGAAAATGTCTAGAAAAAGTTGCAGAATAGAACTATTGAAGAAACAAAATCTGAGTTTGCAAGAATATTGTTTTCTGTGTTCTTTAACTCTGTGGAGCCTATTTTCATTCTTCAATTACATCTCGATAAGGCATTTGAGATATGCTTGATACATAATTGATAACACCAAAGGCGATGGCTGCAACACATATAACAGATAACCTGGTATTATGTGCTACATGGGGCATTACTGTGCAAGAATATCTAGCAGTAACGGTTACAGAACACAAGTAGTTTTACTTTGGTTGAGATAAAAATTGAAGTAAAAAAATATAAGGGAAATGTTCCTGAAATAAAATTTATAATAGTTTTACTAACATTCTGTATTTAAATAATGTAAGTGATAAATTTTAAAAAGACCTAATGTTTTTTTTATTAAGCTGTCATGACTCCCCTCATCTTTTCACAGTGTAACAGTTTGCAAACAGAATACTAAAGACAACTGTGGATCATTGCTAATTCTGTTAACTGGATGATTAAAATGACAAGAACATCTGCAAACAACTGTTGCTAGTATTATTGCTGTGCCTGGAAGCTCTGCTATCGTTAAAGATCTGACAGTGTTTCCATTAAGAAATCTCATTTTAATCCTCATCAGATTTAAACCTGGCATTCATATTCTCAGTCCAGAAGACAGTTTTTGGACAACATTTTGAATTACCCATATTTTAGTTACAGAAAAGTGAAAGAGCTACCAACATTTGACATTTTGTAAGATGCATTTTATGCTCTGAGATTTTTAACACTCTTCCTAAAATTATTCAAATCATAAAGTTATTATGATTACAATGCATACTTGGTTATTCTGAGTAACAGGAAAATGTTAAGTGATGTGACCATTTGAAATGGCAAAATATGTGAAGCATGTGGACACACATTCTGCAAATATTTACACCTGTACTTAATTTCTTAAAACATGAATACACCCTCCCCCTCAGTTTAGTGGAGCTGTTCAAGTGCAAAAAATTAAATGAACATGGAAATATTTTTGGGTGGCCAATAAATTGCCCTGGTGGTCCTGCAGAACTTTATTCTAATCTCCCTGGAGGTTACATTGTCTGCTATGATGGAATCGTACTTAATTGAGGCTGATTGCACACAATGATTAACTTCAGTAAGACCCTGATTTCACTATCTAGATAACACAAATAATATCTGTGTTCTTATTTTCATAGCCTGTGCATATAAGATGAAGAATTTCACTAGTCATTTTTCACCCAGCAAAGCTGAATGGAAGTGACACAGGAGGGAGAGAGAGTCCCTGGTGGTCCCTCTGGGGTTTCCTGCTGAAGTCCCTAGTCTCTAGGACTGCAAAGAAGTTTCAGCTGTGAGAAACATGCACTGGGGCTACACATAGGCCCAAATTCACCCAGAGCTAAATGTAAATCTTACATCTTCCTTCTTTTCTAATTAGTAATTACTAAATATAGTCTGAAAAGTTAGCTATCTTGGGTTCTTGATATTCCATCTGGTAACTGTAGAATTGGATAAGCACAATAATTTCTTCACATGAAAATGTTACTGAACATTTTGTAAGCTGTATCATTGTAGAAGTTCAGAAGGACGGTGACATGTTTTATCAAATCATGGAATGTATTTAAAACTACATTTGTGAAGTGCAATTAGATTTGAATGTCTCCATTTGTGAAAAGTGATCTTGCTGAGAGATTTAGTTTATGATGCTGTGTATGCCCTACAGAAAGCCAGTGTTGAAGCCTGTAAACAAATGCGTATCGTTTTTTGATTTACAGATTTGTATTTAATGGACTTTCCAGCATGAAGGCATATGCAACTTCTTTTGATACATGTCAAAAACGTCAGTTTCCCAAAGACATTTTTTTGATATATGTATTGAAATACCAGGTTTCCTTTTTCTTTTGGAAAAAACAGGCCAAGAACATAGTTTTACTAAGCATAGTTGTGGAAATGTAGGTTATCTAAATGAAAAGACCGTATTTTCAGAGATTCCCAGCACATGAGCCAAAATAGGACTAAAAGAGAGCAAAGAACAATAAATTTTCTATTTTGTTATTGGTATTATGCAATAAAACATAGTTTTTCTTAATTGTTTTCAATTAAATTGTCACATTCTGGTATAAAGTGTATCCTAATAAATGACTTTTCTGACCCCAATATAAATGTATGAAGTACTTTGTGTTAATAATAGGAGATATGAATCTCTGAACAGTTTGGATTTGTGTGCAATTCTGCTGTAGATTTATTTTAAATGTAAGGATTCAAGTGGAGGATAATTTGTATCCAGTTCAAATGAAAGGTGATACATACAATATATATTTGAAAACTATTATGTTAGTCTCATCAATACAATGACTTAATCCATAAGGGAGTTAAAAAAATGGGTAAATATGTGGTTTTGACTTGCTAATTATTTTTTATTCCATAGTTGCATTATTCAGACAAATGACCCTCATCCTTTTCTTACATATAAGCAGCCATGAATGTTTTCTTATAGTGGGACTAATCCCTCTGCTTGCTTGTATCATCTAATCCTGATTTCCTGAAGCCTACTATATGCTTCCTAGAAAAATGCTGAGTTTAAGCCTTTGTGTCTTTAAGCATGGCATCCAGCAATGTTACACAGTGAGGAATCTTGTCAAAACTGAAAATCGTATTTTGTAATAGGCAGATTATTCAAATCAAGTTTATTCCACACGCAATTAGAAAACCAATGTTCTTGGCAGCTCCAAATTTTTTTGCCCCTCTACCTTTCTCCAGAAACATGAATTTAAAGTAACACTTAATTAGTTTGATTAGGGTCAAATCTTCTTGTATTTTATATTTCAATCAGTTTACCTCTTTTCCTTCATGGGATTAAGCTGTATTAGAATTGTGTGATCATGAATACTTTTCTGTGCAATTTCTTGATCGAATGTTAATGAAGACTATTTCTGAAGTTTCATTTTGCTTTACTTTTATTTATTTAGCTGAAATGGTTTTGATAAAGACTAATTTAGTGAGGAGACAATCTAGAAGGAGAAACTGGAACCGATTTTTGACTCCTTTTAGTCACCATCATTTTCTTCACATTCCAGTACTTCCCTATATATTGGCCCTTATTCTTTGACCTTCGCTTCAGACTCTCCCACCAGACTTTGAGTAACTTGAAACAGGAATTACAAGCCTATTACTAAAATTTGCATGGGAAAGCTGAAACACAGTGATGATTTTGAAATCTAAGTACAAAAATTATTAGGAATAATCTTCTCTACAATGACAAAAGTTCCAGAACATTTTTTTCTAATCTGTTTTCTTATTACTAGGACACATGGTAAGTAATGTTGTGCAAACAGAATGAAGGTACTTGAAGAAATACATGAAATGAGATCCTTTAAATCTGTAAGTGGGTCACTAAGCTGCTTGGCCTTCATTTTGCTATCGGTCAGTAGTAACAAGATGACTGCAGAACAGCTTTCTCATTTAATGCAGCAGTATTTTTTTGGCATTGTTCATATCACTGACTTTGCTCTTAAATGTGAGGAGCTTGGTGTGTATCTTGGCACAATCCAGCTTTTTGTGTTGGTGGTTGCTCCTCAGTGGAACAGGAGTAAATGACTGTTATATTTGCTGGTGCAGAGTAGAGGGTGGATAGACTAGAAATAGGTAAAATCACTTTGAAGAATCCAGGATAAACCTGTTGTGTGACAATTCTATACAGTCTGTGTAGCATATTGAATTACTGTCAATAACAGATATACAGAGAAGCATCTCAATTCTGCTTCAAGTATTTAATTTTCAAGCAAATGAGATTTTTCACATGCCAGTTTTCACGTCATGGTCTGCAAAACAAAGCTTTTATGAACAGACTTTGTCTATGACAACTACATAAGAAGGGTTTACTTGAATATGTAGCTTGATAACTTGGTTCAGTTAAAAAATCTCTTACTCTAGGTTTCAGTCCATTTTAGGAAAGTCTCATTTTTTTTATATGTGTCACATCCCAGTCAGATGAGGGAGACAAGTGACTCAGATTTGTAAAACCCCAATGGAGTGTACAACGGTGAGACAAGCCTCAAAGTCCAAACATTTGTTAACTTCTCACAACGTACTAATTGGGTACATGATAACTGGCTAAGTATGTAATGAGTTGTGACAAGCAATAGAGTATGCTTTGCATTTCTTAAAGGTAGTGAATGGAAAGAGGAAAAAGGAAAGGAGGGAGATGGAGGGAACAGAGAAATAAAGATCACCAGTCTTGGTTTCTTTGTTGATCCTGCCAGTGAGGGTTCAAGGAGGCATCCATCTTCTTTGCTTCAATTCACTCTCCGAACCTCCCCCCTCCAAAAACCCCCTTTGATTTATACACACTTTCCTTGGGTCTGTCCCCTAGGTCGACCAACATACCTATGTATCCCTTGTATGGGGAGGGGTAAGGTGTTTCATGGGATGATGTAATTAGCATGACCATGTTAGTCTTTGTTGGCTTATTGAGGGCTGTTAACTTTAATATGTATTACGTGGATGATGAAGCAAAGGTCATTCACCAGACAGATGGCCCTTGAAATTTGCCCAGGTGCACCAGAACAGAACTGTCCTGTCTCCATAGGACTCCCTTCTCCAGCTGCATCTTGTGTTATTCGGGCAGCCTTATCAGCTTCAACCTCCACACTATCCACCCCATGACTATAGTTTCGTTACTTGCGCGTGTTTGAGCCATTCCTGAGCTCGGAGGGTCTCGACTCCCCCCACTAGCCTTTATCTCTTTCTCAAGCTATTTTTCTCAGTCTTAGTTTCTCGCAGGCCTGTTGCTTTCAGGACCTGTTTTTACAAGTCGTCTCCCACGATATGCAATTTAAAGAGGAGGAAACATAAAAGGATACAGTTTCCAATGTGTACTTGAATTCATCAAAAAATTTCAGGAGGTTGAGACAACTTCATTACAACTTCATCTCATTTTGAATATGGGCATGCTTAAAAATGTGCTTGACATCAAATAGCTTCTATGTGGGCTTTTTTGTTATTTGTTTGTTTCTTTTTAAAATCTGAGATATCCTAGTGGAAAAAATCTTAATAAACCTTACTGCATCACACAGACACACACAAGTCTATGGGACCAGATGGGATACACCCGAGGGTGCTGAAGGAGCTGGCTGGGGCGCTTGCCAAGCCGCTTTCCATCATTTACCAGCAGTCCTGGCTGACCAGGGAGGTCCCAACAGATTGGAAATTGGCCAGTGTGATGCCTATATATAAGAAGGATCTGAAGGATGATCTGGGAAATTACAGACCTGTCAGCTTGACTTCAGTGCCTGGGAAGCTGATGGAGCAGCTCATCCTGAGTTCCATCACACAACACATGTGGGACAACCAGGTGCTCAGGCCCAGTCAGCATGGGTTTATGAAAGGCAGGTCCTGCCTGACAAACCTGATCTCCTTCTATAACAGGGCGACCTGCTTATTGCATGAGGGAAAGGCTGTGGATGTTGTCTACCTTGACTTTAGCAAGGCCTTTGACATGGTTTCGCACAGCATTCTCCTGGCGAAACTGGCTGCTTGTGGCTTGGATGGGCACACGCTTTGCTGGGTAAAAAACTGTCTGGATGGCCGGGCCCAAAGAGTTGTGGTGAACGGAGTTAAATCCGGTTGGCGGCCGGTCACGAGTGGTGTCCCCCAGGGCTCAGTTTTGGGGCCACTCCTGTTTAACATCTTTACTGATGATCTAGACGAAGGGATCGAGTGCACCCTCAGTCAGTTTGCTGCTGACACCCAGTTGGGTGGGAGTGTTGATCTGCTCGAGGGTAGGGAGGCTCTGCAGAGAGACCTGGACAGGCTGGAGCCATGGGCTGAGGCCAACTGGGGGAGTTTCCATAAGGCCAAATGCAGGGGGCTGCCCTTGGGCCACAACAACCCCCAGCAGCGCTACAGGCCTGGGGAGGAGTGGCTGGAGAGCTGCCAGTCAGAGAGGGACCTGGGGGTGTTGATTGACAGCCGGCTGCACAGGAGCCAGCAGTGTGCCCAGGTGGCCAAGAAGGCCAATGGCATCCTGGCTTGTGTCAGCAATAGCGTGGCCAGCAGGGACAGGGAAGGGATCTGACTCCTGTACTCGGCACCGGTGAGGCCGCCCCTCGATTCCTGTGTTCAGTTTTGGGCCCCTCACTCCAAAAAGGACATTGAATGACTCGAGCGTGTCCAGAGAAGGGCAACGGAGCTGGTGCAGGGTCTGGAGCACAGGTCGTACGAGGAGCGGCTGAGGGAACTGGGGGTGTTTAGTCTGGAGAAGAGGAGGCTGAGGGGAGACCTCATCGCCTCTACAGCTCCCTGAAAGGAAATTGCAGAGAGCTGGGGATGAGTCTCTTTAACCAAGTAACAAGTGATAGGACAAGAGGGAATGGCCTCAGATTGCGCCAGGGAAGGTTTAGACTGGATATTAGGAAGCATTTCTTTACAGTATGGGTTGTTAGGCGTTGGAATGGGCTGCCCAGGGAGGTGGTGGAGTCCCCATCCCTGGAGGTGTTTAAGAGCTGAGTTGACATAGCGCTGAGGAATATGGCGTAGTTGGGAATTGTCAGTGTTATGTTAATGGACTGGATGATCTTCAAGTTCTTTTTCAACCTAGATGATTCTGTGATTTTGTGATTCTAAAAGTGCATGTTATTTCATTCTGCGATCAGGATATATTTACCAGTGTCAAACACTGCTTTTAGGATTCTGGAGGGAAAAGTGCTTTGAAATAGCAGGCATTATTTAAAATTAACAAATTGTTTTCTTTGGAACTACTTTCCTCTACTGTGTAATTTTCTACCGTTTTTTGTGAATCTGTGTGTTAGTGCCTCCTACAGTGAAAGTTTGTAGTTCAAGTCTGACATCTAAATTATCAATACAGGGATCAGTACTGTATTGTCAGAAATGGTTATAGATACATACTGAAAGTTTATGCAATTGATAGTTGAACAGTTATACATATAATTCTCAAATGGAAAAAAGCAACTTTCAAGTACAATATAAATGTTAAATGCTTTATATGTAGTATGATTAACTAACACACAAAAAAATATTTTGTGTTAAACAAATACAAATACAGAATTCTTTTTTGAAAAGCAAGTACAAAAATACTTAATATATTGTGTTACCATATAGCTAGATGATTGTACTGACTCCCAACGTCACATAAGCAAAGTTTCACTGTGTATGGATATGATGCTTGAAGTAAGTGAAGGATGAAACCCACAGAGATTTAAACTGAAACTCGCATTGATCTATATAGAGAATTAGGAGCCTGTATGCCTTTGATCTTGCTTTAATCCACTTTTCTCTGGTCGTGAGATATTAAACATCATGGGGCACAACTTGAGCTCATGTAATTTGTTATAGTGCTATTGAAAGTTAATGGAGCTGAAATGCCAGCTGAAGGTCTACCCCATAACACTTCAGCTAAGGTACACAGATCTGTAGAGCTGAGCTATTACAAGTCTCTTCCTCAAGAATGCCTTTCTCAGACATTTTTCTGCTTACATTTGTATTTCAGAAATTTCATTGGAATTGAGGAAAGAGGGCATTATCTTTCTCTAATTGTAGCTGTCACACAACCAAATCAAACCTGAGTTCCAACGTGTAAAAAGTAAACTTCTATTCTTAATCCAGCATTCATATTGCTCCAGTTAATCTCATTTAGGAGTAAGAGGCCAGCTTTAACTTGTAGTGAAGTTTCATAGTCTTAGCAATGGGAGTTGGGCAGGAGCTTGTAGTGAATCAGTACCTAGTACCTTCCCTCTGCCTTTTCATGAGCTGGAGATTGTGTCACTGGCTCCAGGTCTTCAAAGACAGCAAAAATACAAAAGCCCATCTTAAACTGGTCTCCCGAAGAGTCATATATGAGTCAACTTTCTGCAGGAAGCTGGTCTTGTATCTGATAATGTAACTGAGTGTTGTCTTTTTCCTAAAAGTATACTTGCTGTATTATAAGAAGACATAATTTTCTTGTGTATCTTCATTATATATTTTATATTCATGAATGTTAAATTGAAAAAACCTCTGACAATAATCTGTAGGCATATTCTTTGCACCCCTTCCCTCCTGCTTTTCAGAACATTTAGTTAAGTCACAAGCCATAACTAGTGTGGTTGTCATCTCATCTTTAAATCCAGCTTCATCAGTGTACAAATGTGCTTTCACTTTGACGGGAGGATTGTTCCTGAACTTCATATGTGCTCTTTAATGAAAAAGAATGTTTCCATTGAGATTATAACTTGATCTGGAAACTAATTTTTGATGAGATTATAAGTAGTAAATAAAAATAGACATTTTTTTCCTACAATGTATCTGAAGACCATTAAAACTTTAATTATATAAATTTAACATCATGACTGAACAGCGTCATACTCGCAAAGGGTTGAGTAAGCTTGTTTGGTTTGTGTTCCATGTTAATTATCTTTAAATGCATGTGATGTTTATGAAGGTGAAATAGAAAGGGAAGAACTAACCTCAAGTGTTGTGTGTCTTGCTTCTTAGCAGTTCTCAATATTTTACAGAGAGAAAAACATCTTGATAATTAAATTGCTTTCACATCTGTGCAGTGGTGTCAGCAGGATGCTGCCATATTGCATATGTTTAACAAATTACATTTAATTTGTCTTTATATTTTCATTATGGAAATTGCATTCATATTATTCAACAAGAAGTGTCACCTTGTAAGAATGAGAACAGAAAATGGAATAACAAAACTGATTTTGAATATTTGCAAGGTAGATTCATTTTAACCAAGACAATAAAAGTCTTGCTTTGGCAAGTTACAAGAGAAAAAAACAAACAAGCTTGATATTCAGAGAAAACTGATTAATGAACAAATTATTTACTTCTTTAGTGTTAGAAGTGTTCATAGCATTAAAAGATAGAAAGGAAAATGCAGTCCAAGGGGAATGCAAAACTTCAAGGTTTTATGAGGAATGAGACTTGATAGAGCAGCAGTGAACATGCCACAGAGCTTTGGGGCATAATTTGAGTTACTTCAAATTGCAGGTTAAATTTAATTGTGATTGTTATCAATTGTTTAGTGAAAACTGTTTTCTGATAAGTAAACCTCTGTGGGTTTTTTGGATTAAGAAGAGAAGTAAACAAGCCATCACAAGAATAATTTTAAACAGTGGTCGGTTTAAAAAAAATGCAGAAAATAGGCTCTCCTCCTCTGGGTGTGGTGTAATAAAACTACTTATCTTCCAGGCAGTTTTAGTCAATACCCTCTGTCTGTAACAAAGAGACGGATTTTTTTTTTTTTTTTCTGTTTCTCAGTGTTAACAAAGTACATAGAGCTGATATCTAGAGGTAAGAACTACAACACCTGAGAAGAGAGTTCCTTATAGATTAAGGCAGGTTGCCCTGTTTAAATATTTGCATGACTGCATTCTCTTAATTTTTATTCTATCAATTTGCATCCAATTTAGAGTGGTGCCTCAGGTGCTCACAGATTTCTGTTTGCTGTTACAAGTTCCCTTCCTTTCTGGAACTAAATACAAGCAGAACATAAAAAATGGAGTGTTCCCTGCAGCTTTTCCTGGTAAATAATTTTATTACTTGGCATTAATCTAGACTTTTCATAAGTGAAGAAAGAAAATATACTGATGAAGGCATGTCTCTTGCTGAGACAAAAGATGGGCAAATGCCACAGTGATCCTAAGCTAAATTTGATGGAGAGAGAGGAATGACTCCGATTTCTATAGACATGCACATTGCTATGTTGACAGACTCAAAGCAGCAACACAGTTGGATAGCAGGTGAGGACAGGCTCTGGTCTGAACAAGGGCACCTACTTAATGGTCAGTGGTAGCACTTAGTAAGGGGACATAACTGCAAGGATCTTCGGAGAAACTGGGTTGGCGTAAGATGGTATCTTTGGGAGTTATGCTCTTTTGGAGCATGGTGCTTTGTGTGAACTTCCCATGTAGACAGTGATGTCACTGAGATGAGCAGTGAATAAAAAGAATAAGTAACATAGCTTCCCACTCTCACCATGTTACATTTGCACTGCATGCAGCTGAAACTAATTCCTCTTTTTTTCCTTCTTTCTTTCACTCAAATAGGCAGAGCAACAGCTCTCCATTTGGCTGATAAAACTTGCCTTGAAATGTAATACATTCTGCACAGAGGAATTTTGAAGACTCCTAAAATTAGAAACAAATTTTAATAATATGTTGTAGGAAATCTGTATGTTTGAAAATCTTCTCCTGGAACTTTAGTACTGACAGATGTTCTGAGATATCTTCCTCGGGTCTATCTCCCAGCAATTCATCTGCACTTTGAGGCCCACACCCCAATTTTATCACTATCAGGCCCCTCATGACATGTAGTGTCCTCTCAGTGATGCCTCTACACTTAGTCTGTTATGTTCATCTCCAAAACATCCTTACTTTCTCTTCAGTTTCCTCTGAATATCAAGCTTGTCTGTTTATTTCTCTTGTAACTTGCCAAAGCAAGACTTTTATTGTCTTGGTTAAAATAACCAATAGATATATCCAGAGAGTAACTTGAGAAAGCCCTTAGCAACCTAATTGAACTTTGAAGTTGACCCTGCTTTGAGCAGGGATATGAATGAGATGACCTTCAGAGATCCCCTCCTGCCTTAATTATTTTGCTGTGATGTGACTTCTCTCTCTCTTTACTAGCTGTCTAAGGACATAACAGGGGCCTTGCTACCTACCTCAGAATGTATTCTTCCTAGCCCCAGGGACTGATTAGTATCCCACATAAAATTCCCAACAGTACTTTTCCAAAAGTTGAACTACAGAGATGTGTGAAAGGGTAGAAGACCTAATTTTCAACAGATAGCCATCATTATTAATGAGCACAACCCAGGGAGGGGGAAAAAGAAAGCAATTTAAATTGAAAGTAAAGTATAAAAACATTTTCATTGATTTTGCTCTTTTCCCTTTTTGCAAAAAAAAAAAAAAAAAAAAGTGTGAAAAATATTACTATAGCTGTTTGTTCCTGCATATTTTATCTATCATTAACTGCATATGAATTGTGCACAAATAGAGAAATATGGGACATGCCGCATAATTGTCAACATTTCAAAGAAGATTCTCCATCACTATGGAAGGCATTAGTCATATTCCACTCCACCAAATCCTTGAGACTGATCTCAAGAATTCTGCAGCTCAGAATTCAACTGGTGGCTTTCAGCTTTTGACACAGACTGCCTTTATGAAGCAGAACTGAAGGAGTTTAAGTGCTTGTAATGGATCCCTCTGAGAAATGGTATAATTGGTATGGCACTGGTCTGCTCTCTTCCCGCTGCCTGTAGGGTAACTGCTACATTCTTAGATTTCCCTCAGGATGAAAGAACTCTGGCTGACAGATGCCCTATACATGGAATGCATTGCTATAACCCAAACCTGTATGAAGAGGAAAATTTTCATTTCCCCTAGAATTTCAAGAAGTGTGAATCATGTATTTGAATAGAAATAAGAATACCTTTCTAGCTACTGCTCTAAGTTATTTCCCTTTTCCTTCTATTCACTACTGTTGACTCAACACCTGACAGAGGAGGAAATTACCAAGGGCTACATCCCTCAGATGGATATTCATTTTGTTTCAATGGTTATTGGATGTTTAGCCCTAATTGTCTCCTACTTTGCCCCAAAATACTTTTGTCTGAATATTGCTGCATTGGGTTGTGAGAGTGGCTGGGCAGCAATTGGTATATTTAGCATCCTCTCACTTTGGCAAAACATATTTTCTTCTTTCCTGTCCTCCCTGTCTTTTTCTTAAGATCTATTATTTTTATCTAACTGTCCCTTCTTACATGCTCTTCTTACTAGGTCTATTTGTCCATTATTTTCTTTGTAGTGTCACTTCAACCTCCCAGTCATCTTTTCATCCTTTGACTTTGCATGTTGCAGTCTGATCTTCTCTATTTATTAATTTCTTCTTATTTAGTCCTTTGTTTCCAGTTTTCTCTTTTTATTTCAATCCATCTTTTTTCTATCTTTTCTCTTTGCTGGTAATCTAATTATATTTTCATTTGTTATTTCTAACCTCTCCTATGTGAGAAACTTCTATTTGGTATTTCTGTTTGGTGTGCCAAATCTATTTCATAATCTCCCTACATTTCTGTTAGTCCTGTTTTGCCACAGATCCTTTCTAGGGAGGGTGAAAACATGTCAGTTTACTGCTTTCAGCTACATGTGGTCCATATGCATCTATTAATTTTCCATTTTCCTATTCCTTTACTATTGCTCTCTCAGTTCATCATCTAGCCTGTGATCAGTGAAATTCCAAGGTACAGAACTATCAATAATAACCTGATTATATAATATTTTGTCTAATTTGCTTCTATTATAGGTATACTTAAGTCAAAAAGTTCAGGTAGAAGTGCTGAGACATTCACAGATGAGCAGAATGCAGTACTCTGTTCTGTACAGCAGCACAGACTACATGCTGGAATTATAGCATGGACAGTGTTTGAATGATGCAAGGAAGCAAATTGTCCAATTAGCCCGGCATTATTACCAAGAAGCTTGAGAAATGGAAAAGTAAAGCCAGCTAAAGCAGAGGTGTACAAAGTCTGCCTTTTTGAAGATGTTTCCTTCCCTGAAACTTTATTTTATGCATTCAAGGTCTATGCTGAGTTATTGAACCTGATTACAATCCCAAGCCCCAAATTAAGGTTGACATATGGGTGATTCCCACAGCCCTTCCCAAAGGGGGGTGAGTTTGCCTTTAGGCTTCCCTCCAGGGAGCGGCCGGCCTGGCAGGGAGAGCCATGAGGTAAAGGAGCCCCAGGTGTCTGCATTCAGTAAACAAGGGTCAGGTGTCCCACTGAGGGATAAAAGCTGGGACCCCTGGCAGAAGGGGCAGTGTCTGTCTGTGAGGTGGGTGCCCTGTGCAGAGTTCCCTGTTGGGGAAGGACCTCCCGCCTCCCTGGGACTGGGCTCCAGTCAGGTCTGGCTTTTGTAAGTGTGGGCTGTGTAGAGATTCAGTGTGTGGCTTCCTTGGTCTGATGTGTTTGGCTTGTTGACTCGGTTGTCTCCCATCTCTTCTATGGGAGACTGTATTTCACCATTTATTGCACCCATTGTTGGTTGTGTGGTGGTGTTGTTGGGGTCAGTGGGATTGATGTCAATTATGTATAATTTGACTGACTTGTTTGTACCCCCAACGCTCACCCATGTACTGACCCTTTTGTATCAAATACAATTTGGTTATTGGTTCATCTTTATGCTGGGCTTAATAACTGGCAAAACGGTTATCCAAATTAAATAAGTTTTTGTTTAAATCTAGCTCAAATGAGAACACTTTCTAATTGTGGTGATTTAAGCCCTGCCGGGACCGGAGACCACGTTGCCATTGTCCCTCCCCCACCCTCGGACTGAGTAGGGCACAAACCCTGGGTTGAAAATAAGGAGAAATATAATACAACAGTGTAATAAATAACAATCTGAACAACAACAACAGCAATAATAATAACAATAAACAAGACAAAAGATATACAGAGAAATACTGCAATGGACATAGCCAGCCCCCTGCATGTACTTCCCCGGACCAAAGCCACAAAGGAAAACTTCCCGCACTGCCGTGCCAGACCTGACATCAGCATGGCATGAATAACCCTTCCCACTGCTTGGGGAGAAACTTAACTCTATCCTAGTTGAATCAGGACATAATCCACCCCTTTATTCTATACCATCTGCGTCATGTCCAGCTGCCATTTAGCAGTTAACAATAACAAAGTAATAATTTACACAGGCACAGAATAATTCACGGCATGTTCTCACCCAGAAACCAGTCCCCCTGTGGTACACATCAGACCTCTCCATTGTCCTGCATCACCCACCAGGTACACCCAGGTCCTTGGGGAAAAGCAATCCCGTGGATGGGTTTGCCTTTACCTTTGCCTGGCGCAGGACTAAACCAGACCATTTTTCCCAATATATTCCTCATGCGCACCACAGGGACTTTATCCCCATCTACACCATGTGGAGGTTTTGACTGAGCCAGGCCAGCTCGACTGGCAGATCCTCTTGTGTTGACTAGCCAGGTGGCCTTTGCTAGATGCATGTTCCAGTCTTTGAAGGTCCCACCTCCCAGTGCTTTCAATGTGGTTTTTAACAGTCCATTGTAGCACTCGATCTTCCCAGAGGCTGGTGCGTGGTAGGGGATATGGTAGACCCACTCGATGCTGTGTTCTTCTGCCCAGGCACTTATGAGGTTGTTTCGGAAGTGAGTCCCGTTGTCTGACTCAATTCTCTCTGGGGTGCCGTGTCGCCACAGGACTTGGGTTTCAAGGCCCAGGATGGTGTTTCGGGCGGTGGCGTGGGGTGCTGGGTAAGCTTCCAGCCATCCAGTGGTTACTTCCACCATTGTGAGCACGTGGTGCTTCCTGTGGCGGGTCTGTGGCAGTGTGATGTAGTCGATCTGCCAGGCCTCTCCATATCTATATTTCAGCCATCGCTCTCCATTTCGCTGGGGCTTCACCCGCTTGGCATGTTTGATTGCAGCACACGTCTCACATCCGTGGATGATCTCTGCAATGGTGTCAATAGTAAGGTGCACCCCTCGATCTCGAGCCCACCTGTATGTTGCATCTCTACCTTGGTGGCCTGAGGTCTCATGGGCCCACCGAGC
Organism: Athene noctua; assembly: GCF_965140245.1. Classification (NCBI taxonomy): domain Eukaryota; kingdom Metazoa; phylum Chordata; class Aves; order Strigiformes; family Strigidae; genus Athene; species Athene noctua. Next base: position 67,711,052 of record NC_134039.1, read on the forward strand.
TATGAACAGTTTACCTTTGCGTTGCCAGTCCAAGTCCACCTGAGCCACTCTAATCTTAGCAGCTTGGTCTGCCTGCTGGTTGTGTCGATGTTCATCAGTGGCACAACTCTTGGGTACATGGGCATCCACATGGGGCACCTTCACAAAGAGGTTTTCCACACAGGCTGCAATGTCCTGCCATACTTCAGTGGCTCAGATGGTTTTACCCTTACGTTGCCAGCTGTTCTGTTTCTGTTGCTGCAGCCATTTCCACAGGGTATTCGCCACTGCCCACGAGTAGGTTTAGATGTAGAGCCTTGACGACTTTTCCTGCTCAGCAATATCCAAAGCAAGCTGGACGGCTTTCACCTCTGCAAACTGGCTCGATTCACCCTGTCCCTCAGCAGCTTCAGTGACCCGTCGTGTGGGACTCCATACAGCAGCCTTCCACCGTCGATGTTTTCCCACAACTCGACAAGACCCATCAGTGAACAAGGCATATCGCTTCTCCTCATCCGGCAGCTCGTTATATGGTGGGGCCTCCTTAGCACGTGTCACCTCCTGTTCTGGTGACATCCCGGAATCTTTGCTCTCTGGCCAGTTCGTAATCACCTCTAGTATCCCTGGGCGGCTGGGGTTCCCTATTCGAGCCCGTTGTGTTATCAACGCAACCCATTTACTCCACGTGGCATCGGTTGCATGATGCTTGGAGGAGGCCTTTCCTTTAACATCCACCCCAGCAGCGGCAGTCGGGGTGCCAGGAGGAGCTGTGTTTCAGTGCCGACCACTTCTGAGGCAGCCAGAACTCCTTCGTACACTGCCAGTATCTTCTTTTCAGTTGGTGTGTAATTAGCTTCAGAGCCTTTGTATCCCCGGCTCCAAAAGCCTAGAGGTCGGCCTCGAGTTTCCCCAGGTACTCTCTGCCAGAGGCTCCAGGTAGGGCCATTCTCCCCAGCTGCGGTGTAGAGCATGTTCTTAACCTCCTGCCCTTCCCGGACTGGCCTGAGGGCTACTGCTTGGGTGATCTTCCGTTTAATCTGTTCAGAGGATTGTTGTTGCTCAGGGCCCCATTCAGAATCGTTCTTCTTATGGGTTATCTGGTAGAGAGGGCTCGCAATCAGGCTGTAGTTCAGGATGTGCATCCTCCAGAACCCCACAGCACCCAGGAAAGACTGAGTCTCCTTTTTAGAGGTTGGTGAGGCCATGGCTGTTATCTTGTTTATCACCTCCATTGGGATGTGGCGATGCCCATCTTGCCATTTTATCTCTAGAAATTGAATTTCCCTTGCAGGCCCCTTAACTTTCTTTTGCTTAATGGCAAAGTCGGCCTTCAGGAGGATTTCAATTATCTTCTTCCCTTTCTCAAAGACTTCCTTGGTTGTGTCCCCCCATACAATGATGTCATCAATGTACTGCAGGTGTTCTGGGGCCCCACCTTTCTCCAGCACAGTATGGACCAGTCCATGGCAAATGGTGGAGCTGTGGTTCCACCCCTGGGGCAATCGATTCCAGGTGTACTGGATGCCTCTCCAAGTGAACGCAAACTGTGGCCTGCACTCTGGCACTATTGGAATGGAGAAGAACGCGTTAGCAATGTCAGTCATGGCGTACCACTTGGCTGCCTTCGACTCCAGTTCATACTGGAGCTCTAGCATGTCTGGCACTGCAGCACTCATCGCTGGCGTAACTTCATTCAGGCCACGGTAGTCCACAGTTAGCCTCCATTCACCATTAGGCCTTCTCACTGGCCCTATAGGGCTGTTGAAGGGTGAGTGAGTTTTGCTGATCACCTTCTGGCTTTCTAGTTGGCGGATCAGCTGATGGATGGGAACCAGGGAATCTCAGTTGGTGCGGTACTGCCGCTGGTGCACCGTCCTGGTAGCAATCGGCACTCGCTGCTCCTCAACCTTAAGCCGCCCCACCACTGAGGGATCCTCTGAGAGGCCGGGTAAGGTGGACAACTGTTCAACCTCCTCCAGGGCAGCTACACCAAAAGCCCACCGGTACCCTTTTGGGTCTCTGAAGTACCCTCTCCTGAGGTAGTCTATGCCCAGGGTGCACGGGGCATCTGGGCCAGTCACAATGGGGTGCTTATGCCAGTCCTTCCCAGTCAGGCTCACTTCAGCTTCCAGTAGGGTCAGCTGTTGGGATCCCCCTGTCACTCCGGAGATGCAGATGGATTCAACCCCACTGTAGCTCGATGGCATCAGGGTGCACTGTGCGCCAGTGTCCACCAAAGCCTTATACTCTTGTGGGTCTGATGTGCCAGGCCATCGGATCCACGCTGTCCAGTAAATCCGATTATCCCTTTCCTCCACCTGGCTGGAGGCAGGGCCCCTCTAATCCTGCTCATCATCACTCCTTACAAGAACGATTTACTGGTCCCCTCAAGAGGGTCAGACATAACGTTCACCATTCTGTTCTGCCTGGGGGATTTCTGACTGGATACTGGAGCTGCGCTCTTCTTGGAGGACTCCCCTTTTGTGATGGTCTTCCCTTTCAGCTGCTCTACTTGTGCAGCTAGGGCAGCAGTGGGCTGTCCATCCCACCTCCTCATGTTTTCTCCATGGTCGCGGAGGAAAAACCACAGGGTGCCTCGTGGTGTGTGCCTTCTGCTGCCTTTCTCTTGGGTGGGGAAACATTTACTTCTAATGGCTGAGATATCAGCCCGTGCAGGTGGAACATAGGACATGTCCTCTTCCATTTTTTGGATCCTCTGAGACAGTTCCTCCACAGCTGAGACCAGGGAATGGTGAGATAAAGGGAGATTTCCCTCATATTGCCGGAGCTTGCCAACCACTCCATCCACTGTTAGAGTCTGTGTGTCTGTCCACCAGGACACTATTGCCAATGCTTTCGAGTGTGCTTCTGGTGCACTCTTCAGGAACTTTTGCCACATCAGGTGTGTGCAAGGGGCCTGATCTGGGTCCATGGGTGACTGTTCGTTATTCAGATCACCATAAATCATATCAAACACAGCCAGTTCCCTGAGGTTCTGGATGCCTTTCTCAACGTTGGTCCATTTGCCTAGCTGACATAGGACATCATCCTTGTAGGGGTGCCTCTCCCTTACACTGAGCAGGAGTCGCTTCCAAAGGCTGAGGGTTTGAGCCTGCTTCCCTATTTCCCTATCAATGCCAGCATCCTTGGCCAAAGATCCCAGCTGCTTGGCCTCTCTCCCCTCCATCTCAAAAGCACTGGCTCCATTGTCCCAGCATCGGAGCAGCCAGGTGCAAATCTGCTCGCCTCCCAGGCGGCCGAAATCTCTCCACATATTTCGCAGCTCAGTCGGGGATAGAGATCGGATGATCACATCTGGCCCTTCCTCCTGTTCCTGTGATGGGCCTGGCTCATCCCCATTCCCCACTTTGCGAGCTGATTTTCTGGTATATTTGGTTTACTGTATCGGGGCAACTGATACCGGCACTGGCTGGCTCTCTGGCTCAGCTGCTCTGCTGGTGGAGGCAACTGATACTGGTTCTGCCTGTCCCCCCGGCCCAGCTGCTGTACTAGTAAGTTGACTCTCAGATACTGCAGCCCTTTCTTCCCCCTGAGGGCAGTGGGTGGTATTAAAGAGGACACGGTATGCATGGGCAAGTCCCCAACACATTGCAGTGAGTTGTGTCTCCTGGGTTTTGCCAGCTTGGTAACACACCCTTTCTAAGCACTCCATCAGCTTTTTAGGGCTCTGTATTTGTTCGGGAGTGAAATTCCCAAACATTGGAGGTGCCCACCGACTCAGGCCTTTGCCCGTCTTTTCCCACACCCCTTGCCACTCGCTATTATCTGACCTCGGGGCAGGTTTCCGGGCACTGCTATGGTTAGAGAAGTGCTGCATGGCCAACACCGAAATCAGGCAGGCATTCAGAAAGCATTGTGCCGCAATCACACTGGCCTAGACGCTCCAAGGATAATTCAAACTCTCAAAAACCGAGAGGATCTCTTCCCCTGGCTCACCCATAGAGGGGGTGAGACCCCTAACAAAAGCCCAAACGGCAAACAGATACTGGCCTGCCCCCACACACAGTGATACAGAGGCAGCATAAGCAGTCAGTAGCCAGTATGACAAAACAAGCCCCTTTATACATTTTCCACCAACAACGAACACCAGCACTGGGAACACACAGTGGATATAAGGAATAATCCAGCCCCACCTTGCAAGCAAGCTGGCCAGCATTGCAAATATTTTCTTATCAAACAGTACAAATACAAACAGAAAAAATTGCACCCAACAGATTGCTCTATCACACTCTGGTCAGGTTCTGTCCCTTTTTGACCCTTATTTCAACCCTCTCGTGCCCTGTGTTGGTGCGCCCAAGAAAGCTGTGATAGTTTTAAGCCCTGCTGGGACAGGAGACCATGTTGCCGTTGTCCTTCCCCCACCCTCGGACCAAGCAGGGCACAAATCCCGGGGTTGAAAATAAGGAGAAATTTAATACAACAGTGTAATAAACAATCTGAACAACAACAATAGCAATAATAACAACAATAAACAGTAATAACAATAAAGAAGACAAAAGATATACAGAGAAACACCACAACGATTACAGACAGCTCGCTCGCCATGCTCCCTGCCACCAAAGCCACAAAGGAAAAGGTTTCCCATGCTTCAGCGCCGGACCTGACTTCAGCATGGTATGAATAACCCGGCTGGAGATCCCTTCCCCCTGCTGGGGAAACTTAACCTTATTCTAGCTGAACCAGGACACTAATACAGATTATAAGAGTTTTTATTCAAAAGTTCCAAAATGTACAGAGTATCAGAGTAGGAATAACAGTGACATTGTTTCCTGGTATATAATGGAGTAATAAACAGCAGATCTAATGGTAAAAGTCTAAATCCAGTCAAGAATGTTTTAGCTGTACATCATTGCTAATGATCAGATAATTACAGTGGAGATCAGAATGAAAGTTAGAGAAAAAGAAAGACATGTAGTGACAGGTTCTTTATTAGAAAAAAAATAAAATAACAAAGAGTGCATTTCTTTATCTTGGCGGGATTATTCTTACCTTGCTGATTTGTTTTTCCTGATATATAAGTTGCCTATTTGTGGTTTGAGTTCCTTTATTTTATTAACAGCTTCCTGGAGTGCAGAAAATGCCATTTTTTTTTCTGCCTGATGTACTGTGTACTTTAAGGAATGGCTTTCAGAGAAGATGGCCAAGTCCATCACTAAAGCATTCACTAGGACAAGTAACAAAGGCATGGCAGTGATAAAAGTTTCATTCCTACAGTAAAAGATTCTTCTATCTTCTAAAGTGTATAAGCTGCAGGTTTTCTGCAAAAAGTTTCCTTCTTATAGTTTTATTGTTAATGATAGGGAAAGCATTGTTTTGATCTTCCATCCAGCTCATATGAACAGAGAATGAGAACACATTCTGTAACTGTAAACAAAATGGTGACTGACATTAGAGCATAAACACCAGCAATACTTCATTTTGTCTTAAGTTTCAAGGGTTTTTGTATAGCAGCTTGTGTGGTGCTATGTTTTGGATTAATGACAAAAATATTGTTGATAAGATACTAATCTTTCACCTATTGTTGAACAGTGCTTACACAGTGTCAAGGCTTTTTCTGTTTCTCACAGCAGTGAGTAGGCTGGGTGTTAGAAGCTGGGAGGGGACACAGCCAGGACAGCTTACCCCAGCTGACTAAAGGGATATTCCGTACCATATGGTGTCATGCTCAGCAATAAAAGCTGGGTGAAGAAGAAGGAAGGGGAGGATGTTCAGAGTGATGGTGTTTGTCTTCCCAAGTAACTGTTCTGTGTGATGGAGCCCTGCTTTTCTGGAGATAGCTGAACACCTGCCTGACAATGGGAAGGCGTGAATGAATTCCTTGTTTTGCTTTGCTTGCACACAAAGCATTGCTTTATATATTAAACTGTCTCTATCTCAACCCACAAGTTTTCTTACTTTCACCCTTCTGATTCTCTCCCTCAGCCCACTGCAGGGGAGTGAGTGATAGCTGTGTGGTGTTTAGCTGCCCACCAGGTTAAAGCACAACAAATGCTTTAATCACAATGCACTTCAACTTAAAAATGTAGTTCCTTCATTGAGTGTAAGAGTTTGAGAAACAAAAATATGTGATCCTTTCATGACTTAATTACAGGAATGTCTGTTAATTGTGGTAAATGGTTCGAATTTTAATGAATAGTCAAGAGAAAAAGGCAAACAAACAACAGAGTAGAAAAGAGAAAGGAAAAAAATGTTGAAATACCTCAGAAGAGATTTCAGTCTCTCTGGTGCCTTTGTTTTTCACTTCTTTCATTATCTTTGGTCACTTGTCTAGATCATGGTTCTTAGAGTTGTTCAGAGAACTGTCAGGTCCATTAGTTCCTTGAGTCCATTCTCATTCTTTCTTTAAGACCACTGTCAGAAAGGTATAAAAGATGCTAAAGCTCTTTGGCTCCTGAAGTGCTGGTTTAATACATTCTATTAGAAGATGTCCAATTAGATGTTTTAAGTCTACAGCTACAATACCATGTAAGAAAGGTTTTAAGCCTTGAGCTGGCTTTTTTATTTCTTCCTTCCTGAGTGATAAACAAAAATAAGTGTGAGAAGAACTGAGAAAAGTACAGCCATACTGTGAACAGGACCACTGAAAACTCTTTCTTTGTGGAATCTCATAGGCCTGAGTGAGATTTTTAGCATTTTTCTTCATTAGGGACAGAGTAAATGTCTTTTCCATTTATTCATTTGTAAGGGGTTATAATCCCTGAAAACTCTATCCCATTTGTTAGATTTGAGAAATACATTTGAAAGTTATTAAGAAAGTAATAGCTACAGGACATGAATATGCAACCATGTGGTATGATCATGTAAAAAATTGGAAAGCCAGTCTAAAGGAGACAACACTGCAAATCTCACAGAAGTATTTCAGATATATTCAGCTATTTATTACAGGAACCCTTCATTTTGTTTTGATACTCTATTCTAACCAGGTCAAGAGTGTGCTGTCCTTCCAGTATGACCCAGCTCAGTTGTGCAATGCAGTGGTTCACTCAAGATCAGGAAACCAGCAGTTTGTGCACTCTAAAATGCAGGGAAAGGGATGGGGAGAAGGAAAGGAATAGGGAGAAAGATTTCCAGGTTCAGGTTTGGATGGAGGCTACTGCCACTAGGATGATATTTGCCACAAATGTTCTGGCTTTGGGGAGAGGGAGAAGCAGGTCCTGGGAGATGTGTACTTGGAGATGAGAACTTGGTCAAATATGGCTGAACAGCCTCAGACTCATTCCTGTGACAGTTTATTTGAAGATAACTTTTAATATGTACCTCATGATCACTGTATCAGTAATCTTCTGGAAGAAGATTTCTGTTTTTTTCTTTGTCAAATGTTCAGTGTGCTTAGCAAGATCTTGTCACTAATCTACTCCTGATTCTTAAGCATGGGATTCTTCAATCATGTCCCAAAGTATTTTGTTGCACTTTTGATTCACAGTATCGTATGCTTTTGAGATTGCATACAAAATACACAGATATGAAAATGTTACAGAAAGGACAGTTGTATAGTTTAGGACTCTAACGATAGAGTTTTGCTGCCTGGTCTTCCATTTAAAACTGAAGTTACAAATAGCTTAGTTACAGTGAAGTTTGTATTCAAGTACTCCAGAAAATTAATCCTAAAGTAAAGAGCTAATCTAATAATTGATTAAATGAGTACATGATCTGCTCCAGCACGGTAGGAGATCAATTTTTAATACATCCCTGATAAGTTTATATAAAGTCTAGTCACACTCTTCATTAAGATATGTTGACAGAGAAGTTCATTTCCTTGGACGATTCCCAGGATTCAAATTTAACTGTTAAAAATGTTGTACTATACATGGTGAGTTAACAGTGAATAAGACTGGACAAATCGATTAACTGGAATTAAAATGATTGTACATCTGTAAGACTATCCTACTTCTTGTCTGAAAATATATACTACTTTGATGTGCGGCAAAGCATTTACCTGTTAGTTAACTGTATATACTACACACTGTAGTTAGCAAGATTCATGCTTTGTTTTAATTGCTTCAGACATTGGATCAAACTCAAAGAAAACTATGTGAATGATCTGGACAGTTTTATTTTTCTTGTCATAAGTTTTAGGTTGGAAAATAATATCTCACTGAAGAAACTGAAGACCAGAAAAAACCACAAGGGTCACTTTTTTACTGTACATATTCACCTGAAATAGTACTACAGAAAGTATCATGACAGCAATGGTTTTATTCATAAGCTCTTATGCAAATGGTAATTTCCACAAGTATTATTAGACTTGTCAAGTATATAAGTGAATTTTTATTTAAAACACCTTCTAATTACACAGATTTATTTTCCTTTGGTAATAAATATATATTTTTATGACTGAAAAGTAACTGTAACTGGGAGAGCTCAAGTGTTCAGTGTGTGTATATTTATGTGTGTGTGTGTATGTGAGTGTGTATCTGTACATGTACACTTTAGAAAAATCCCTCACTAGTGCAGAAATGAGGCACTAAATGTAGCTTCACAATTGAAATAAGTAACAACTATCACTGTGTCTAACCCATTTGGTAATGGCCATCAATTCCTTGGACAAATTGAATATGACTGAAGAGAGCCAAAAGACTGCAATATAATTAAATGAAATTTATATAAGAGCATGCCTCCTCTCATTTCAGCTGCATGAGAATTAAAGAATACAAAGGCAGACAAAAGCTCCAGGAATTTTCCTCGGAAGACTTGTAGATACTCAGTTTTTCCAGACCTATGCATTTAAAATAAGGTGAATGGATAAAATCCCCTGACTAACAGGAATTCACTCTGTCTGCTCGGGAGGGAGAAACATCAGAAGCTTGTCATATCTATTGTGCATTAAGCAAAATATTTAATGTCTTATTTCTGAGTAATCAAAATAGCTTTAACTTAAGTGTAACTTTTCTTCATTTATACTCTATCTTTTAATTCAAAGCAGTTATTTATCTTCCCTTTGTAATAGGAATAATACAAGAAAATGTAATTTATACAGTAGTGTAAAAATTTCCAAAGTTTTTAGATCAATAAATTTAACTTTCATGACACAATCTAAAAGAGATTTGTTATGCTGCATGCATTAAAAATGACTTGTTTAGTGATCGTTCTGATATTATGTTGTTTTAAATGCAAAGCTTGATGTAACTGTGCTATTCAAATCTATTCCAAAGCATATCCCAGGGGTCTCTCTTGTCATTTTGACTCCAACTTGTGCATAAATTTCCAGCTGTAGAGAAATGGTCTAAGTAGCTGTTGTCATGAAGCAGCTGAATGGTCCTCATGAGTCCTTCCATGATTTATAAAGACATAGTTTCAGAAAGAACTTCTTCTAGCAAGATGTGTATTATATGAATTCAAATAGCATGATTCTCCCTATAATTTAGTGAAGCTATATTCACAAGTTCCAGACCCTAGAGGATTTCTATGTAGACCTCATGGACCAGGATAGAATCCTGAATACACTAGAAATAGAATTAAATGCATTCATTTCGTTTGAATTTTATTGTAATTCAAGTCATATTCAACCTAATTAAATATCCCAAAGGAAATCCCCTTTTATGTACAAAACTGTGCTTAATCTAGCAAGACACACATCCTTATGAAGTCAAGCAAGATCTCAGCTGGCATAAATATGGAGCGCAAGTTCTGTGTTAGTATAATTTTACACAGCTGAAACTGCGAAGAACTATTTATAATTACCCTACTGCATTTTGTCTGTGGAATGATATGAATAAGAAATCTATGGTCATATTAGCAGTGCTTTATCACCAGTGAAAAGCATCAAGTGTCCATGTATTTTTACATACTTTTGACAATGGCAATCAAGAAAACCGATGCCAATTTATTTCACCAAATATCGTAGTGATACTCTGGACCAATAGGCTTGGGGTTTCTTTGAAGATGAGGATTGATCCTCTTCTCTGGAATTCGTCAGAGAGCAGACAAGAAATGGATGTGCAGCTCTTCCTAGAAACAGGACATTTGGACTGAATCTGTATATCCTTATAAGAGACTGAATATACTGGTTTGCTGAGGTCCACAGCTATTCTAGGAATAGGTGGGCCATTAAGAGTGACCGCTTATTAGCACTCCTTTTTTTCCCCGTTTTTAAAAAACCCTGTTTTTATTATAACACTGTTGTTTTCCCTCTTGTTACAACCTTTCATTCATCTCTTTTTCCTCTACTCTGTAATCCTTCCTAGGCATATATATTCTACTTTCCTTCAATCCTCCCATTCACTCCTAATGCCCCTTTCCTCCCAGCTATCCCTCTAGCATGTATTATTTCCTTTTTCTTTAATCCTCACAGACTGAGATGCAGTGTTTAGCAGTGGTGTGGAAAGCCGCTGGTTAGCTGATGTGGCTCACACGGCTGCCAGGCTAGGCTGCCAGAAGTCCTGTATGTTCAGCTGGGTAATATGCATGGATGCACACTATATATCATGTTGCAGGGAAAATCTGCGCAATTCACGTAGTCATATCAAATGAGGATTAAAGCAATTTGATATATTAATGACATAATTATGTGAGACTCAGAACTATACATTCAGGATCTACAACAACAAAAACCAACAGATAAACTGCAGTTACTAGACACACACAAATTTCTGAACACCCTTCTGCAGCTAATCCATGGAAGTTATAAGCCTCTCCATCTCACACGCACACAGCCACACGCATCCCGGCCTCCCCACCCCACAGTGCCCCACAGGGGCAGTGGTGCTGCCGGGGGCTGCTGGCAGCCGGCCCCCACCCCGTTTCTTCCCTGGGGTCTTTCCCCTGTTAACACAACTTTGTAGGGTTTTTTATACTTGCATTTCAAGCTGACTCTTTTTATTTTTTTTTTAATGTTTTTCCCTGCCAGAAGTCCCTTGGTAATTCTCTGATAACTGCTTAATCCAGTTGATTGTCACTTTCCTCCTCAACATGACCAGTTTGGGGCAGATGCCACCTCAGGCATTTTGCTGTATTTGATTCACCCATATGGTGACACCCATGGTGTCTGCACCCATATTCTTAAAAAAATGTTATACAGGCCATCTGCAAAGGGTGAGCCATGCAAGCACACCCGCAGGACATTATACAGTTTTGTATAAGGCTTGTCTTCAAGTGGAACTTTTAAATCTTTGACCATAATCTCCAGTGACAGTTTTCTCAGAGCCTGCAAGCTTTGCTGAACTCTTGCATATAAGCCTGGCTCACTGCCTAACCTTCGCACTCCACAGTGGCTGGAGATTAGATACAGAGCAGTCTTCAAGCACAAGAAATTGGTTAGCACAGATTTGTTTGGTTTGAGTTACACCCCTTTGAGCCTCACTTTTTCTTTCTACTGCTTATAAGCAGAAACAAATCTGGATGGACATACAGACAATATTTTGTAGATTAATACCTGGAAAGCTCTGCAGGGAAACCTGGGACAGAACTCAGAGTCAAGCTCAAGAAATAAGAAGCACAATATGGGTCAGTTTGGTGTGGGTAAGGACGATAAGGTCAATAAGGATGGTTGGCTTCAGTGGCTCAGGCTAGTTGACCACCTCAAGACAGCATAAATATCGTATGTTTGTGTACAGGTAGTTATAGAAAATGGAGACAGAATCTGTCTCAATACCACTGCTTAGGCAGTTTACAATGATAATAATGCCTTAAACTAATTGTAAATCAAACAACCAGAAATTATTAAAAAAAAAATTATTAAGATGCTATAAAGAAACACTTTAAGAAAGGGAAGAAAATGACCACTGAAATAGAAAGAAAATTTGCAATACTCTTTAAAGAGATTTAGATGTCATAACTGTCTATGCATTATTTTAATCAAAGATATGCTTAATAGTCATTAAAAATAAACAGTAGAAATTGAGTGACCTAATGATCATTTAAAAAATGGTTATAATTTATGAACATGATTTCTTAACATATACAAATATTTTTTTTAAATGGCACTTTACAACACAAAATCGTAATCGCAGTAAGACACTTCTGTGTTGTATTATGAAGTATTATTTCACACTTCATTGCACAAATGGCACTTAACAACATGTCAGGCATGAAGTAATATGCCATTATTCACATCCCACAGTGTCTTATTGCTTATCCCTCAGTGTCTTTTGGTTAACATATTTTCCTGCATTCTCAGCATTCACAGGTCACCCTGAATAGAAAAAAACAATGCAATGTGAAGAGTATTTTAGACTGTCATACTGAAAAGAATTTTTTCCTATACTTACCAGATTTGAAACACTGAAAGTTTATGAACCCTTTTACAGTGTGTCCCCTAACCATTTTTATTGTAAAAAACCATTTTCACTTCATTTTTTTAAATGACAGTGTTCTGTCTTGTTGTGACAGTATGGAGTCTTTTTATCAGACTGTGCAGGTGATAGAACTAACCTCATTCTGAAAGTCTAGTCTGAGGAAAAACACCAAACTCGGAGCACTGACATGCATCAGAAAACTTTGTCATATTAGGAAATTTTAAAATGTAAGTCATTGCATTTGAATTTGGCGTTGCCCATCTCAGTTCTCCAGTGCTACTGGGGAGAGGAAATACAATTTATTTAACTTATAAAACCATACAGATCTGCAAGAATAAAAGAAATAGCCATACAGATGTACGGGGTAATTAAAAAAATACATTGTTCTATACAAACTGATTTAGAGTTGGTAAATCTAACTGTCATGGTTTAAACTCGTCCGGCATTCAGCCACCACTCAGCTGCTTGCTCACTGTCCCTCCATGAAGGGGATGGGGGAGAAATTGTAGGGGTAAATGTAAGGAGACTCATAGGTTGAGATAAAAAATATTAATAACTGAAATAAAATGAATTAATAATTATAATAATGACAGTAATACTAAGATATACAAACAAGTGATGCACAATGTGATTGCTCACCACTCACTGACAGATGCTCAGCTAGTGATCCCAGAGGAGAGAAAAGCCAGAAACCTCAACCCCAGAAGTGAGAGCCCCCAATTACTGGCCAACTCGCATCTATATACTGAGCATGACATTATATGATATGGAATATTCCTTTGGCCAATTTGGGTCTGTTGCTCTGGCTATGCTATGTAGGGATCCTAAAGGACTTTCTGTGAGATAATGGTCACGTGAGCAATCCTGCATGTGAGCAAGACTGAGAAGAGCCTCAGCCTCGGCAAGGACATGACAAGGACATCACCCTGGAGAGAGAACAAAGAACTCGACAAACTAACAACTTCAGGAAATGGATTGGGTGGAGAAAGACATTAAGCAAGGCTGGTGTGGTGCTTATTATCCAATTGCAAGAAGGCTTGAAGCGCGTGGACAAAGCTAACTATCCAATCATAAGGAATTGTATCACGTACCATTCGCATGCACAGGAGAAAGCATTATAAAAGGGCTTTTTTACTTTCAATAAATTGGCATTGCTTGATTATATTGGTCGTATGAATGTCCATATCTCCCGCAAAGTGGCGCCCAAACCAGGACCTTCAAGATGGGCACAAGTCTTCGATGAGGACTCGATCAAAGTGCAATCGAGGGTGGAAAGCTGGTCGAAACTGATCCAGACACTGCCCTGGAGTCTGAAGGTAAGAAGCAGTGAGCTGTAATTTAGTTGGAAGATCTGCAAAAGGAAGCAGCGGCCGGGGAGGAATGCGGTCCACACTTGACGAGCAAGCAATGGTGAAAATCCTCCAAAATATCCTCTCCATGAGAGGGATAAAATATGATGTCTACCCTGGAAAGCTTAGTAAAGTGGATCCAGATAAAAAGACTTATATCCAGTGTAGGGCTCACGTTTGAGATATTTGCCTGGGAATCCATAGGAAAACAATTTTGGGACTCAATTAGTGAGGGGGGAAGGTCAGCAGAAGAAGTGAGCGGCTATCCCACACTTTGAAAGCTGATCCGCGAGACATTGCAGGAGCTGAGTGGTGACCGCGTGGCTGGTGCTTCTGCCTTTGCAGCTGTAGGAGCAGCTTCTAACCCTGATATGCCGCCTCTGGTGCCTGCGCCGCTGGCAGATCCCATCACGTTAGGTCAGCCAAAAAGCCTGTTTGCCTCATTGATTGCACCACCGGGACTATGGTGGGCAGCGGGGCTGGACCGGGGGCTGCGCAGGCGGGAGCGGGAGATGCCAGAAGTGCGCCTGGGCCGTGAGAGAGGAGAGTGAGCAGAGACCAGGGGAGCCACCGGAGTCCAGCAGTGGGCGGGGCGTGGATGGGAACGTGGGCAGAACCAACGTATCGCCGCCTCTGCAAGGAGAGCAGAGCCCCACCTCACAAGTCAGCATTTCAAACACAGAAACCTTACTCCTGCAACTTGTGGACAAGCTTGAAAAACTGGCTGCAACACAGAGTGTGAGAAGATGGAGCACAAATCGTGTACCTTTTCATCTGGCACGCAACCGCAACCGTCTGCTTCTGATCCACCACTTAAGTATTAAGTTCCAGTACCTACTACCAATCCGCTTAGACCAATGGTGTTTTGATATTTGTAATATTTGTAATTTTATGTTGTGTAAGTAATAAGTGTAAGAGATCTCTTTGTGTGGTTGTATGATTGTTTTCATGAGTGATTATTTTGCGTGTGTGAGACGCATCCCAGCTTCAGCTGCACAGTGCGGAGTTCTCTGACCCGCCAGGGAGGCAGTCGGGGAAGAACGAAGTGGCGGAGGGCCCTAGTGCCCACCCGCTGGGTTATCAGTGCTGCTGTTTGTTCAGGCTAAGTGTTTTAAGTGTCTTAAGTGAAATATCTCCTCTAGCGGGAGGCTGTGTTCAATAACAAAAAGGTAAAAATTGCTCACCTAATAGTATGCTGAGAAGCTGCAGTGACTTAGGATTTAGATCAACAGGTACTTCTCAAATATTTTGAGCTCAGACCGTAACACAAGGTTAACCTCCAGTAAAATGTGCCTTCACTAAAGCTAAAGAATCTGTTAAACTGACAGGCATTTTAAATACTAATCCGGATGTAACCATAATACCGGTGAGCAGATTGCTTATTAGCTCAGGTAACTCAGAAAAGTAATAAATAGTGACTTTTACATGATCTCTGACACATTAAATGATGTCCAAAAAAATTATTGGAGACATCCAATGGGTTAGAAATTTCTGTGGTATTACCATTGATGATCTAAAGCCATTAATGCCATTATTGAACGCTACTGTTCAAGCTGATAGTAAAAGAACCTTGACACAGGAACATAAAATTGCTTTGCAAAAAATTATAGATAGGGTAGAATTGTGTTATGCACAATGAATACAATTAGAACTCCAAGTGGTTTTGTGGGCATTTTTGTCCTAGCCAAATTTGGAATTAAATGTAGTGTCTGATTCGGTCTGTGTAGTAGGAGTAGTGAAAAGAATTGAACGAGGACAAATAAAAGAAACAAAATATGAACAGTTAGGGAAACTGTTGCCACAACTAGTTCACACTCTTGATCAGAGAAGCATTTTCTACTTTATTACTCACATCAGAAGTCACCAATCCAAGGAAGGATTAGGGTATGGAAATGAACTAGCTGATCAATTAGTTGCTCCAGCCTGGTCTGGGCCCTCTCCAAATTTGTTTGCACAAGCTAGAGAATCTCACATTTTTTTCATCAGTCAGCAAAAATGTTGCATAAACAATTTAAAATTCCTTTTGCAGATGCAAAGGGCATTGTTGCCTCTTGCCCATCCTTTCAAAACATAGGGTTTGGCCTGGGAACAGGAGTTAACCCATGGGGCCTATCCCCTTCGCAGTTATAGCAAATGGATGTTACTCATATAGCAGAATTTGGTAGGTTAAAATATGTACACGTTGTTGTTGATACCTTCTCCATGACTATTTGGGCTACAGATCAAGCTGGAGAGACAGCTAAACATGTTGAAAAACACTTATATAGTTCTTTTGCTGTACTTGGGGTGCCAAGAAAGATCAAAACAAACAATGGTCCAGCATATATTTCTAGATGCTTCCAATGTTTCTGTATCTTATGGGGCATCAAACACTGCGCAGGAATTCCACACTCTCCCACTTGACAAGCAATCATCGAATGGGCTCTTCAAACTCTGAAGCAAATGCTGCAAAAACAAAAAGGGGGAATGTCGGGTATGATGCCAGCTGAACAATTAAATAATGTTTTATATGTTTTAAATTTTTTGAGGCTTACAGGAGAACGTCAAGAACCACCAATGATGATTGTAAAAGGTGACACTGAACAATCTATGGGCACACAGCAAACATTAGTTATGTTCAAAAACTTAAATACTGGCCAATGGGAAGGACCTGTTAAAGTACAACTAACAGGCAGAGGTTATATGTGTTTGCTTACAGATCATGGCTTACGGTGGGTTCCATCTCGCTGGGTGAGGCCTTGGAAAGAAGGTCAAGCTCACAATCCTAAGCCTTGCGATGGTTCTAATTGATTAATGCTCATACATTCTGAATGTGTTTATTTGAATCCCATCCAAAGCAGTAGGGGCCCATGTTACATAGGAAAGTTAACTATGTTCACAGGATAGTTGGAGAAGTTGTTACAAGGGGGAATTGTTGTACTTGTTGTATTGTTATGTTTGTTATTATTTCGCCATGCTTAGTTTATTGTATTAGACAGTTGTTGCAAAAGAGCCTGCAAAGGATTTTGATTGCTCAAAAACAAAAAGAGGGATATGTAGGGATCCTAAAGGACTTTCTGCGACATAATGGTCACATGAGCAATCCTGCATGTGAGCAAGACTGAGAAGAGCCTCAGCCTTAGCAAGTACATGACAAGGACATCACCCTGAAGGGAGGACAAAGAACTCGACAAACTAACAACTTCAGGAAATGGGTTGGGCGGAGAAAGACATTAAGCAAGGCTGGTGTGGTGCTTATTATCCAATTGCAAGAAGGCTTGAAGCGCGTGGACAAAGCTAACTATCCAATCATAAGGAATTGTATCACGTACCATTCGCGTGCACAGGAGAAAACATTATAAAAGGGCTTGTTTACCCTCAATAAATTGGCATTGCTTGATCATATTGGTCGTATGCGTGTCCATATCTCCCGCAATGCTACTTCCCAGCTTCTTGTGCACCGGTGCACTGGCAGAATGCAGGAAGTTGAAAAGTCCTTGATTTCTTAGCAACAACTAAAACCATCAGTGCATTATCAACATTCTTCTCATACCAAATTCCATATGGAACCCAAAACACAGCCCTATTCTATCTACTAAAAAGAAAAATTAGCTGCATCCCAGCCAAAACCAGGACACTAACTTAAATTTTTGAAGTTGTCAGCATTCTTTTAACACAATTTCAGAGATTTGGGGCTAGGCATTTTGTTATCTTTTGCAACTGTATATAACTTTATTATATCTTTGCCCACTTTACATGGACTGCTCTTTCTAGATATATGTAGAAGTTATTTTTTATTTACTTAGACTTCTCTTCTTGAAAATTATATTAGAAAATATCTATTGAGTTTGTGGTTTTGATTTACCTTCTGTGCACTTAGGGATATAAAGTACACCTGTATTTGGAGCACAGTTGTATTTAGATGAAAACAATTCAAAAAGAAACTGTGAAGCAACTTCAGGAGGAACTTTTTAAGATGAGAATAATATCCTAGAAGGTGTATTGAATAGAGCCAGCAGAAAAATAACACTTGGCTAAAAAATGACGTTGAAAAGCTTGTTAAGGCAAACTTATGTATTAGAGCTTGGTTTGAAAAATGGTGAAAGAAAGAAGATTCAGACAAATTATATATTTTTGACTAAGCAAAGGATCAAGTAATTGACCAGCCAGGACATGGATAGAGATGTTGTTGATCTTATAAAAGTAGGAAGAATTATTCCAGGTAAATCACAGAGATTGGTTTGTCTTTCATACCTTAGAAACCCACAGCAGAAAATTTGAAAAATATAATAGCAGGAGACTAACAGTACCTCTGTATTTTTTATATCCGGAATAGTTTACTTCCATGTGACAGTCCCACTCTTCTGCATATAAAGTTCTCTTTTTTTAAACAATGACAAATTATGGTTCTAACAAAAAATTACTTGGGTAAAGCTGAAATGTTATATTTTAATAAACATGTTTTAAGCCTTCATTTTTAATTTTGCTTCTCTTCATGTATGAGTCTGTCTTTAAAAGTGAATGGATTATCATATTGTGTAGATTATTTCATTCAATCTTTTTAAAAAATCATTGAATACAAAGATACTGAAGATTAAAAATGTATTGCTGTGTTTTAAAAATTCACATAAAGAGAATAAATCAATTAAGTGTAGCACCAAAGGCCAAATCCTCTGTGCACTGTTTGCTGACCACAGTGCACAGTATTTTCTGTGGCATGAGGAATAGTTCATAGAGAAATTTACTATGTTAGTCCTAGCCTAACACAGGAATGTCTGCATTGTACAACAAAAC
Organism: Athene noctua; assembly: GCF_965140245.1. Taxonomy (NCBI): domain Eukaryota; kingdom Metazoa; phylum Chordata; class Aves; order Strigiformes; family Strigidae; genus Athene; species Athene noctua. The sequence goes on from NC_134039.1 coordinate 67,729,407, forward strand.
CCTTCCAAAGGTTAGTGCTGGAGAATGATGAAGTCGAGTCTTGCTAAGGATACCTAAGAATGTTCTTTGCTTTAGGTGACTCACTGTCTGTTACTCATGCAGCCAATAAACAAGATATTTTCAACTGATGTTTGTACACGAACAATATGTGAACAGAGATCTAATGTCCCAAAACTTCAGGGTTGATCATCCACTGATGATGCTTGCAACAGAATCAACAGAATGCAATAGAAAGGTAAAAAACTACTTTTTTGGTGTTCCAGTCCAGAAACTAAGAAACAAACACTTTATTTTCCATGCTAGGTACATAGAAACTCTGTTTACATATGTTTAATATCAGTTATAGTCTGGGAATTAATCTTCACTAATAAGCAGACAAGAATTTTCAGTTAACTGTTATTTTTCTACAAAAACTGTAAACTCGTTGAAGCTGAAGTTATTCATAGAATCTGTTTCCCAGTTTTGATAGGTTGCTTTCTCAGTTGAAAATCTTAGTGAGAGACATCTGTTCCATATTACTCAGAATTACAATAGCGTAATAGTGTATTTGGTAATGAGTAGTGTATGCATCATTTGTGGGAAATTATATCCCTACTTTTCCTTATTCAATAGTCCATTGAATTTATTATCTCTGATATGAAAAGTCATACTCACACGGCAGGGACTTGAACTAAGCCTTCTATGTTCCAGTTGACTGTTAGAATCACCAGTGGAGAGTGATGGCTGTAGCATCTGCATCTAATGTGCTTTTTACGTTGTATTTATTCTGATGAGTCTATTTTTTTTTTTTTTAGAGCAATGGAAACTATTTTTTGAAAAATCCTATTTCTTCCAAATATGAATTCCAAAGTACATGAGAGATAAAAGATAGCTAAGCAGGTAATTAATCCCACCAGTCACCCTGACTATAATAAATTTCCAAGAAGGAAGATAACTCTGAAGTTGTTGCTATGCAACCTCTTCCAAATGTGTATAAAGCTGATAGTTCCTGCTGTTTGTTTATTTTTGGAGCCAGCTTTCTCCAAAGAAAAAAGTAAAAAATGTAGGCCTGGAATGGGTAAGTCTAGCCCACTGTTACCATTTGACATTATACATATCAATTTGACATTTGATATTATGTAGGTGCTCTTTAAAGCTTAGCAAGCTCCATGTTGAGATTATTTCTCTGGTCAGAAACTGCAGTCCCGTTCCAAGTTGTGGCATTGACTTATATGACCTTTGAGTGTAAAGCACAGTGATTTGAACTCATTTCACTGCAGTTACCCTTTCCCAAAGTGTATATAGGCAGGTCCACTCAGTGTCCCCAAGCAATTCATTGAAGTGCCCTTTATCACTGAAAGGGAACACTTTAGGTTTGTTTCTTTACTTAAGGGACTCTTCTTTCTCAGCCTGACCTGCCTAGTCGAGTATAATAATACCCTTGAACTGTCTCTCGCCCTCTTTCAGCCCATCTCTTTTTCTCATTTCTGTAGCATAGTAGTATTGCTTGTGAATTCCCATTGCTGTTCTTGGCTGGGATTTGCAGTCTCTCAGACAATGTAGAGATGGGCATTCAGGAGCGTAATACCAGACTTAATGGCACTTAGCTACTGGGAAAATGAAAGTATAGCTTTATTATTTTTTGTAATACCAACCTAGAGTGCATTAGGAGACATTCTTAACTCATGGATAGAGGGTTTTTTGGCTGCTAGGATTCGGGATCATCTCAGAGCTGGTGCTGTTGAGGGCGGTTCCTTCCCTATTGTGACCCTGGGAGAGACTCCCAGATGCCATCAGGTGGCCATGGCCAGGGCTGACCCCCAGCCCAGGGGAGCCGCTCTCAGCTGAGACTCCTTCCTGGACGCTGCCTGAGCTACAGCTCCTGCTGTCCCACAGCCACGGGCCCAGCCATAGGCCCTGCTGAGCTGCGGCCACCCACAGGCTGAGATACCGACCTGGTGTCAGCCTGTCCCCCTTCCCAGGGAGGTGCCCAGTGCCTGGAGATGGGGCTTGGGCTGCCACGGGCTGCCCCCCATGGCCCTGCCAGGGCGGCATGGGCCCTGTCTGCTGCCCTGCCGCCCTCCGGAGCCCCACCACTCCCGGCTCCCTGGCCTGGTCCTCACTGTGCTGTGCCGACAGGCGCTATCTGAGATCACAGAATGGCTGGTGTTGGCAGGGACCTCTGGGGGTCATCATCTCCAACCCTCCTGCTCAAGCAGGACAGACTAAAGCTGGTTGCCCAGGGCTCTGTCTGGTGCGGTTTTCAAATACCTCCAAGCATGGAGATGCCACAAACTCTCTGGGCAGCCTGCTTGACTACATGAGCTGTGGAACAGTTGTGGTTTATACCTGGGAGTATTCAAACACCTAATAGTCCCAGTGTATACCTGGATGTTGAATGTGACGATTAGACTTTTATCAGAATCAGGCTGAGGATTTGACTGTAAGGAGTGTCCCCTGGGTTATTTTTTTCCTGAAGATTTACCTGTAGTTTTCTTCAAGAACAGTAGAAACAAAGTGGTAGGTTTGAGTTTTTTTTTAATTTCAGTTATTTTTTATAGTTCCTGATTGACCTGTGAGTGTCTTTCCATTGCCTCTGAGTCTGCTTCTCATTGAGTCTTCTCAGATTTTCTTACATTTCAGGCTTCTACTTGCTGTGATTTCTATGGCTTCAGCTGCCTACCTGCTATATCTTGTGGTCTGGAACCCTTCACTTGCTTGGGAGCAAAGAATCTCCATCCCCAAAGGGAGTTTTTGATCCTAATCTTAAAAAGACAATATGAGAACAACAAAAACAAGTGATTTCACCTTCACATGGTGATGAACAGCTTTTTGAAAAAAAATTGCCATTGTGGGTTTTTTTAAGGATTTGGTCTTGTGGACAAGAAACACACCCTTAAAGCACATCTGATGGATCAGTCATTTCAGAATATGCAGTGACAAAGCAAACTTTAAAAACACTAGCTTGAACTGGGGGGTGAAATAGGACCTAAGTGGCTGTTGAGCTACCAAGCTACTTCTATGTATTTAGTTCACTTAAATACTGAAATATCTAAAATCTGTTTCCTACAGATTCTTTATTTTCAGACTTAAATTCTTTAATTCCACTTTAAAACTGTGTCCCCTTGTGGATCTCTTCCCCTTCTCAAATATAATGCATTAATAATAACTTTGTGATCATATATATATATATAGATAGATAGATAGATATAGTTTCTTGTTATTTCTAATTATACTGTAAACTTTTCAGGGCAAGAGTCTTAAGTGTGCCTCCATAACATTAATTAAGAAGCACAGAAGTCTGGCAGAAACACTTCTTGTATGCTAAAAGGAGATAGCTGTGAAAGTAAATCAAGTGGAAAAGACTTTCCTGGTCTATCTTGGTTCTTATGCTGTTCATGTCTTGGTTGTGTCTCTGAGTACGTTAAATTAGTAAATTAAATAACATCACTGGTTCCCATCACGTAAGAGCTAGTCTTTCCCTCTTTATTTCTCCATGAAGAAGAATTACAACTATGGAACAGTATTTTGTTATTTATTTTGATTTATAAATTCACGGAGAATTTGTTATGGCTGTAACATTGAGTGTTTTTTATGAAAATAAGCAAAATCATAGAAATTTATCTGATACTTGTGTCAGAGAATGTTGATGCTTGCATGGGCCTTTGAGCCTACTCTTTGCTCCACCTGAGAGAGCCTGAGAGAGTTGTCTTCTGTAGCACTGGACGTTAATTTTTGTCCTTTATTCCTCATTAGAAAGATTACTGATTACAGATTTCATACCAGAGCATTACTGGTCTTTTAGATTATTGAGTCCAGGCTAAGGGGCACATTATAAAGCAAAACTTTTCCATAAGAAACCAGTGCTACAATTTTTATAACTTTTTGCAGTTTTTATAACTTTTTGCTACAGTTTTTATAACTAGAAGATATATTTTACTGATTACAAGTCTATAGGACTGGATGGGATACACGTGAGGGTGCTGAAGGAGCTGGCTGGGGTGGTTACCAGCTGCTTTCCATCATTTACCAGCAGTCCTAGCTGTCTGGGGAGGTTGCAACAGATTGGAAATTAGTCAATGTGAAGCCCATATATAAGAAGGGTCAGAAGGACGATCTGGGAAATTACAGGCCTGTCAGCTTGACTTTGGTGCCCGGGAAGCTGATGGAGCAGCTCATCCTGAGTACCATCACACAAGACGGGTGGGACAATGAGATAATCAGACCAAGTCAGCATGGGTTTGTTTAGCTAACAAGGCAGGTCCTGCTTGACGAACCTGATCTCCTTCTGAAAGAGGGCAGCTTGCTTACTGGATGAGGGAAAGGCTGTGGATGTTGTTTACCTTGACTTTAGTAAGGCCTTTGACACCATTTCCCACAGCATTCTCCTGGCAAAACTGGCTGCTCGTGGCTTGGATGGACACACGCTTTGCTGGGTAAAAAACTGTCTGGATGGCCGGGTGCAAATTGTTACATCTTTATTGATGATCTAGATGAGGGGATCGAGTGCACCCTCAGTCAGTTTGCAGCTGACACCCAGTTGGGTGGGAGTGTTGATCTGCTCGAGGGTAGGGAGGCTCTGCAGAGAGACCTGGACAGGCTGGAGCCATGGGCTGAGGCCAACTGGGGGAGTTTCCATAAGGCCAAATGCCGGGGGCTGCCCTTGGGCCACAACAACCCCCAGCAGCGCTACAGGCTTGGGGAGGAGTGGCTGGAGAGCTGCCAGTCAGAGAGGGACCTGGGGGTGTTGATTGACAGCCGGCTGCACAGGAGCCAGCAGTGTGCCCAGGTGGCCAAGAAGGCCAATGGCATCCTGGCTTGTGTCAGCAATAGCGTGGCCAGCAGGGACAGGGAAGGGATCTGAGCCCTGTACTCGGCACTGGTGAGGCCGCCCCTCGATTCCTGTGTTCAGTTTTGGGCCCCTCACTCCAAAAAGGACATTGAATGACTCGAGCGTGTCCAGAGAAGGGCAACGGAGCTGGTGTAGGGTCTGGAGCACAGGTCGTACGGGGAGCAGCTGAGGGAACTGGGGGTGTTTAGTCTGGAGAAGAGGAGGCTGAGGGGAGACCTCATGGCCCTCTACAGCTACCTGAAAGGAAATTCCAGAGAGCTGGGGATGAGTCTCTTTAACCAAGTAACAAGTGATAGGACAAGAGGGAATGGCCTCAAGTTGCACGAGGGAAGGTTTAGACTGGATATCAGGAAGCATTTCTTTACGGAACGGGTTGTTAGGTGTTGGAATGGGCTGCCTAGTGAGGTGGTGGAGTCCCCATCCCTGGAGGTGTTTAAGAGCTGAGTTGACATAGCGCTGAGGGATATGGTGTAGTTGGGAACTGTCAGTGTTAGGTTAATGGTTGGAATGGATGATCTTCAAGGTCTTTTCCAATCTTGATGATTCTGTGTGATAAAAAAATATGCTGAGTGATCCTAGTCCTGGTGTCTGTTAGTAAGTGTGTGCAAGGATATTGCTTGTTGCTATAATGTTGGTAGGAAGCCCATTGAATGGACTAACTGTGGAGTAAACCCCCAGACCAAAAGACTGGATCCTGCCAAGGAAAATCTGCAAAGTTGTTTTATCAGTTAAGTATTTGAACTTGCAGATGTGCAAGGCAGTCAGCATTAAGCAATGTGAGATGTCTGGTCCTTTCTTGTACTTAAGTCCACATTTTCTTCCCAGTTTTGCCAAATTCGATAACTAAACAAAACTACATATAACCCTCACAAAACCCCACAGTGAGAAATAGAATAGTAGGAAATGTATATCTTTACAGTAACCCTTGCATGGTGCCAGAAAATTTCTGGTTATTGAAGCCAATCTCCTGTCCACATAAGAGCATAACACTTCTTTCTTATGTTTATTTTCAGATTTTAGAAATATTGGTTTCATATGGACCTACAGTTTTGTAATAAAATTTAAAAAAAATTATTTCAAAAAGTAGCTCTTAGCAAGAGAAGAAGCTATGAAGCCTGAACAAGTCCTGTGTAGCCCGAAGCACCAAACATTGCTCTCTAATCTTCAGGGCTCTGTGAAAGGGGAAAGTATGCTTTTAGGTTACAGAGCAGCTGCTTCTTGTCTCTTTCTTACTCTCTCAAAAAGCCTCCAACAGCCCAAAATCTCAAGTGTATAGCTTAAGGTAGAGATTATTCTTATCATGTGTACTGCAGCCATAGGAAAGGAACAGACTTTATCACTGAAGAGCTCTTGGAGATATCACTTATGTTTTTGACATGTTTCCAGTAAAGTCTATGAGAAAGTTTTCCTCTGTATACAGGAAGAGTATTTCTTTGAATATTCTCATGGGGTTTCAAGATGTCAACAGGTAGGTGAACAAGGTTTTTCACATGATTAGCTTACGTTCTCTCTGTTCTTCCTGTGGAAGTAATTTGTACAAGAAAAAGTATTTTCATGTATTACTAAAGTTTTGACTGTTTCTTATCATCATCAAAACATGTAGAGAAAAATGCTTGTTTGTAATTTTTAGCAGCTTCGAGTAACACTAGATAGAAAGTTTTCTTCAAATTACTGGATAATGACTCATCCTGGAAGAGATGTAAGATGGTGTCTTTAATTAAGGCTTTTTATTATTTCTTAGAAAGATGCTATCAAGACCTTAATTTTCTTACCAATGTCAAGATACTAATAATACAACAGATTACAGGGCCTTATTAAATTTTCAAATTATGCTCTTAAAATTCCCATTATTTTCTTGCTGTGCAACAGCTTCGGGGGATTATTGTATCTTTGCTATCAAGGATTATATTTAGGAAAAGAATTGGATGATATGGTAGCAGGTTACTATTCACTGAGTGAGGAGGTTTCTCCTTATCCTGTATTTCTCTGAGTCTATTACTCTGGTCCAACAAGACATTGCTCATTGGAATCTGTTCCTCAACCAGTGTCTGTGAGAAGTTCCGTTTCTTTAACAAATAAACTCTGAGATAATGCTCAAGTCTATATAAAGTCACACATAAAGTCATGATAAGCTAGATCTGTGAATATTCTCTTCTTCCTCTAAGGATAGGGCTCTAGGGCTTGTAAAACATGAGTTTATAGTTAACGCCTTTGGACTATTACACTATGCAGAGCATAACTGCAGCAGTTTTGCCACTGAGTGAAACTGGTGATAAAGAGCCTCAGAGAAGAGGTAAATTGCTTCCTCCATCCTGTATAAGCTCCTTCCTTTGATGTTTTCTCTAAACTTCTTACATTGACTTCAACTGCAGATCTAGCTTATCATGTGCTTTGAGCTATTTTCTTCAACAGAGCCTTTTCATTAACCAGAATCTAAGAATGTCACTCTCTCTGGTGTTCCCTAGCTCATAGTAAGCATTCAGAATAATGTCACTGCTGTAAATGACAGTGGATCAGACAAAGCTTTTATATACATCACTTACCTAGTATTGCAGGCCTTGTTTGAAATGCCTAGTGTTTAACAAAGTTCTACCACGAAGGCCTGTGTCACACTGTAAAGGGAGTATCAGGATGATTGCACAGATGTTACTGCAACCCCTACAAAACCCAGGCCTTTACCACAGAGAAAAATCCTCCTTAATGGATTCTGTGCATAATAAATGCAGATTTAATGATGAATATCTAAAATCACTTAGTGTGATAAGGCTATTTTTCATCATCTGCATGTTGTAAAGGGAGAAAATTGTGAGATATATGCCTCTAAACTGCAGAGGGAAAACTGTTAAGTTCCTTTGTAAGTAGAATATATCCACGGTTTGTTTGCTTTTATAAATACTTTTAGCACCTGAAGATCTTTGAAAGGTTGGATGTTGGAAGTCATTCTAAATAACTAAGCCTATTTATGACACAAACAAGGAGACAGTGAATGCCATTTGATTTTCCTCTTATTGTGTTATACTTACCACTGAATTATTTGGTCATCTAAGCATTATAAAAATTAAGTGTGGGCAAAGTTTGAAAATTCCATTCTGCTGGAAATGCTGAAATTTTTATCGTGAGTGTAAGCAATTGATGAAATAGTTATATTGGTAATTGGATTAGAAATTGAAATGTTTCCATTGTGATAAAACAATTAAAACGTTACTTCAAATTTATTTTATCTTAGGAATGTGATATCAATAACAGAATATGTCAAAACACACCAGGAAATACTATGTTATGACAGAAAGTATCATATTTTATTTCATTGTACTACTTTGACTTGATATAATGCATTAGTTGACATGGTTTATTCATTGCAGTACATCAAATTAACATAAAAGTTGACATGTTTTGACTTCAGTGAACTAAAAATATTTCATAAGGTGTAAATAAAATATATTTACAGTAGCAGAACATGCTACTTCTGTTATTTCTCATACCTTCAAAAATTTAATTAATATACTCTGGTAAAAACCTTCCATTTCATCAAATCATCATTTTCTACCAAACATCTTCCAGAAAAACTTTCTCTAGCAACAGTAATATACATATGATACCGCACAGGTTAAGGATCCTCATCTCCTATGGCTTTACCCAAACAATAGAACTTTAGAGCAGCCTAGGAGCTGTCCTAATGTTCCTCTTCATTCTCTTGTCAGTGGATGTTTTTCCTTTTCTCATGATGTTGGGAAAGCTAGGTCAAACATCTGAGCTTTACGTTTTGTTTGTGGTCACTCTGTCTCTGTCACAGTGAATTTCTTAGTCACAAGCCAGCTGCTGAGAGAACTGTCTGCCACGCTCATGGGTCTTGCTTTGATGTCTGACATTTCCAGTTCCCTGGAGGAGTGCAGTTGTCATGGGAGGTGGTGATCAGGGAGACAGAGACCATCCTTTAGGTTGCCAAGGCCAGTCACATGCTGGCCTTTCAAGATCAGGACCAAAAGACTGAGCCTCAAGCCATATTCAGCTGGGAGCCAGCACTGAAAGCAGAGATGGGAGTGATGCGCTTTTGATGGTCAGAGCTGCCAAGCAGTTGCAGATTGTTGCATTCTGGAAGACATGGAGATTTGGAAAGAGAAGGTGAAGAAAGACTAAAGAAGGACATGAAATATTTGATTTTATTCTAGTGATCTAGTTGTACTGTCAGGGTGCCCTGAGGTCTGAAGGTTCCCTGGGGAGGCGGACCAGGAACAAGAGAGGTGGCCCATGGGAGCAAGTTGATCAGAAGTTTCACCAGCCAGGGCCTGTCCCACCCCTAGTCAGGAGGAGGAAGGATGGGGGGCATTGGGGCAGCCCCAGTCATCAGGGGTAGGCTGAAGTTGGGCTGGGATGCAGTCCCACAGGTGGGCCCAGTTCTGCAAGGCCTATGGGCTGGGCAGAGCAGGGCTGCGGGGAGCTGGTGACTGTCCCTGCTGCAACATCTCTGGGGCAGGGACTGATGGCCCCAGGGGGCTGAAACAGGATCCTGGGTCATGGGCAGGGTGGGGGGAGCCATTGGCAGAACTGGGCAGGAACATTTAGGACTGTTGGCGGTCTTAGAACTTAACAGTACAGTACTGTCATCTTCCGTTACTGCAAATACCTGTCATTAATTGTAAAGATAGAGTCCCATCTTTATCAGCTAACTATTGGAGGAAAAACTGAAGGTTTCTGTAATTGAAATTTTTTTTCTTTCCCTTGAAAACTGACCTGTGTGAGTGACAGTGAGAATGTAAAGAAGGCATTAATTAGTACCTTCTAGATGCCCTCAACAGAGATACCCAAGTACTCTGAGCAAAGTCTAAAGTTGGTCAAAAGTGTCCAGGCACCCACACGTGCATTGTTCTCACAATTTTAACTGAAACACAATTTAAGACAATGCATGAGACAGCTACAGACTGCACCATCCGGCCTTGTGGATCATTGGTGGTTCAAAGATCATGCTCTGGAGCTCACTGTTTCAGAAGAGAAGGTGTTAGTCTAATGAAATAAGGGTTCCCATGATGTGTGACAGACATTGGTGAAGATGTACAGAACTGGGGTTTGTCTGGGTTTGTTTCTAGCAGTTTGATTTAAATATAACAGAGTATATCCAGGAACATTTCGTATGAACTATTACTGTCTTATAAAAGGAAAGTCACATTTTGAAAAGACCAGTCTAAACTGGTTTCTAATTTCAGTTGATAGTAATTATACCCAAATTCATGTTCAGTGAAAGTGAAGCTTTCTGTACTTATTTACAGCAAGCATAATTTCGCTTCATGAAGAGTAAGACTAGGGAGGCTGGCAAGATCCTTTTCATAGGGATACTACACAAGAGATTTGCTTTTAAATGTTGGATGCAGAATAGCTGTTATCTCTGTGGAAACAAATATGTGCTATTTTCTCGTACAAGTAGGAGCTCTGGAAACTCATTTAAAGTTGATCCTCTGTTTTAAAAGAGGAATTTTGATCTATTTTAGGCTTTCAAAATTAAGTTGACTTTAATGGCAGTGATCTTAGGGACACATGGAAAAAAAATTACTCTGAACAAGGCTTGAATACCGCTTTGTCATCAATAATTTATGGTTCATAACTGAAATTTACTTCTATATTTAATGCTTAAAAAAATATAGACTCTTTAAAAAGAAAAAACCAAATTTGAGGAGTGAATGGTACACACTGTTAATATGATATAAAGAAACTTAGACCCTTAAGAATTATTTTTCAACCCTAAAAATACCAAAAAAGTGGTATGATCTAAGAGCTGTAAAAGCAAAATAAATCCAAGAGCTTGGAACTGGATTTTTAGTGTACGAGAATATAAATTGCTGCTGCTTCTTGCGTTGACATTTATTTACCATTTTGCAGCATGAGAAAGAGACTCGAGATTAGAACAGAGAAAATTAAATTATGTTCTTGTTCCTTTGGCTACAGGGAGAATTGTGTTTTAGAGTTAGCTTTAAAGGTACATGGGCGCTGGTAAAGGCCAGTACCTCACTCAATGTACTTTATTCTTAAATGAACTGCCATGGAATCACTCAGCCAGAACTAAAGAAATCAACAAATGTCGTTCCCTACTAAATAATTAATTTTGAGGAACATTTAGAAATGTAAAGAATATGTAGCTAATGTCACTTTGGGGGCTGATAAGAAACTTCATATTAAAATCCACAGTCCAGCTGAGGATGCAGCCAGGAAATGCAGCAGTTCCATATCTGAAGCAGCACTGTTTTGAATTAGGTGAGCTTTTCCACAAATAGCACTTTAATGAAGCAAAGATAATTAACTATGTTCTGAGTAGACGGAGTTTCCTGGCTACAAAGATTCATTGAAACTGTTTACAATGTTAATAGCTTTAAATGTCTTTTATTAATATTGCTTTATGTAGATTATCTATTTAATATTTAAGTAAGTATTCTGACCAAGTAAATATCTTGGGTATCAGTGAAAATAAGGTGGACGGAATTGCAACAAAATGCATGTGGTTATAAAATGGAGGGTCGCTGCATGCTTTAATGTCATACTAAGCATTTAGTATTAAAACATTTGTTCCCAGGTTTCTGTGAGAAATAACAATTTTCATAGCTGTTTAACTGACAGTATTGACCCAAAATACATTGTTTACTTTTATCCCAATACAAAGATCCTTCTTACCAGTCTTGCTGAATTTATTAATAGATTCTTTTTTTTTCTTTTTTTTCTTTTATGTCAAATCACTGTAATCTAAATTGCCCCGAGAGAAGACAGGGTTTGAAAGGAATATGTTAAAATTACTAAATAGAATGTGGAGGTGGAAAATATTAATTAGTATAAGAGAACTGGCGTCATAGAATTAATACGAAAAATGAATAATACAAAAAAGCTGTGCAATATAAAGTAATTCGAGCATTTTGAACAGGGATAAGTGCCAGATAATTCTAATTTCTAATAATCATATCAGGAAGATTTAGGAAAAAAGGTCACTGAAACTGGGAACTGCAGAAATTTATTTCATCCATTATGCTACCGCATGTTGAAAACTGTGGTAATTCTGGACTGGAGGACTGGTAAGTGTGGTATATTAATTTTGTAGCTGATTTTGCTGGGAAAGACCAAGCAGCCAGCAACTGCAACTCCTTCTTCCTCACTTGCACAAGGGAAGTGTCTCTCCATGCTGGCATGCAGGGACAGACACCTCTGCTGTCTCAGATGACTGACTGTATAAGAAAAGCTTTTTCAATGCCTCTCCTAGGCATCCTCTGGGAGGATGCCTGCATTTACAGAGACTCACTGAAATCACAGGAGCTTTCTACACGTTCAAATCTGTTTCTACTTAAAACAGTTTCCAAACCCATGTTTTATGTGAAGAACATAACTTATGCATCTCTGTAGTACACCTTAGCATAGTAGCTTTGCAATGAAGTATGAGAGAACATAATCATAGTTTTATTGTCTGTATCAGAAAATATCTTAATGTTGTGCTTTACATTTCTGCCATACATGGTGCTTATTTAATAGGAGGTATAAAGCATAAACAAAGATAAACACAGGGTATCTTGGACAGATGTCTCATTTTGTTGATCGCTGGTGAGGGTTTTTCGGATACGGTAGCTACTTCAATAGCTCTGGAAGAGCAATTACCTTTGAGCTGCAGTCATTCAAATGGGGCTGTAGTGCTAGATCAGATAGGCACTTTAGGAACAGCAAGAAAAATTGCTATGTCTGGAACAGACTAAATGATGCTTCAGCCCAGAATCATGTCTTTGATAGGAGCCATCTCTAGAAAAAGGTGATAAGGAAAGACTTCGCATAGAGTGGTACTTCCCTTGATAAATGCCCTCCCTTTGGGGAAGCTGTAGCACAGGTACTTCCTGAGGTGGGAGCGGTTGCTGCATCTTTTGTATAACAGTCCTCAGCATACTCTTCATCCATTATTTGTGTAACTGTCATTGTAAACATTTATACTTTTGACAACCACAGCATCTCATGGCACTGAGTTCCACAGGTTTATGAACTGTGTGGAGAAGTATGCTTCCTTTGTTCATTTCAAAGCTTCAGCTTATTTAGCAGGAGGGTATAAAGCATAACCACAGATCAATATAGCAGACACAGAGCCATAATGGAATCTCCTAAATACAACTGAGTAAAAATGAAGTAGAAACTTAGAATATGATTAAATGATTCTTTTCATTATAAATAATTTATTCTTTCCTAAATTCATATCCTTAAGAAAAACTTGATCTGAAAATAAATTGAAGAAAGTTATATACAAGGTATACACAGGGTATACACAAATGTATACCAGGTCAAATCTCTTCCAGGAGTGATTCGACTGACCTCCCAGCTAAGTTATTAGTAGAAGTCTGATAACAGGCAACCCAGCACTATAAAATGCTCTTTTTTACTGACACAGTCCGGCTTTGTTTGTAGCTGTGGCAGTAGAAAAATTTCAGTGAGTTCTCTGTGGATCTATGAGTAATTGAGCTCTTTTCATTAGCTTATTGTTAGAGGCAAATGCTAATTACTCAAACCTACAAACCACATTTCTCATCAAAGGCCTACCAAGCAGAGGTTTGCACGTAGAGTACCTAAGTGTTCCCTCTGGTGTGCTTGAGTTTGAACTCCCAGACTGCCTGAACATATGTACTAGAACTCTGGCTGTTAAACCTCAAGACTTCTTTCTTGTAAGAAGTAAAGAGGATGCAGCAACACTTGATCCAGCAATACTTTTGTATTAAAACAGCTATTAGGTAACATAGGCATTCCATCTTGTGTTGTGTTAATTTATAATGGACATGTGTTAAATATTGCAGCTTTACTTGTGGCAGTGAGAAAATGTCCTCTTTCATTAATGAGCATGCAGCATTGAAATGAATCTGTAAACCTGCATTTTATGAGAGGTTAGCTTATGTTATTCATTTTCAGATTTGCCTCTGAACACAACACTTTATAGTGGTCTATCCTTTCTTTCATACTGGAAATCTGAAACAGTTCTCGTATGAAATAGATATTAAAAAACCCAGTACTGCTGTCTTCAAATTCCCTCTGTGTTGCAGATTTTATAAGATACAGGTGTGTCCTGTGGTACAATTTTAGGAACTAGTATTTGATAGAAAATTCACTCCACTGCTCATCAGCAGAGCTGGGAACTTAAACACTAAGCCATCAGTATGACCCTTTCCAGAAATAAATTAATATTCTTTTTCCTTATTTGTGTGAAAGAAGAAATAAAAAAGACCTAGAAGTAAATCATAATAAAACAGGTGAAGAAAAAGCTCAGTTTAACTAGTTCAAGATACAGAAATTTGTGTTAAAAAAAGGAACTCCAAATCTTTACAATGATCCTAGAGAAAGAAGTATTTCTGTAGGGAACAATTAGAAGGAACTTGTTGTAATGTATTTGGTCTCTGGTATGAAGCTGGGAAATAAGAGGGCTACACTTCTTTAAATTTATCATCATAGGCTTTATTTTAACATTTGCTTTTCACAATTTACTCAGAGGAGCTCATGCTTGTCTATAGCCAAGAACTGCTTCCCTTCATGTTTTGTTTGAGTTGGATATGATATAAAACTGGGAATGCATGTAAAAATACTCCTAGCATTTAGGAGATTTTGAAGCCTGCAAAAAGGATGTTGTGTCTACAATGGGACTTTAACAGGATGTAAGTCACAGAAGTCCAAAATTGCTGTACTTAAAGCCACCATATACATATATCTACCTGTAGACGTGCATATGAATTCTGAAGTTCCATTCATGGCTAACTTTACAACATCTGGAATGCCTAACAGTAATTTTCTGGACAAACCAGAAGTATTTCCAGCTTAACAGGGCTAAGCATCTTGGTATTCGGCTAATGATTGACTCCACATAAGATTAGCAGGTTAGGTGTTCTCTTTCATATGTTGCCAGAAAGAATCACTCTGATAAGTACACTCAAACCACATCTGGCTTTGTTAAAAGTATAATAATCTGTTCTCTTTTCTTTCAAACCATGGCAGTAGAAGTATTGGTAGTGTTACCACCACCCTTTGACTACCAGCAATTGCTGAGATGATAGGTGATGAGAAATCTACCTCAGGATTTGAGAAATCTGTGTTTAATTGCCCTTTACTTTTTTATGGAAGAATCAATGCTTTCACAGGGAGCTATTTAAACTCCCTGGTAAGGAAAGAGAAGAGGAGTATAAGATGACCTTTTAAAGTTAGGATACTTTGCATGGGAAGAGAGAAAGAAAGGTTAAACAGAAAGCATGACTCACAACAAATAATCTTGCATTTTTAAGGTATTTAAACTATGACAAAGGAAGTTCTCAAGGACACAAGGTATCACACTTTTTTGTTTCTTTTTAAAAATATATTTATTTTGAGGATGGTCGAACATGGGGACAGGCTACCCAGAGACATTGTGGAGTGTCCATCTGCAGAGATATTTAAAACCTGACTGGACATTGTCCTGGGAAACCTGCTCTAGCTGCCCC
The DNA here is from genome assembly GCF_965140245.1 of Athene noctua. Taxonomy (NCBI): domain Eukaryota; kingdom Metazoa; phylum Chordata; class Aves; order Strigiformes; family Strigidae; genus Athene; species Athene noctua. The sequence goes on from NC_134039.1 coordinate 67,744,698, forward strand.
TGCTCGAGCAGAAGTGTTGGACTAAATGACCCTAAGAGGTACCTGCCGACAAAAACCATTCTGTGCTCAGTAAGGATGCTTAAGCCCCAGATAATCATCCCGTTATTAACATTTTCTACAAGCACGTAGTTCCTGTGAGCCTAGGTTTTTTGAGCCTATTATGATGTGCCTGTGTTCCCCTATGAATTGTAGGAGAAATCTGTATACTTTATCCATGGATGTGCAACCATCTAAAACATCGGCATACTTAGAAGTTAGATTTTATGACTTAAGTAAATGTAAGTTATAGATTTGAGATAACATTGTCTCATCATGTTTGGGTCTTCACTAACACATGAACAGAAAGTAAGTTCTTAGTCAGTTGATAAATTTTATTTTAGGAAGAAAAGAATTAAAGATAGCCACTACAGTATTCCAAGAATACAATTGATAGTAATTAACTGGAAGTGACACAAAATCCCAACATAATTAATTAATCAACATGTGAGTTGAAGTTTAATCTTAAACTCCTAAATTAAATTTAAATTCTTTAGTTGAAGAATAAAGCGCATGTTCTCTACTTCAGATTGTGTAACTCATTGGTATGAGTTCTCTCAGCCTATGACCTGAGAGACTAACTAGTTTAACTTGACTAAATTGACTTCAAAATAAATTTTATTTTCAGGACTTAAGGGAAATGTGAATCATATGCAGTAATTTTCTTTTCACGAGCTATGCTATTTGTTTAAAAGGGATCAAATACGGAGCAAAGTAGGCTTCTGAAACTTTATTTTTATAACAGACATCTATAGTTGAGACTAGAGAAGGAGATGACTTGCAGTTTATTCTTCAGCTGCAAGTGGAGGGCTTATAATTAGTTCACATTGCACTTTGTACCTGTCAGCTTCTCAGGAAAATAAGATTCCTGTAGAATGTCTAAAAGCACACTGTTGGGCAAAGAAATGTTTGCCATAATTTTTTCACATCTAAAAGACATTTCCCAGGGCAGAAGTTTTTTCCTACCTCCTTTGTCTTAGAAGTTTATAAGGCTTAGATGCTTTATTAAATCCTAAATCCAATAAAATGGGCTTTATAATGGACTGATAGGGATGATGCTGCTGAACGGAGAAAGTAGGGTAGGGGGTGAAGAGAAAAACAGGGTAGAAGAAACAGAAAAAGGGAGAGATGAAAAAAACTTAGTGTCTGAATTCTCTGGGAAGGAAGGATGGCTAAGGGAACAGTTTTCCTGTTTATTAAAATTAGTCATGATCCTATAAGTGGAAATGTGACATGATATAGATACAGCCAGTCAACTTTGCACATTTTCCTTATTCATTTCAGGGCTACATCTGCCTCTGGTCTTGATACTTTCAAATTCTTTTAGCCCAGCACAGAATAAAGTTAGAAGGAGATTTTTTAAAATTTTTTTTAATTTATTTTTTTTTTTTTACCAAAAAGGAAAGTAGGGAAACGAGGAAAGAGTTTAGGGAAGAAAAAAATTAAAAAGGGAATTTAGACTGAGAAGAGAACCAGCTGGCAATGTTAATGACCTTGTTGAGAAAGCTGAGGAAATAAAGAATCAGAGAAGAAGGCTATGAAGAGGGTTTAGAAATACAGAAGAAAAATCAGTTCTGGGATAGGATTACAAAGCAGAAGAATGTGAAAGTGTGGCATATTCACTGGTCAGCTCAAGAGTTTCTCTGTGTCTTCAGTGAAACTTCTGGGAAAGCTTGGTTTTCTCAATTTTAGGAAAAAAAAAAAAGGATTTTAAATATGTTCAGGTTACAGATACTTGCACCAGGAAACAAGGGTAAAGATGGGAAAAGGTAACATATAAGCGGTTATTTGGTGTCTGGTGTTTGGTGTATGAAAGAATGAATGATTATGTCCTGAATGGTTGTATACTGCAAGGTTTTAGAAGTATCTTCAGTATTCCCTTGTGCTTTGTTTTTTCTGGATTTAAATAAAGGTGGTTGAAGATACTTGTAAATAATGCTGGTTTTTATGGAGAAGGTAGAAAGTGTAGGAGTACCACCCAAATTAACTGGCACATAGCAAGAGTTTAGTAGAGGTTGGCCAGAGGACTCCAGTAAGTTTTTCTGAAAACTGGTATCAATGGCAAGAATGGAAAGACTAATTCAGCTGGAATTGTGTTTGTATAGGCCTTGCCCATTGTGGGAAAGATATGCAGGCAAAACCAAAGAAGCTGAGAGAAGGTAGTAAGGAAGGATAAGAGGTGTAATTTTGTATGAAGAGCTTAGCCTCCTCCCACATTCCAGCTACTAAATTAAAGCAGAGTAGCTCTGTTATGAAGCTGAGCTCTATACTACTTAGATACATGCTCCTGTATAGGCCTTTCTGTATTCAAAGAAACAGAATTTTCTGTGTTACTTGCACATAAAGAGCATTTTATCAAAATAATTATATAAAAGGAAGTGGCAATATCCCTATAGAAATAATCAGAAGAGTTCCAATCTTCAGGCAATCCTTTGAGTCAAAAGAAGACATAGTATTTTGAAACACCTGGACTTTCCTTCTTGGAGGTTTATTAAGTTGTTTGCCAATTGATTTTAAAGTAATTTTGTATTTTTTTTTTTTTAGAAAGGGGGAGAATGGAAAAAACTTCAATGATATTGGTATTTGGAAGTGTGCTTTCATTCCCTGTGATAGCACAAATAAAGAGAGCAGTACTAGCTACTTTCTGTTTAACTTGGCTTGAGTCAGTGCCATAATTCTTAGTAATAACAGCAGTCTTTCATAGCCTAAGAATAAGCATGTCTAGATTTAACTGCACACCATAAGGAATTTAAAGACAACATTGCATCCCATGAGTGTGTCACATATATATTGAATTACAAAGCTACAGTCCTGGGTTTTGAGGTGTCTGAATTTCTTTGTGTTTATTCCGTATACTTTCAGCTCCACTATTTACCAGGTCAGATCTCTGAAGCATCTGTATCCTCTTAAACTTTATAATCCTATTAAGCATCCAGTACCCTGGAACATTTTTAAAGAAAAATTATATGAAGACTGAAAATCAGATATAAATACACAAGTATGTCCAAACTTGTTACTGAAGAGTGGAGTGAGGTGAAGGAGTAAACTCCAGAAGTTGATTCCAGGATAAAAGTTGCTCCACCCCTTTTGTCTGAAGTTCAGTGACTGATGGACCTCTAGCTTTGTAGATCCACAGGCCAGAGTTTCCTCCAAAGTGAGGAGCATATGCTAATGGAGTCAGGGAGACAAAGACATGTCCAGGAGTCTGCTGCTTAGTCTTGCTTCTTTCAGAGATTTCTTACACTGAAATTGCTTTCTTGAGCTGTGAGGCTGAGATAATAGATTGTCTCTATAGATATTCTGAGCACAACCTTTTTGAAAGCTATACAATGAACTCCCATTAAAGTCAACATGCTGCTCTTTCAGGATCTTGACAGTATTGGAATTCTCACACCTTAAATCTAGGCTTTTCAATTTAAATGTTCTGGTATTCTAATGACACTGGTGTCAAAGAAAATTTTGCACGAGAAGCACTAATTTACCCATGCATGGATGCGTGCTCACTTAGGAACTTTGCATACATCAATGCACTGAGCTTCTCTGGGTTTGTATTTTCCAGGTGTTGGGGCAACATAATGAAGATTCTTACATGACAGCATTAGTGAAGAACAGATCAGTTTTGTTTGTATTTTTATGACAATTTTTCATAACCTAGACTGGAAGCCAGAGAGTTGCAATGGTTCCGTGATCCCCTCAGATTATATGAAGCTGAAATGACACCAAATGACCAGTTAAAATGTTTTACTTGCAGTAGAACACAATTTAAACTTGGAAAAGAATAATAAGCAATGAGGTATCTTATAAATCTTTAAGAAAAAAAGAAAGGAAAGAAAAGAGAGAAAGAGAGTCACAGAAATCCAGATCACCACCCCTGGATCCAACGTTACCTCAGGTCCAGTAATCTTGAGTGGTGGGTGCACACGCAGTTTTCTGTTGCCTTTTAAAATTCATCTTATCAGCTGATTAGCATACTAGACAAAGAGAGGTAGGTATTCCATTAACTTATTTCCATGAGAGACGGGCAAAAGGTGGAGCATAGGTTCTGCACATGTATTGGGGAGGGAATGAGGTACATTAACCCTTTTGTCCAATTGAGTCAGTGGTCGCGATCTCCCCCCTACCACTTTTACCTTTTCTTCAGTTTTTGTTTCTTGGGCAATTATCCAATCATTAACTCCATCTTGTGTCAGCTGTTTATCTTTCTTACAATTCTTTTAGCTCTTTTTTGAGGTTATAGTTGTAAATTAAAGTGTAGACCTTAACCCAAACATATGGTCTTACTCAGTCTATGTGTCCTCCCTTCAAGGTTCATCTAAGGAACTTGGCTATACAACTGCAAGGGAGCAGGGTCATGCACCCTGCGAAACACCCTGTGCTTCTCCAGGCAGATACTTCATTCCTTAGACTAATCACAAAGGCCACAAATTTGTCCTTGAGGTTTTCTGTGTCGATGAATGTTTGAGGCACTAGTTCCTTCAGTTTCTCACAACTGAAAATTGTGATTTTTAATATGTAGCAATATTTATAAAACTGTGTATTTAAGTTACCGACTTTTTTCTGTTATGCCATTTCATTAATTTCCACAGGCACTTCAGGAAAAAAAAACTTATGTAAGGAAGACTAAAGTAGTGCTAGTTTTTGACTATAATATAATTATGTTCTTAGAAATGTGAGTTATGTTTACCCCTCTAGAATGAGAAGGACATGAGGGAGAAAAACTTTAATGGAGTTTGCAAACAAAAATACTTGTCTTGTCTAAGCCATTCCCTTTCTCTACCATATTTAATCTTAGTTTATTCCCTAAGCACCTAGCATGATTCATCCTTTTTCCCTATCATGCATAATAATGGTTATTATGCAAAGTTATGCTCCTTTAAGTGTAAATAACAACATTTATAAACTTAAACACAAGGGGTTCTCATATTTAAAGATAGTGTGATTTTTCTGTCACGTGCTAAGCACATAAAACATACTGTCTGTTAACATTTGAATATATAGAGATTAGAAAAGAGTTTCCTTAAAATTAGCAAAAGAATCTGATGTCTTGATTTTGACTTGAAATATATTTTCTTTCTTTTTTTTTTTTTTTTTTCAAATCAAATTCTGTGGAAAAATATTGGTGCTGGTGTTAACTAAAACCCCCAAAGAATAGGACCACCAAACACCTAACCCCCTTGTTTGAACATAGTAATGAAAAGGTCTATTTTAATTATCCACTGCTGCTTCTAATTATCAACTGTAAAATACTTTTCATCTTCAAAAGTCAGTATATTATGAGAGCCAATATTTGGAAGCTTGTGCTGGTCAGATTCAGATTCCTAATAAGGCACTATTGTGGTTTGAGCCCAGAGGGAAACTAAGCACCATGCAACTGCTCGCTCACCCCTTTTCCCTCGGGAATGGGAAGGAAAAATAAAGCAAACGACTTGGGAATCAAGATAAAGATAGGGAGGGATAATTCACCCATTACAGTCATGGGCACTAAGACAGGCTTATTAGGGGAAGAAAAAAAACATAAATTTGATTAAAATACTAATGACAATAAGACTTAATAGACAGAGTAGGACTATGAGAAACGTTAAAAACACCTTTCCACCCCCCCCCCTTCCTTCTTCCAGTGCTCAGCTTTTCTCCTGATTTCTTTACATTTTACCCCACAGCAGCTCAGAGGGACGGGGGATGGGGGGTGCAGTCAGCTGCGCTTCTGCTTCCTCCTCAAGGAGCGGAGTTCCATGCACTCCTCTCCTGCTCTAGAGTGGAGTCCCTCTCACAGAGGCAGTCCTCCCTGAACTGTCTCCAATGTGAGTCCTTACTACAGCCCTTCCCTAGCTATTCTGGCATGGGTCCCTCTCACGTGTTGCAGTCCTCCCAGCACTGAACTGCAGCAGCGGGGACTTCCCTCAGAGTTCCAGCCTTCTTTGGGCACAGCTAGCAGCTCCCCCATGGGGTCCTCCACGGGCTGCAGGTGGGCATCTGCTCTACCCCTCCACGGACCGCAGAGGCACCGTCTGTCCTCTCACTGCAGGGCAGTCTTTACTCGGATGAACCTCCCCCTCCTCCTTTTGTCCACTGGCCTTGGTGTTTGCATAGGTGTCTTCCTCATAACTCCTCCTCCTCCTCCCAGATTCCCCTCCTTATATATGTTATCACAGAGGTGTGGCCACTATCGCTAACTGTCTCGGCCTTGGCACAGGCGTGTCTCTGACTTGGAGCTGGGGGAATTTCAAGAAGCTTCTCACAGGGGTTACCGGAGTAGCACCCCACTGCCCCCAAAAAAAACCCCAACAAGACCAAACCACCACACACACAAACACAGCACAGGCACCTTTTAATAATGAGAATAATGAACCAGAGGTAGGAATTACTTAAGGATGTGCCTTGTTCTCCATCACTTGTTATCTTTAAATCAACACTGGATGGCATGTAAAGAGATACACTGCTTTACACAAAAATTATGAGTTTGATGCAGAAATTATTGCATGATTTGTCTGCTGTAGAGAAGGTTAAAAAAGATTATTACATTTCCTTCTGTGTTTAAAATATATAATCTAAAAATAATCAGGTGTTGTTTAATCTTAATTCTTAGTATGCTCAGCATGAGTTGCTGAGCAGAAAACTTTAGTCAGGTTAGGACTGAATAAAATTCAAGTTAAAGTACTGGGTTTGGGTTTTAATATTCTACCATATCATGGTTAAGGTCAGTGTCTGAATATATTTTGTTATAGTGAGTTTCTTGTTCATTATGAAACTCTAATGCTTAATATGCTTGCTTATTAATTTGGAGTTATTTCAATTATTTCAATATATTTTTAAAGTCTCCATCCCCAAAACATATATCACAGAATCACAGAATCAACTAGGTTGGAAAGGACCTTGAAGATCATCCAGTCCAACCGTTAACCTAACACTGACAGTTCCCAACGACACCATATCCCTCAGCGCTATGTCGACCCAACTCTTAAACACCTCCAGGGATGGGGACTCCACCACCTCCCTGGGCAGCCCATTCCAACACCTAACAACTCGTTCTGTAAAGAAATACTTCCTAATATCCAGTCTAAACCTTTCCTGGCACAACTTGAGGTCATTACCTCTTGTCCTGTCGCTTGTTACTTGGTTAAAGAGGCTCATCCCCAGCTCCCTGCACCCTCCTTTCAGGGAGCTGTAGAGGGCGATGAGGTCTCCCCTCAGCCTCCTCTTCTCCAGACTAAACACCCCCAGTTCCCTCAGCCGCTCCCCGTAAGACCTGTGCTCCAGACCCTGCACCAGCTCCGTTGCCCTTCTCTGGACACGCTCGAGTCATTCAATGTCCTTTTTGTAGTGAGGGGCCCAAAACTGAACACAGGAATCGAGGGGCGGCCTCACCAGTGCCGAGTACAGGTGTAAGATCCCTTCCATATTTCTATATAGATAGGAAAGGCAGTTCTTGTTGGTTCTAGTCATCTTGATAGCTTCATTTTTAAGGACTTTATGAAACTACTTGAACAGATGGCCCAAATCCAGGCAATTTTTTCTAATATAGCAGCTGATAGAAAATGAAAATCTATGGCCCAAGGCTCCTAAATCCAGAACATGTGATTCAAAATACATGGCACACAGATGCTGATCAACTCTTTGCAAAAAATATTTTCTACTTTCAGAGAGAACAAGAGAATTCTGTTTATCCTGTTGACAGTATTTATATTTGTATCATGATTTATGCTAAAAATGCCTTGAATTCTCATTTTTTCAGAGAAGACTGTAAAAACAGCAGAGCTTTAGCAATTATTCATTTCAGAGACCTAAAAAATACTTCTCACTCTATAGATTCCTTTTTAATTCTAAAAAGAAAACAAAAAATATTTCTGCTCTACCTTGTCAACAGTTTCCCACAAGAATTTATAGGTCAGGTCAGCTACCAACTAAAACTAATTATTCCTGACATTATTGGTATAGTATTCAAAGTTGTATAAATTATATTCCTAAATGAGTCCCACAGGTATGAAAACAAACATTAAAATGTTTACAATGCCTGTTAGAAAGAATGATGGTAGGATAACATACCTGCTCATGTTATTGCAGTCATGTTTTCATAGTCTCCAATATAAGATCTATTTTCAAAGGCTTATTTTCTGACTTTTAAAGCTAAGATAAAAGAGGGAAAAAAAGGCATCAGACCAAAATAATTTTTTTGCTTTGGGCCTATGTGCAAAGAATGGAAGAAGAAACAAAATTATACAGGACAATTCTGAGTTATGAAAAAAACACTTACTAAGAAGATGCTTCAAGTACTTATTTGCTCCCTGATGGCAAGTGGAACTTTCTAAAATGACTCGAAAAATTACTTTTACTCTAATATATTCTTCAAAGAAGTTACCTTATTGTCCTTTATACTGTGTAAAATATTAAGCAATTACTTGTTAGAAATGATGACTTGCTTTAATGTAGGTATATTTTTAAGGGTAGGTTATTTTGTCTTTCTTTTACTTCACATATATACCATGAAAATGGTGCCTGTATTCTCCCATTTGGTAATGGAGATTCATACAGTAGTATATTGTGTTGGCTTAGGGACAGTCATGATTTTATTTCAAATACCTGCACAGTTTCTTTGAAGTACAATAGACTGAAAATTCACCACAACCAGTGTTGAATTGTTTCCCTCCTTAACTACACTCAGTGATAAAAAATTTTATTTTATTGCTACCCTGAAATTTGTTGAGCCTTTGGATTTTTTTATTGCTTTATGTGCTAGGCTAAACAGCCCTCTATCATGAGTTTTCTGTTCCCTAAGTGAGTATTTATAAACTTTGATCAAGTCATGACTGTCTCTGTCAAGTTAAATATATTTAGATCTTGGAATCTCTTGCTACATAGCTGACATGTTTTCCAGTCCCCTGTTCTGTGGCTTTTAAAATAATACTTTTTCTAGCTTATCAACATACTTCTAGAATTGTAGGTATTAGATCTGGACTCAGTTTTTCCGAAAGCACTAATTGGTATTTTTCTCTTTACTCATCTAAGACTTTTTTTGGGTCATTGATGAGTGCATAGAACACTACAAGATTAGTTCTATTTCATCACCAGTTATGCTACACTACTACTTACAACTAGGTTTTTTTACACTTACCACTAAATATTTACTCAGTGAACTTTTTAATCAACCTGCCAGAATGTTTCAAATATGTTGTCTTGCCTATATTTAAATAATTTACATTTTAAAAACATCCAAAGTGTTGTTAAAATGTATTACAATTTCATCAAAAATCTAATTTCTTTAGCAGACTATTTTCTGTAAATGTTGACTGTTTAATTTACTATCAAATTATTTATTAATTGACTATGGCTTTTTTAAAATGCATTTCCATCAAGTTGTTTGCAACTTCCTGTGCTATAAGACTTAATGATGTTAAATGGCAATGTGAAAGTGATGGTCCAGAGAACTTCTCGATCTCCTATTTTGTGACTGTAGAATGAAGCTTGTACTGGAATTTAAGCTATCTTTTGAATGATTGTTGTAATGGAAACTAATATGTTATTATCAGGCTAGCTAAATCATCTGTATTTTTTTTAAAAAAAGTATAGAAATGTTTTTAAACTTTTGATGTAGACACATCTACCATTAAAGTAGTAAAGACTGAGGAAACAGATGTTTAACTTTACTTTTTCTGTATAAATTGTGTTAGATAAGGGTGACAAGTGTAGATCAATATGGAGAGTGTAAACACTTCTGGCTTGTTACAGTATTGGCATCATCAGTGAAACGAATGGACTGTATGAAAATCCAGATCCAATTCAAGTAGACATATTGTAAGTAAAGTCAGGGATATTTGGGGAAAATGTGACAGAAACACTTTTCTTTTTGAGGGATCTATGTAAAGGCCAGACATAGCTGTAAAGCTTCAACTCAAGAAAACATGGGACTTCATATATTAAAGAAAACATGCTTTGATTGTACCATATTTGATTTGCTCAAGGCCAAGACTGACATAAAGCCCAGTGTAACCTTAAGACTTGAATCTGGACATCGATAATGGCTCTGTAACAGGCAACACTGGGAACCTTTTAAGAAGTATTTGGAAACCACTTCATTTATTATGTTACTGATTGTGTCATAAGAGCAGATGGGATACATGGACACAAGAGGTTGGGTTTGGTTACATTGAAGGTAATGGTTGTATGAAAGCTATTTAAAGCTGAACGAGCCCTTGAGGTGTCCACCTTTTGCTCCCCTTTCAGGTGTGCTATACAGTTTGCCCTATGTCCAGCTCTGGTTAGACTTTGAAAACCTGAACTTGAGACAATGTAGATGCAGTTAGTGTGTCCCACAGGAATAGGTGCAATAGAGAGATGACCACAATCTACTAGAAACAGTAAATCAAAAAAAGTATGAGCACCGAAAAGTGCCAGAGTGAATTAGAGAAATTCCATCAGTTTGTTTAAGTCCTGAAACCAAACTTCTCTTTGGATTTCTCTGGAGATGACCTTGCACAGAAATAGTGTAATTCCACCCAGATTCACTGTGGAGAAAGAACAGTTCATTTACTGAATGTAAATTCACTTTTTTTCTTGAAAAATATCTTTGGGTATGTCATATTTTTGTGTTCTAGTTTGATATGTACACAAACTTACTTAGCCCCAAACAGTGTGAATGCAATTAAAATTAGTTTTCTATTAATATTTTAATCAGTCAGACTTGATCAGTTCATGTTATTGGAAAGTGAATATGAATGGCTTGAATCATTATCTGGACATAAATGGTTTACAGATTTCATTTTTAATATCAGGTAATATTCTTATGACTAAGGAACTCTGTCAATGCAAAGAAAGCAGAAGGAGGCGTTTATGTACATTGCAAGCCAGGCAAGCCAAAGTACCTTATCTGTTTGTTTATTTGCTAATTAGGACCTGCCTCTGTTGCTCTACGAACTTGCACACATGAATACAGGTATTTATAAAAAGTGGGACAGAGATGCACACCAGAGTGGGTCTATGGTCATGAGTCTTGACATGCAGACTACTCTTATATTCCTAAAAGACCAAGCACTAAAGGAAAATGCAGCATGTATAAAGCTTACCATCACAATTAATACTTTTATAAGACACTTCTTCCAAATATGAGTATAAGTTTTGAATGACTTTCAAAAATTATTTGGGAATTTTTTATTATTTTCAAGGGAAAAAAATGGTCATTTTCAATTCTTGCTTTTTCTCATCTAGAAAAATTAACATGCAAGACAACTGTTTTTCAGGTAATAGTAATGCATGAGGTGTAAGTGTGTATATAAAGTACACAAATCAGTGTCTTTAGTAGTATGTAAACGTTTGATTTGTATTATGTTGTAAAGATACTATTTGATGTTTTCTATATATGTAGATGAAAGATAATTATATGACCTTTAAACCTCCTATGGTTTTGATTTTAAAAATACCAAGATTTATACTTTGCAGCTGTGCTTCCTGTGCTATTTTAAAGGGTTTGATTTTTTTTTCCCCAATAATTGCTAATTATATTTTACAATAAAAATATATTAATCCAATCTGACATAAAGAACTTTAATTTTAAGGTCTCTGTCTAACAACTGGACTGATGCTGGCAAATTCATGTCCATCCCTTCTGATTTCATTTATAGCATCAATATCTAAATTAAGAAGTACCCAACAGCAAAGTAAGATCATTAACCAGAAGGGTGGAGGCAGAGAGATAAGATGAATTATGGGATCCACTGGAATCAACATGGAAATTTTCAGTGCCATTCTGTCACTTAGTATGATCGTGTAATTCTTTTTGAAAAGAAGTGTATGGGTTCTCTGAACATTTTCTGTTAAAGACATGTAGTTTGCAAGCTTACATTAAGAAAGGGGAAATGGCATAGTATTTACTGTGCTGATCAAAAGCCTATTGTCATTAAAAGTCTATTAATAATTACATTAATTCTGCCACTTTTCTAATTATATACTTCAAGAAAGCAAGGATGTGACTTTTGTCAAATATTTAGCTTAAGTATACTTGAAAATTGCTATTGAATTTTCCTTCCTTTTTCTGAGCATTTTATGATGCTCCTTATTGCCAGCTAAATATGTAGTCCATATTAATAATAACGTTCTGTCTACCAGTTAGTTAAAATTCTAGTGCTACTGGACCTTTCTCTAGGGAGGACACTATTCAACAAAAAACTGAAGCTACCTCATGTTAAAGAGATAATTCTTCTCAATCTATCCACTTCAGTTCCCTCAATAAAAAAGACAATATGCTAATAAGTAGCACTTGAGAATAAAAATTGAAATAATCACTTATGAATTTATCCACAGCTGACAGCTTTATTAATCTCTGTAGCTGCTGTCATTTGATAAAGAACAACATATAATAAAAAATTGCAAATTACCTAATTATGAATTCTGTAGCAGAAGCTCTGCTATTATAACAGCCAGTAATCAGGTAAAAAAACCAAAACAATAACATTTGTCTTGGAAAGGAACAGCTCTTTGAGAATCTTCTTCATTTATGATGATCTAGCTACAAACTAATGAAAGAATAATGATTCGTAGTCAACAGCAATATTCTGACATGTAGCTATTATTACTAACAGATAAAGAAGAATCCTTTTGCTTGACAGGAAGTTCCTCTTCCAAAAATACCCTGGTGCGTGTTTGTTACAGCATGCACTGAAATATATTCCAGAACCTGCAAGCACTCTTTATCAGGAGAAGAAACAGGAGTTGGAGGGGTTAGTTTATTTATAGATCTACATGACTTTCTTAATTCCTTTGTCTTTCTAAGAAGAGACCTAACTAATTTCAATAGAGCTGAACTCAGTTGGAAAGCCTTCCAGTGCAATTCCTTCCAAACACTAATAATGCTTGAATCGGTCATGTATCTTGTATAATGGGGATGGGTTTTATCTGATCATCAGTAGATATCTTAGTATGAGCTAGTCACCACAGATTAGGACAAAATAGAACTTCGTTGACCTCATTCTGTAAAAAAAAAAAAAAGGAAATAGATCTTGAGGAACTGTGTCTACAAAATGTTTAGTTCCCTCAGCTGACAATAAAGGGAGCCTAGGGTAAGTAGCTAACATTGGAAACATCTGAAGTTAACTGTGATGCCTCTAAAATGTGTTCTTCCATTATTTTTACTGGTGCTATGTGTAGCTTTATCTCATTATGAGAGCCACAGGTCCTATAGTCCTTTAGTCAATATATTAGATACTGTGGGAATGAAATAAAGTTACTACATACTTTTGAAACTTCAGTAAATCTGCCTTTTCATACTGGTTCTTTAGTCTCATCTCTTTTGTAGATGGAACTCAAAACTCCTTTAATTCTCTTGGCTTCATTTAAAAAAACTTTAAGGGATGTTAAAAGTTTGAAAAAAACCCCACCCTGCCCTGGGTATGGCTGGGATAGAGTTAACTTCTCATAGCAGCCCATATAGTGCTGTGCTTTGCATTTGTGGCTAGAAAAGTATTGTTAATAACGCACCAATATTTTGGCTAAGCAGTGCTCATGCAGCACCAAGGCTGTTTTTCCAACCTTCACCCTGCAAGGGCCTGTAGGATGGTAGTGCACAGGAGGTTCAGAGGGGACATTGCCAGGACAGCTGACCTAGACTGACACAAAGGGTTATGCCATATCATATAATGTCATGTTCCTCAGTCAAAGGTGAGTGGCAGGAGGAGTAGGAGGGAGGGCCATCTGTGCTTATGGTGGTTTTTTTTTCCAAAGAAACCATTATGCATACTGAGATTCTAGATCCTAGGAAGTAGCTGGACATCTGCTTGCTGCTGGAAAGCGGTGAATAAGTATCCTCTTTCTGCTTTGTTTCCATGTATGACCCTTGTTTTTCTTATTAAACTACATTTATCTCAACCCATGAATTTTTTAGACTTATTTTCTCCTCCAGTCCTGTGGAGGAGAGGGAGAGAGAGAGAGACAGTGTGGTGGGTCTGGCAGCCAGCCAAGGTCATCACACCCACCACAAAATCAAAAGATGTATGAGGGGAGAGCAGTGGATATTGTCTATCTGGAATTCAGTGAGGCCTTTGACACTGTCTTCCACAGGATCTTCATAGAGAACCTGTTGATGTACGGGCTGCATGAACAGACAGTGAGGTGGACTGAAAACTGGTTGAATGACTGGGTCCAGAGGGTGGTGATCAGCAGCACAAAGTCTAGCTGGAGGTCAGTGACTAGTGGTGGTCTGGATGATGGGGTACAATGTACCCTCAGCAAGTTTACTGATGACACCAAACTGGGAGGAGAGGCTGATATGTTAGAGGGTCATGCTGCTATCCAGAGGGACCTCAACAGGCTGGAGAAATGGTCTGGCAGTAATCTCATGAATCTCAACAAGGGAAAGTGCAAAGTCCTACACCTGGGGAGGAACAAACCCATGCACCAGTCTATGTTATAGGTCACCAAACTGTCAAGCAGTCTGGCAGAGAAGGACCTGTCTGTCCTGGCGGACACTTGATTGACCATGCGCCAGCAGTGTGCCCTTGTTGCAAAGAAGGCTCATGGTGTCCTGGGCTGCATGAGGAGGAGTGTTCCCAGCAGGTGGAGGGAGGTGATCCTGCCCCTTTATTCAGTGCTGGTGAGGCCACACCTGGAGTATTATATCCAGTTCTGGGCCCCCCAGTACAAGAGAGACATGGGCATACTGGAAAGAGTCCAGTGAAAACCCACAAGGATGATGAAGGCAGTAGAGTATCTCTTCTGTAAGGAAAGGTTGAGAGAAGTGGGACTGTTTAACCTAGAGAAGAGAAGGCTCGGGGGGATCTTATTAATGCATGTAAATACATGAATGGAGAGTGCAAAGAAGATGAGGTCAGGCTCTTTTTAGTGGTGCCCAGAGGCAGAAGAAGAAGCAATGGGCAACAAGCATTCCCTCTCCTCTCCTCTCCTCTCCTCTCCTCTCCTCTCCTCTCCTCTCCTCTCCTCTCCTCTCCTCTCCTCTCCTCTCCTCTCCTCTCCTCTCCTCTCCTCTCCTCTCCTCTCCTCTCCTCTCCTCTCCTCTCCTCTCCTCTCCTCTCCTCTCCTCTCCTCTCCTCTCCTCTCCTCTCCTCTCCTCTCCTCTCCTCTCCTCTCCTCTCCTCTCCTCTCCTCTCCTCTCCTCTCCTCTCCTCTCCTCTCCTCTCCTCTCCTCTCCTCTCCTCTCCTCTCCTCTCCTCTCCTCTCCTCTCCTCTCTCTCCTCTCCTCTCCTCTCCTCTCCTCTCCTCTCCTCTCCTCTCCTCTCCTCTCCTCCTCTTCACAGGAGATTCCACCTGAACATCAGGAAACTCTTTCACTATGAGAGTGTCTGATCACTGAAATAGATTGTGCAGGGAGGTTGTATTGCCTCTCTCCTTAGGGATTTTCAAAACTGTCTAGACAATGTCCTGGGCAATCAGGTCTATGTGGTCTTGCTTGAGCAGGGCGCTGGACAAGATGAACTCCAGAGGTCCCTGCTAACCTCAACCATTCTGTGATTCTGTGATTCTGTGATTCTGCAATTCTGTAATTCTGTGATTCCTTGATTCTGTAATTCTGTAAGCCTCTAGTCTGTGATGAGACCATTTTCTTTCTAGAGCTGCTTGTTTGTCTTCAAGATATGGTAAAATGATTTATTTCCCTGTTGGTGTAATTCAAGAAGGTCCTAGAGAACTATGTAACAAGGAATATATATTTATTTAGTTTTGTCAATTTGAAATGTTGAAATAAGAAAATATATACTTCCATTCTAATATCTTTGAGAAGTCTTAGCTCCATCTTTTGTTTAATTCTATCTCTGCAGCATTTCCTGTAACATATTGTGTAATTTCATCAACTAACTACTAAAAGTTATCATGGTGCCCTTCCATGTCTTAAAGCTCATGGCAGCACTGAGGTTTTGTTGCATAGAGCATCCAGTGACTGATGGATGTAAAAAATTTTCAAGTTCAAAGTTGAGAAGAAATTTAAGATTAATTTCTAATGTAAGCAAGGAAAAGATAGAATGAATTTTACTTTGATAAATTGTTTTAATGTATGATTTGCTTTCATTAATACAGGCTTTTTTGATTCCAGTCTATATATGCAAGTCAGAGTTTGACTTTCACTGTTAATAGCATTCAAAAGACAAATGTGGATACAGAATGAAATACTTAATTATTCAAAAGGAAGCAAATTGTATAGCTCATTGTCCTTACAAAAACAAAACAAAAAACAGTTCTTGGAAGTGTACGATTTAAGGAAGTATTCTAGAGGGTTATAGTCTAACCTACCTTAAGGATTGGGCCATACCTCAAAAATATTTATTTTCTACTCCTGCAAGATTGACATCATTGATTCAGACAACTGAAGGCAGCTATACCTACCTGATTTTTACTAAGATTCCTGTTTGAAAAACATCTGTAACCATGTGGAGAAGAAAGACCTGCTATTTTAGGCCCAGTCAGGTATCACTAAAGAGGAGTTGTCATTCAGAAGTATGTAATTTCCCATATAAATGACTTCTCAGTGGTACAGTTACTAGATATGCACATATTTATGCTTATTTCTAGGCACAAATCCAACGTTTTACTGCAGCACATATTTTTGTAATCATGTGCATTGAGAAAAAAAATTAGTATTTATTATCTGAGTCTGTTTAGTATTTGAATACTCAATCTTTCTGATGAGAAATCCTTGGTTCTTCCTTTGTTCTCATCGATCTCGTTAGATCTATTTAAGCAGAAGACTGCTTGAACATCTGAAATAGCAGGATGGATTGGTTTTATGTTCTCTAAAATAATTTTCAGATATAAGACATTTCTTCATTCTGCTTCAAATACTCTGTTCACTCTTCTGCATCTGACATTGCTAGAAATGAACTTTCAGGACTGAAGCTGAAATGACACAATCCAAAGATTTTTCTCCAACACACAAAAATGTAACTTTTGTGTAGTATTCAGGACAAATCGTATTTGTTGATATCTTAGCAATGTATTTTGTCTCCAACTGTATTGATTTTTATTTATTTATTTATTCCTTAATTGTAATGTTGTGCATATTTCCATTTTGCTTTTTAATTTTGGTTATAGTTTTTTGGCATCTATTCTCTCTTATATATTGTAACATAGGAAACTGTGAAATTCATCAAATGACTAGGCTTTGCAGTAATGCAGACTTTTTATCAAATAGGTTGTCTTCATTTTTTAGTATATTGTGATCCTCTCCTTGCCTAAAACTGTCTTTCTTCTCTGAAGGTGTCACTGATGAACCTATGTATTTGGATTAAGTGTTATATATATGTATAATCTTAAAACTTACTATGACAAACTACATACAAATCGTCCTTTTCAAGGACTTCCAAACTATTCTCTGTCATTCTACGAAAAACTAACAGATTTTATTCCAGATAGTGGATGATATTAATATTCCACACAAATCTTGAAGAAGAGACCATTTATATTTTTTTATACAATAATAACATGAGAATTTTAACTTTTCCAGCTGAGGTTACTAAATACATATATGTATATATATACACATATAGATATAGAAATATGAGTAATACCATGGAGTTGGGAATGAATACTAGAAAAAAAATGGGTATTTATTTGCTTGTAATGCATTTTGATGAGAGAAGTGGATATAAGAATATGCATAATAATATGGATAACAGAAATTCAGGCAAAAAGTACAACATTTATTATCTTTATATTAGTAGAAGACACATTGCTCGATCCTTACAAGCAATTACCTCTGTCAAATGGTTTTCCACATTCTCCTTATACCTGGACTGAATACCCTTTTTTGCTTAAGGGTCTAGGTGATCAATGTAAATATCAGGAAAAATTGAGAGTTTAGTCAGTAAAATTCTCTGGGACTTTCAGATTCAAGTCCATATGAACACTATTGGAGGACAAAATATATTAAAAAAGAAGAAAGATAATTCATAGAGCAAAATATTCCAAAATAAATAATTTTTACATTTTTAATTAAATATTTTTGTTTATTGGTCAAGAACAAAACCATTTCACTGGACATTTTTTGGAAAATATTTAATTTGGTAGATAAATTTTAATTTTAATGAAGTCATATTTCCATAGAGGGTGGATTAAAAAAGAAATTTAAAAAGTTGACTGGAACCAGTGAAATGTTTTCACCACCTTCTGTTCCACTGGTCCAATATTAAAAAAATCCTTGTAATCTTTTACTGCCATTTTATTCTCTCTTCTTCACTTTAGCTAAATTTTTGCTGCACACATGCCAGAGTTCTGTCTTTACTAATAACCATGTAACTGAATATTGTACATAGAACTTTAAGTGTGAGCACTGTTAACTAGTATAACACAGATTCTGCTTTTTTCATGATCCAATGTACCTGACACAGATATTGGGTGGTTTCTCAGTTAATACATGCTTAATGGAAAAGCAGAGAAGACACTAAGCTGCATTACAAATATGTAAGATCATGGTTTTGCCTTGGGAGAACCATCTGGAAGTAAATTTGGGGGGATTTGGTAATGTTCAAAGCTTTCAGAACACATCCATTTTAGCGCATTCAGAAGTATTTTATACCTTCTGAATTTCTCTGGATATAATTTCTTGGTTATTGATTCCCCTACTTACCTGGATTTTTTAGAACTGGAAAAAAAAACCAAAAACAAAAACAATAATTTCCTCAAATAATAGTCAAGCTTCCATTTTCTGTTTCGGAACAGATGAACTCTACTTTGAAGATCTTCTGTTAGCTGTTGACTTTCTTCATTTAGGAAATATGTCAAGAAACAAGCCCTTTCATGGCAAAAAATACCTACTGACTGTGTATTTTCATTCAGCTATGCAGTTGTGCAACATTCCTGGCACTTTGAGAAAAGTCTTTGTCTTCTCTATTGCTGCTCTCATTTTTGAGTCCAAAAGAATGAAATGCTATAAGTGGAAAGGTATTTTTGTGAAAAGAGCCTTCACCAATATTAAAAACAATACAAAGTAAATGAGAACTAGGCCAAACACAATATATTTAAATTTAAAAAATATTTTTTATACAGCAAAATGACTGAGTACAAATGGCATTAGTAAAGCTTGCAAATGTGATATTTAGAAACAGTACCTTTACATAACACTCAGTGTAACACATAAGCATAATTTAAAAATAAACTAAAAGACTGAGGTGGTATATAATATTATTATCTCTCATTATTAATTATTTTTTTCTTACTTTTTGGTAATTTCACCCTATCTCTTTTCACACACTTAATCTAAGAAAGTGTGTACCTGTGATGGTTTGATCTTGGCTAAATGCCAGGTATCCACCAAGTCGCTCTATCACTTCCCCCCCCTTTCCCTTTTTTTTTCTCAACAGGGTAAAGAGGGGAAAGAAGATAAACTAACCCTTGTGGGTGAAACAAAAGCAGTTTTAATATAAGTAAAGTGAAGCAAAAGTCCACATGCGGAGCAAAAGCAAACAGATTTATTCTCTACTTCCCATGAAGAGGCGATGTCGGGCCTTCTCAGGAGCAGGGCTCCCATACCCGTAGTGGTTGCCTCGGAGGACCAAGGGTGACCCCACCCCCTTCCTCCTTTCTCCCAGCTTTATACTGAGCAGACGTCATATGGTATGGAATATCCCTCTGGTCAGTTTGGGTCAGCTGTCCTGGCTGTGTCCCCTCCCAAGATCTTGCCCACCCCGTCCCACCGGGGGAAATATCAGAAAGAGCCTTGGTGCTGTGTAAGCACTGCTCAGCAGCAGCCACAGCACCAGGGTGCCGTCGACACCCTGCCAGCTCCCAGCATAAACCACAGCACCGTGAGGGCTGCTACAGGGAGAAACCAATCCCAGTTCAGCCAGACCCAGTACAGTACCCAAAGTAGTTCTTATCCCATAAGATGCACAACATATGAGAAATATAGAATAAATATCACTTTAGCAAGTGTTTGTTATTTAATATTTATGCAGTGAAAATGTATTTAAAGCTGACTTTCCCAAATTCTACTCTTACTGTAACAAATTGGTAACTTCTTGGAGCCAAAATGGCTAATCCTTTATTTTTTTGTTTCCAAATCTGTTCCCACACTTGCTCACGCCTTTGTTTTTGACATAACTGTGGACTTCTATTTCAAGCTTAGTTTAGTTAAAATCTTAAATGTATTGAATGATTGATTGGTTTGCTGGACTTAAGTCTACCATGAAAATTGGCATGACCTGACCTTGAATTATTCTATCTCTCTGTCCTGTCATAGCAATTTGAATGAGACCCATATTTTAATAGCCATTTATATATTCCCAAATGCCAAGCCCAGTCAGCCTGGCTATGTCCTTTACAATTATGAGTTGAATTGCTTCCTTCTGTTGAGGAATGGCTTATATGCTATGCTTTAATCTGATATAGATTTTGCTGTATATCCTTGCCTTTTAGACTAAGAGTGAGAAAATCACATATAACATCAATTATGAGTCCATTTTTTTTCTGTCCCTCCTCCTCTTAGTCTTATCTTTTATAGTTTGATTTTAACACTGTTGGTATCTGGCCTAGTAGAAAAGTTAAATATTATGGATTCTGCCTCTCTCTTTTTTGTGCATAACATTAAGAGAAAGCTTTCACTTCTCTAGTGTCTTCCAGAAAGGTTTTATATCAAGACGAATAGCAAGTTGGGAAGCAAGCTGCCTGTTTCTTTTGCTTTTTTAAGTGTTGAGAGAAGATATTGTATATAAATTTTAATTCTGGTTCCTTCTTATCACGAAATTCTGTGTCATCCGTAAGAAGGTTGAAAAAAATACTGCCTATACCAATTATTTGTTTCGTTAATATATTCTCTTTACAGTGTCTTCCTTACAGATAGACCCATTTGGGTGGCTTCTGTGAGAAGAGGCTGGGGCTGCCCCTTTTCTGGACACAAACGGTTCCATCTGGCTCCAATGAACTCACCACCGGGCACAGCCGAGGCCCTCTGCCAAGGTGGTGGTACCTGTGAGAAAATGTATTTAAGAAAAGGCAGAAAACACCACACAGGTAGAGGGAACAAAAATGTTGAGAAACACCAAAGTTGGAGGAGAAGGAGGCTCTCTGTGGGAGGACAGATATTCCCTGTGGCCTATGGGGGACATGCACCAGAGCAGGTTTATCCTGATACTTATTCCAGCTATTTTTTTATAAGAGAATACCAACATAAATTAACCTGAAGTATTTTAGTACCTACTTATGTTGAATGAACTGGATTGAAAAGCATGAAAGAGAACATAAATTTTGTGGGATCTGAAAGGAACATATTAAAAGTGAGTAGTGAAAAGTATGACAATTCCCAGTTTTCACAGCATCAAAAATAATGGAGTGAAATGGTAGTTCTTGTTGTATCATACAATCATTATCAGCTCTATGTGGGTGGTGTGTGAAGCTGTAGGAAGCAGGATCCCTTTTGAAGGCTAGACATGCTGAGACAGTGTCCACACAACAGGTCTTTTTTTTGTACAGAATGATTTAATTAATCACAGGAGTTGTCTTATGAACAGAGTGAACAAAGAAGAGATTAACTATGAGTATTTCTGAAGCAAACTTATTATTGAAAATGCTCTCACTATTGGTTTGTAATAATTATGCCTTCCTGTTACTGACCTTCTAGGTATCCACATAATGTGTCCTCTGACGTGTTTTAGCTGACTCCTGGAAATAAGGCTGATTATTTGTACTGCTTCTGAGTTAGGATAAGTGAAACTTTGACCTCTACTGAAATAATGCATACATTTGAGTATTCCCTGTTTCCCACTCTGCTAGAGTACTGCACTTTGTTTATTTCTGTCCAGGTCACATTAGAATGAATTGTGCTGTCATCAGAAGCCATGAAGTACCTCGTAAAATAACACATGTTGACCCTAGCAGTAATGGATGCAACTCCATGATTTCAGCAGAGGTGTCCTTGCTCTGCTCAGACCAGAGTTGGAATTTGGTACCTCAAAATGTTAAGAAAAAATGTCTCATAAACAATTAAATTAAAGGGGAAAACAGCATCTTAAAGATAAAATTCAAGTGTGAAGGTAAAATAAAATACAGAGTTCCAGTAAGCCTCTCTGTAATACCTCTGGACCAAGATGTCAATTTCTTGAAATATTAAATAAATAAAGCTAAGGGGAACCCAGAAGATACTAAATTTTATTTCCTTCAGTAAAACTGAATGCAGCTCGGGGGTGTATATTTAAGCGTCGATGTGAAAATATAGTTTAAGATTTCATAACAAAATAAGACACGTGGGAGATATTTGAAAGTACAAGGCTATTACTAAGTTGGAGGCTAAGACTAAGTGGTGGATGTATGAATAAAAATGAGCCAAAAATCTAAATGATGCAATATAATTAAAATAATTATTTATTCACTGGAATTGCATGAGTTAAAAACCTGGAAAGTATTAAAACAACTTAAATGTACTTACAAAACATTTAAGAAAAATAGTGAAGCTCCAAGGATTTTTCCAGAATTTACTTCCACAAAGATGTGATCCTTGTGGATAATGATAAGCCCTGTTTTCAAGGGTTGTGACTTTCATATGTGCCAACACAAACTTAGATCGATTAATATACATTAAATTAATGTAAATAATAAACCGTGTGTAGAAATGGATCTTGATGACAGTGTGTGTTTGCTGGCTTACAAACTAATGCTCAGAAGTTTATTGTAAGTGTAATTCTCCAGAAAGAATGGCCAGCTAACTGTTTAGGCTTTTAACTTGCATGTGTAAAGTATAAATGCTTTAGTAGAAGTCCTCCATTAACACATCAGAATTGCACATAGGTGGCACAAGTTTGCAGGATTTAGAGAAGAGACTATTTCTGAGAATGTTAGCATGGGTTTTCTTGGCAAGCATTAGGGAGTGGGAGAGGATCTGAAATGTGGTAGCCACAATTCATTTCATCACAGGACCACTTTCTGGTGTAGCATAATCCAATATAATGTGGTATGACTGAACTGATATCAAGAAATTAGTGCAAAGATTCAACAAGATCATGGAGAAATACTGTTATTAATAAGATGAATTAAATCTGATAATGAATATGGCTTCTCTGCTTCTAACACTATGATTTGTTGATCTAGGTCTGAGGACAAACATTATAGAAAAATATATGACAAGTTTTCTACATAGAATTGTTATCAGCAGTATTTTATGAAGCAGGATACTATAAGGGACCACATTTTGTACTCTATAAAAATGGACATTCTGGACAAGTTAATGAATGAACGATTGAAGACTAATAAAGTAACAAAGCATTGTCATATTTTTAACAGTATTTTTCTTGTCCTCTTTCTAACATGAGCCTGGCAACAAAATTTGATGCAGAAAAAAGTTTTATATAATAGGAAAAGGGACTTTATTACTAGAAAGGTTAATATTTTAGAGGGATAACATCCCTCTTGTTTTACAACCATCATCAAATATTTATGTCTTGATGCTTATATAAATTGTTCTGTTAATACAAAAGTTTACATTAGAAAAAATATAATTAGAACAGAGTTTTAAAAAAAATGTGTTTGTACACTTTTTGTAGTGACATATCTGCCTACAAGTGATGAGTACTTGCATCTTTATGTGCGGCTGTAAATATGGGGTGATGATACTACAAAAAAAGATAATTGGTTAACAGACTGACCAATCCTAAGGTGGGTTTTTTTGTTTGTTTGTTTTGTTTCTTTTAGTAAGGTAAGCCATGTTTTTCAGTAGAAAAATAACGGATTTTTTGATCATTGTTTGAGTTGATGCCAAATCAAGAATCCCCATTTTGCACTGCAAATGCATTATACAAATGTTGTCAGTGAAATCACTTAGCAGTAAGGGTTCCCCAGCAAGAATAAGTAGCCACAATAGTACTTTTACAAATGAAAACTTTGCATTTTTCCTATTAATTATATATCATAATGAAATGACTTTGTTCTGTTCTTGTCCTATACAAGTAGGATCATTGTCTACCAAAATCTCTAAATTAAAAAAAAATTAAAAAAAGTAAAAGCCCACTGAATTTTTGTTTTCCAACACTCATGACAGGGAGTCTGTTAACCTTTCTTACAACTCACCCTATACTTGCTTGACTCTTCTGAGTTATTCATAGCTGCTTCCTATATAAATTTGTTATACCTGAGGAGAGAGAAAAAGTTCTATACTCAAGTGGTTAGAAATGTAGACATTCACTGTCATTCAATAAGTATATATGAGAAAGGTAATCGACTTGTTCATAATACATCTTACAAGAATCACTTTGTTCCTTAACATAACATGTTAAATAAACTCTTCCCTAAACAGACTGAAATGAAGCACAGCCCATGATTTTGGCTTCCATATCTTCACCTTTATCTACTTGTTTCTCTTGTCCATGTGCTTTTCCCTTGTCACCCTTTTCTATCGTGTATCTAATTAAACTCAAAGTGCCTTGGGGCGGAGACATGCTGTTGTTATTAAACATCCATGAGCTGTGTCTACCTATGGTCTTGGGCAAACACAGAAAAGGTCCTATAACATCAGCTCCTTCTAAACTGCATGTAACATCTCCAGCAGAAATGGAAATGCTCCCATCATATATTTGACGGCAACAGGCTTTTGCTAGAGGTACAAGAAACAATTCAAGCTGACTAAAAATTCATGAACTTGAAAAAAGCCCCCAGTATAATTATGCTTCTGTGTGAAAAATAAAAGGGAAAGTATATATATGTATATATATATATATATATATAATAATAACATATGTATTCAACTCAAAGAGGATTACAGAAGACCCTCTTCAGACAAATAGAGTATGTACTTCTACATACTCTATTTGTGGGACTGTTGACTTGCTGGCACTGAGATGCTGGAGTCGTCCCTGAAGGCAGACAGCTACCACCTCTCTCAAATGAATCCCTTGGTACCCGCGGTACTGGGCGCACCCCCGCCTTGCAGCACAGCCCTGCTGGTGCTGCTCCCTGCCAGTCACCTTGGACAAGGGCTGGACACCTTGTACATGGGTGCCTGGTGGGGAGGTCCCAGGTTAAGTCGATCAAGGCAGTTGTGGTCTGTTAGCACACTCAGGAACCTGACACCTCGCAAACCAGGCTGTACTTTTTTTTTGTCCCACATCAGAGGTTGAGCTTATCAGTGGAAAAACAATAGAGGTTACTTTTACACAAGATGAAATACTGCCTCATCAGCAGTTGCTTCAATACATATGTTAGCCAGAACTGGGTGAACCTCACTGCAAGCATTTCACTGAAGGTACCCTTGCTCACAAACCTGGCCTGGCTTAAGAGTACTGACTTGGATACACTTACCTCCTGTGCTTGAGCAGGGAAGATACAGGAAATGGAAAAAAAATTAAATAATTTAGAGTATTTAAAAAAAAACATTTTAGAAAACATCTATTTGGAGTCTAGACCACAGTTTCTGATGTCAGTGGAAACCCTATTGTAGACATATATACATGCACAAATTCCTGTTTATTGCAGTCATCTTTGAATGCGACCTGTACACCACAGACAACACTTCACAATGTGTGAACTACAAGTTGAAAATAAATAAATAATTTTCACAGCAAATACTTTCTATGAACTGCAATAATCAAAATATTCCTCTGACTTGTTATCTAATGAATTGTCCTATCTCAAAACAAAATTGAAATTTAACTAAGGTGTTGGCTTCATTAAACATGGATGATTTTTTTTCTTTCTTTGTCTTAAAGCAAGGACCCATATTCTAAGATTGATTTTATACAGTACTGACTTTATGTAGCATAGCTTAAAAAGAGGAAATAAGTAAGTTTCCAGAAATGCTGTTATACTAGCTACGCTATATAGATATAGGATTTTGTTTTTCTTTGTCAATAAATGTGTTTCTTTAAATGTTATTGTTCAGGCTATATGCATACATTTTCCTGACTAGTAGCTACTGTCATATCACACATAACTATATTGGAAAATATCAAAGCTATATGCAACAGCTGAGGGTTTCTTTCTCTTGAAATGTCTGCATTTCACAGCAGCTTGTAAATTTTAGAGACACAGGCATAAGACTGAATATTTTAAACCCATCTCTTCCCCTCCCCGCTCCCCCCTAATTCTATGAATTTACTCTTTCAGGACATATACTTCTAAAATGCTGTACACCTTCAAATCCTAGAAAAGCCAGTCTTTGTATGTTGTTTTATCTTTCCTCTGAATTAGAACGTGAGGTTGTGTCAAAGTGAAGCCTTAAAATAACAAATGACAATGGTAGGATGTGTTTGATTAAATTTCCTCTAGACTCCTTTGTGTCCTTGTTGTTCCACAGAAGGGTCAGTTACCTATAAGAGAAAGTGAACATTTCTGTACTGAAAAGCAATATGAGATCTGCTTTCCCACAATTTCATGGTGGAATACATACGTAACAGTTTTGGCTGCCAGAAACTGTAATATCTTCAAAATAAGCAAGTGGTTAATACTGTGGCCGTTTTCAGGGGTCTGTAGTTTCATTTGTTAATTAAGAAACTGCTCTAAAAATGGCCAGTACTTCAGGATATAAAACCTAGTCCAGCCAGTTGCCAAGTGTCTTCCGCTGCTGCTGGATTCATTATCATTTAGGACTGTTGAACAAGACTCTGGCTGCACCTGCAGCCATGAATCACTTGGGAAACATCTTGAATGGACAACAGCTCTCCTTAATTTACCAGAACCACTTGGACACCCTTTTAATTTTATTTAACACACATAGGTAGAGCGAGGAAAGTTACTGACTTTTCAGGGTTGCTCAAGATTTCTCATTTGTATGTTATCCAACCTGTGTTAATTTATCTTGTTTAAGCAGTACATTTCAATGAGCAAACTGCTTAGTTCTTGGGATTTTATTATTTATTATGTACTTCTCTCTTTATTTCATTCTTCATTTCCTCGTATCTTCTCTTGTCATTTTATGTTGTCTGTCAAATTTTATTTTTTTAAAAATAATTTTTCTTCCTATTATTTGTCTTTATTAATCAAAAAAGTAAGTTTTATGTTCTATTTCCAGTTTCTGAATGTTCTGTTTCCCCAGTCTCTTTCCTACTCCCACTTTTTTGTTCTTTCTTCTGCTTTATATACTTATCACATTCTCTTTGCTGCTGACATATCCACAGACTGTCCTGCATTTGCTCTTCTAGCCATGTTTTCATGAAGCTAATCTCTTTCTGCCACTCTAAACCTAAAGACTCTTACTTTCCTTCTATCTTCTTTTTTTACACACATTCTGAGATTCAGTCCAGTAGCTCCTTATGTGCAAGATAAGCTACAGAATTGTTGCTAAAAGTATAAAAAGAAAAAAAGAACCCTAACACTAAAGAACTCAGATTTTGAAAGATTTTGCACTGTGTCAGGGTCCTATTCTGTGCATTGCTACCATTGGCATCTGTAGTGGTTTAAGCGCAGAGGGAGAGGACAACTGAGCACCACGCAACTGCTTGTTGCCCCTGCTAGTGAGGGATGATATACACATTATGGTCATGGGCAAAAGACAGATTCAATTGGGGAAGAAAAAACCATCAATTTAATTTGAACACCACAAACGCTAACACTAATTGACCAATCAAGCAGAGTAGGACGGTGAGAAATGCAACCACTACTTAAAAACACCTTCCCCCCACTCCTCCCTTATTCCCAGGCTCAGCTTTGCTCTCTATTTCTCTATCTCCTATCCCCACAGTGACGCAGGGGGGGCAGGGGATGGGGGTTGCGGTCAGCTGATCACCTGTTGTTCTGCCACTCCTTCCTCCTCAGTACAGTACTGTATTACGCAGTCAGAACATGAAACAGTTTGACACAGTTATCAAAAAACCTGAATGTGGTCTGTGAGGTATTTGAAATATTCCAAGGAATATTTTCCAAGTATTTCTACTATATGTAGGGAAGAATTAATACATAAGGAGATAAAGACACCTTACTATACTGCTGTGCTCAAATATGATCAGTCAAATTGAAGAAAGATTCATTAAAGGATAGGAGCAATCTAGCTTGACTAATGCAGTGAGAGCATCTCTCTTGCTAGAACACACTGGAAGGGTTTGGTCTTCTTAATCTTCAGTGAAGACTGAACTAAACCGTGACCATTTTTTTTCCTGTAAGAATTTTAAGGGCCATACATGTGAGCAATATGAGGAGAGAGAAATAAAAGAGCCAGTTTGAATGAAAACAAATGACATACTAACCAAGAATAAATATATGGTACAAGTATTGGAATGTTTTCATTAATGTTATAAAAAATGAGGAAACAATTGAGTTTAAGATGAAATTTGCTATAGTCCTGAGAGGTTCTCTTCAGTTAAATATCCTCATGAGTTTTGCAAGCTAATACAATACTGAGACTTTTCCCCAAAGCTGTAGATTTATTTTTCTTACTGCAGATTAGAGCCATGATAGATTATTTCCAACTGCTCATCCAGTTTATATTGCATCACCAGTTTTATTGAGGTAAAAACTGAAATGTGAGCTTGACTCTGAACAAAGCCTAGTGTTCAAAGTGCATTATACCTTAAATACAATGTCCACTGTGCCTCAGGAACAAAGTAGAATATTACCACTGGCCTGTGGAAGTGGCATATTTTGACATTTACTCAAACATTACCTTCTAACATGAAAACAGCTTAGTCTCAGAGGCTAACAGTTTTGGTTGATCTTCTGTCTCTACATAGACATCAAATCCAAATGATATCCTCAGAAAATCTAGTGATGGAAGCATTACATACCTCTAAAATTAATTGCTCAGCTATCTTTTGTTATAGTTGCAGACATATGATCAAAATGCTAATTGATGCAGTAAAACTGTATATTAAAATATTTGAAGATAAACAATTGTATATTCTTAAACATTAAAATACCCTTAAACCCTCTGTATAAATCCCTACATTATGTGAACTTTGGAAAATCATGAAAGATCCCCCAAAAGGGCAAAAGAAATATAAAGTGGGGTTTTTTGTTTTTTTTTTTTTTTTTTTTTTTTTCAGTGCTTACAATATCATTTTGACAACTGGCAAACCCAAACTAAAAACTCCAGTTTAGCTGCACAATATGAGAGAGTTCTCAAGTTTGAGACCTGATGCTGGATAGAATGAATCTCTCTGGGAATGAAAAGAAATACTCATAATCAGCAAAGAATTTCTCAGAGAAAATACTCTTTTGACTATAGAATTCTAATTTTGTGATAGAATTTACATTATTGGATTTGAGTTAAAAATATTTCTGTTTGTAGCTCCAGAAAGGGGTATTGCTGAATACAGTGATTTCTTGCAACACTACAAAGAGGAATGGATACATTGTTTTTGTAAAGGAAGGGAAAGAGCTTTCTCTTATATGCGCCATTCAAGTGGGTATTTTCTTGCACTGGATCACATTTTATCCAGCTACGATGCTGTGGGAGGACCTGTTTGGACCATTGCCTTGACATGCTGCTCTAGAGGTAACACACTTAACATTCTATAAATGAAGTGGTTTTGTCCTTTTTGTTTGAGATTTGATGTCAGGGAGTCCCAAAGCATCTACAATGCTGCTTTGGAAATACAAGTGATGTCAATATGATTGGAGGGCAGGGTAAGCTGTGGAATAACAAAGGATAGGAAGAGACTTAAACTGATTTTTGTCTCCTATTATATTCACACCATAAAAATAATTTATTTGTCTGATGCTCTGTCTAAAATTAATTACAAAAGGAAGAAATCTATTAAGTTGTCCTTACACACATCTTCCATTAACCTCATCTCATTGATGTTCTGAGAAAGTATCTTGTTCAGTCTCAATCCACAATGAATTCCCATGGTTCTAGATGGATAATTATTCTCCTTGCTATTTTTTAGCAGGAAAAATGGAAGATTGAGGACTCGCAGCTATAGACTCCCATGCACATGCAGAAAGATAGCATGTTTAGACAAGACATGTCAGTGTCATTTAAAGATACCTCTTTTTATTCAAACAAGTTTCCTCAGAAATAAGATCTGTAAACACATTAGGTTGGTGTGGTGTCCAGGCTAATGGGGACCCATTTCTATAACCTAGATCCTTTCCTGTAACTAATTCTCTGGCTATAGTTTGATGATAACCAGTTGTCTATTTGCAGAAGTGTTTCTGAGTCTGAATACACTAGTGATTTTGAAGGTCTCAGTTATTTTCCTGATGAAGCTAGGTGACTGCTAAGGAAAAGTCAGATTAAGTTCTTTATTTATGTTGTGTGAAATCTTTCTAAAGGTTTAAATGGTAGATAAGTCCAGTATGTTGTGAGCTGTATAAGTACTTCATGGAAGATTAGAACATAGGCTATTTAGATCACATATTTGAGTAAAAAGAATTTGTTATGACTGTTTTGCATACCAAGATCTCCGCAATTCCTGACTGGACATACAATTTCATTTTTAGGACCACTTATTGTTTCTGGCTATTTTGTAATCTTGTAGGGATGTGTCCTTTGCTAAGGTGACCTGATTTGCATCCTTCCCATAAATTGCAGTCAAGCAGCAGCACCTCAGACGAGAATAGGGAACGGCATTTTATCACCTCTAGAGTTGTGTATCATCAGGTCAAGGTTGAAATATGCCAGAGGGAAAATGCGTTTGACTGCTGCTTTCACTTTGTTTTCTTTGTGACTACATAAAAGGACTTCAGTCTCCAGAGATATAATTACAGCAACTTTCACAGATACTAAATCTGTGCACACAGAGCTGGGATACTGAAGAAAAGCTACAAAGAGAACAAGGCAAACCTTGTGATTCTGGTCTGATTTCTTGACCCTAGTGGGGAGACCTCCCCTTCTCCAAGGCTGGGAAGGAAATTCAGGTTCTGTATATCTTTTAGTTTTGTCAACCGTAATTGGTATTTGGAAGGATAGGCGACACTGTAGTTAAAAACCATTTGTCAATAAGTGCATTTATAAACAAAGCTTAAACTGTACAGTCAAGAGTTGATCTCTATCAAAAAGTAGCAAACCAGAATTTGCAACCTGGAGCTGAAACGTTAATTGTCCTCTTTTAAATTTCCTAGAACTTTCCCGCTCTGTGTAATACCTTAAACTAATATAAAAGTTTTCAAAATGAACACCATATCATTTTAGCAAGCTAAGAGCTTTTTTTTCAACTGTCTAAAATATTAAATAAGGAAAACTTTATTGACAGATGTGCCTTCCACATCTGAAGACTTACTAAATCAAAAAGAGAAGCACCAGTGTACATTCACATCATTGTAATAAATGTACAACAAATTAAAAGAGAACACAGTTCATTAAAAACCCATGAAGATATAATTTTAAATGCTTTGAACAACAACGACATGATTCCTGGACTTTTAGCAACTTGAAGACAATGGGTAATTTACTATATAATAACAATGCTGAAATGCCATATCCATTACTGTACATTTCATCATGATAAAGAATTCAGAACAAAGACTTCCAGCTAAGAAAAACAAATCGTCTCAGTGGAGAGAAGATAGGGCCTTTTATGTTAAGATTAGTATTATCTTTAAGAGACAAACAACATTACAAAGGATCTGCCTTTGATATATGATCCATCGTACATTTTAAAGAAAACATATTCATTACTTAGGGGCTTTATTCTGCTGATGAAAAATATAATTATGCAGAGATGTTGCATAATTAGTTACAAATATCTACTTTTTTAATGTTCTCTATAATGGTAAAGCATATATATATGTGGAAAAAATTAGTTAACTGAAAAGTGTCCCACTGCTTGAAACATCAGCATTTACAAAACTGGCAATCATCATCATCATCATTCTAAACTTTTCAAAAGCTGGGTCATGTGTTTGTTTTTAAGGGTGAGAGAGCTGTAACAGCTGTCTAATGTTAAGGTAATTTAAATAAATAAAACCTAGATAACCTAAATAGATCCTAAGAAAGTCATATTGAATACACTTTCTGGATCACCCAATTATAGTGTTCTGCCTTCATCAGCAGAGAGTGCCAGATACAAGAAATACTATAAACAGACGATTACAGAAAAATACGTTTGGAAGGACATTCTCTTTCTATCATATTTAACTAGTTATTGTGTATGCCCTGAGGTATGAAGGCTTGAATTCCTGTTATTTTATCCTACTCAGTGTTCACCATCGTGGATATTCTCAGTCTTCCCATCAAATGAAATCTTTCCAGTATTTTACTGAGCTAATATGCATCTTTAGCCATCTGCCTTGTATTGACTATTAACTTTTGACAATGAGTACCATTGATGAATTGTGCACACTGTAACAAAGCAGTTTCATTTATAGCTTTTCCATATGGATATGTTTAAGCGAATATGCTTTCACTTAAACTAAGAAAACACATGGACAAAGCCAGCCTTACTGTCATAGCTTTATGAAGTTCCTTCTAGTTAATTTGCACACATGCCTGAATGTAGTAGATTTTAACTTTTCGTCTATAAGAGAAAATCATCTTGGATTTTAACTTTTCTGCAATTTAAGCCTTTCCATCAAAGATACAAGTTCACTATATGTGTCTTTAACTTTTCAATGTGTGTCACATACTTTCTGAAGTCCTTATATTTGGATAGAGTATTCTACAGGTGGATAGTCTCTGGTTTATTCTGTGGTGTTATAAAATTTAAAACATTAGATGACATTACAGTTTTGTATTTCCAGTCTTTTTGTATTAATCACTGGTAGGTGCTGATGAATCCTTCAGTCTGAAAGAGGCAAGGCTGCTGCAGCTCCGTTTCCCCAGGTCTAACCAGTAGTGAGGCTGAGCATGTATTCCCAATGGCACACATGTACACACACATTGTATAGTACACTTATACATATATACATGACTGGCCACACAGTTCAACCCAGACAGAAAACAGAGCTCAAACAAATGTCAAACATTAAAAAACTCATCCTGGTGTCCTCTTTGGCTGATCAGAATGAAGGTCTATTAGCAGGAAATATAAGTATATATGTATAATGTATATCATAGAATAGAGTGGATTGTAGATGCATCTATCTCATCATGTCCCATGGACTTGTGGACTTTCAGGTTCCTTAGGTGGTCTCCAACATGATCTTCTACAGTTGGAGGTTATTCCTTCTCCCAGTCCCTCCTTTACCTTCTGCAACTTGGGTGGTGTGCCTGGAGCACTTGACAGTGAAGACTGAGTCAAAGAAGTCATTGAATACCTCAGCTTTCTCCATGTTCTCAGGTAACTAGGTCTCCCGTTTCCATCCCACATTTTCCCTAGTGTTCTTTTTATCACCAATGTACCTATAAAAGCTTTTCTTGTTCCCCATGACGTTCCTGCCAGATTTAATTCTATCGGGCTTTGGTTTTCCTAAAATGATCCCTGACTGCTCGAACAATTCCTCTCAGGCTATCTGTCATTGCTTCCTCAGTCTGTAGTCTTTCTTTTTATGTTTGTGTTTGTCCAGGAGCAACTTGTTCATCCATGCAGGCTTCCTGGTGTTTTTGCTTGACTTCTTCTTTTTTGGGATGCATAATTCTTGAACTTGGAGGAAGTGATCCTTTAATATTAACCAGCTTTCTTGGGTGTCTCTTCCCTCCAGGGCTTTATCCCATGCTACTCTGACAAGCAGATCCCTGAAGAGGCCAAAGTCTGCTGTCCTGAAGTTGTATTGAGATTGCTGTACTCTCTCTTTGCTGCCCAAAGGATCTTGAACTCTACCAATTCCTTGTCACCGCAGCCAAGGCTTCTCTTGAGCTTCACACTCCTCACCAGCCCTTCCTTTCTGAGAACAAGGTCTGGCACAGCACCTCTTCTCTTTTGCTCTTCTGTCACTTGGAGAAGGAAGTTATCATCAATGCATTCCAGGAACCTCCTGGATTGCTTATGCCCTGCTGTGTTGTCCCTCCAGCAGATAATGGAGTGGTTGCAGTCCCCCATGAGGACCGGGGCTTGTGAACGTGAGGCTGCTCCTAACTGTCTATAGAAGGCGACACCCCTCCTTGTCTCCCCTGCCTGTCCTTACTAAAGAGTCTGTATCCTTCCATTCCAACACTCCAGTCATAGGAGTCATCTCACCACATCTCCATGATTCCAGTAAGATTGTAGCCCTGCAGGCTTGTGCATGTCTGTAGCTTCTCTTGTTTATTTCCCATGCCACCTGTGTTCCAATAGAGGCATTTAAGTTGGGCCTCCGATGAAACTGATTTACTGGCTGAACTCCTTTGTACTTCTCTTTAGGTGCTCTCCTGATGACCTGTGATCCCTCTCTAGGCTCTGGGCATCTATTGCGGGCACTGGCATCAAAATGGTAGGAGTGACATAGATTGAGGTTTCCTTTCCCCAGCAACTTTAGTTTAAAGCCCTCATCACCACCTTGGCAGTCCTGTGACTGAAGGTGCTTTTCCTCTTCTCTGGCAGATGGACCCCATAAGCCCCTGGTAGGCCAGGTTTCTCAAAGCAAGTCCAATGAGTTACGTACTTGAACCCCTGGCTGTGGCATCAGTCCCATAACCAATTGTTAGTTTGACAGATTTGATTGGCCCTGTCAAACACCTTCCCTTTTACTAGGATTGATGAAAAAAATACCTGCGATCTGGAGTCCCTTACCGCTGCTCCCAGGGGTCTGTAATTCCTCTTGTTACTCTTCAGACTGCTCCTGACTGCATCATTATTGCCCATGTGAAACAACGGCAGCAGATAATCAGTGAACTGTACGAGGCTTAGTAGTCTCTCTGTGACAACCCTGATATGAGCCCACGATAAGCAGCACACCTCTCCAGAGAGTGCATCTATATGCACAATGTCTGCCTTGTATGACAGTGTGTACAATATGCACAGTGACTACCTTGTATCTAGTCCCTGGATCCTCCCTCTCCCCAAATTGTGTCACTCTCAGAGACAAACGCACATGTACAAATGGGTATCCCAGTTGACCCCCAAGCCCATACCCAAGTATACCCAGCAGTTGACATGGATAAACCCTGGTCCTGCCAGTACTGAATTCCTGCTGTCTCTCAGACTGACACACTCACCCTCCTGGCTCCTAGGTAATTTCCCTAGTCTCTGGATAGCTCAGCTTGGTACTTGCTAATGATCACACTCTGGTGCACATACCCTTATCTGCTCCAGTTGCTGGCACCACAGACACACAGGTCCTCAATGTGTAATCTGACTCCAGCTGCTGGCTCTCAGACCTCCATACACACGAGCACCATCAGAAAGAGCTTCTTCACTCAGGAAAACATTTAGAAATGGAGTCTAATGAGAAGACATGGCAAACTGCTGATCAAATGTAGGGCATGGCCAGATGGGTGTACTGATGAGGATTTGTTTACATGTGACTAGCCTGTTTTATCTCTTTATCCCTCTATATTCCTGAGCCTGTTCATACCCAAACCACTTAGATCCCTCTCTTTCTCCCCCTTTGTTTTGTCCCTCAAATATCATATAACAAGTATTGTATAATTTCTGCTATCCCATAATGTGGGAAAGCACCTTCCACTGGCTCATGGTGACATCTTATGGCCCATAGGGCTGACGGTCTTCCTGGGACAGCCCTCGAGGGAGGCAGAGCAGGTTTCTCTAGGATATTGGGGTTCCCCCCTGCCCTTGTGCTCTTTCCTTGTGGAAATGGGCCTTTGTTGGACTGATGTCTCCTTTAATGGGTCTGGAAGTGGATGGTGCAGGGTATTGTTTGGGTTCCCCCATCCACTCCTTTGCATGTGTGGAGATATTATATTGCAGCCAATATTATATTGCAGCCAATTCCTACTTCACATTGACCAGGTGCTTTCATGGAGATGTCAGCAATGATAATCAAGTGTCTTTCCTAAGTTTTTTCCATTATTTACAACATAACAGTAACCATAAATAAAGTAATTAATTTCTGAAAATCTGCCAGTCAGAAATGGAATAGCTACTACCTATACATGGAGTTAGACACAGATTCAAAACAGCCACTAATAATCAAGACCTCTGGTAAGTCTTCCACCAGATACATCTGATTCTGCAGTGTATGTTTTAGCCCAGTATGAGAAAATTTTAATTAATATTAATGTGTATTAGACATCTATGTTTTAGTTCTTCTGAAACATGTAGACAGTTTATCCCCAGATATTTAAAAAGAAGATATTAAAAAAGTTTCAGTAGGTCTCCTCTAAATCAGGTAACAGTACCAGACAAGTTTTTCACATTTTATCTTGTCTGAATATTACACTAATTGCCTGATGCAATTTCTTTTGACAATTTTATATTTGTTTCAGGTAAATTTTACATTTGTCTTTTAATATTGTTTGGGATTAATAAATATTTTGACCATATAAAGCAGTAGTTGACCTTAATTAGTGAAACTGAAATGGTCTAGATGAACTTTAACTGACAATCATTATTCCTCTCTGGTAACAAAAATTATGTTGGGAAGTTTGGAACATTTGTAAGTACATGAAAATGAATGAAAAGGGAAGAGGAATTAAAAAAAAAGAAAAATCCTTTTAGTTTGTTTGTTTATATCCTAAGCACACACTGAAAGACAGATCCTTGCTTGTTGCACTTGATCTACTGCAGGTATCAGATACCACACAATAGCCACTAAGTAGCTTAGCTTTTTTTGCGGTTGATGGTTAGTGCTGTCATAGCTGACTAGTTTTATAAAGCGATGGGATTGTCAGAGTCTAAATTTAATTTTCCATGACCTTGAGATGGAAAATTGTGAAAAGAAGTAGAAAACCCTATTCAGAGTCTGTGAAAATTTCTCTTTTGTGAAATTAGAGATTATTTTCTGAAAAAGCTTTTCAGTGTTAACCTGATATGTGACTTTTCCTACAGCATTTCTTTTAAGCAGCTTCCCATAGTTTATCAGTTAATACATTATGTTCAAATTTTACTCTTGCTAATGGCTTGTGGTCATGTTATAAAATCATCAGCCTGGGAGGATTCTACTTTGAGATGCAGTTATTAAAAGACTGAGATACCACTATGCAATAATATTTTTAAATATACATTTTTAATGTCCCAGGACTTTCACCTGCAATACAACACAGTGTCCACAGTAGGCATTTTATTTCTTATTTTATTTATTTAATTTTAGTCAATAATTAGCTCTTTTCTTGGGCACATGTAACTGTAGTAAAGTTGTAGTGCTATCAATCTTTATGTTGGATGTTCTTTAAAGACCATAGGGACTTCTCCTGGAAAACTCTTAAGTAGAAAATTGTAATTAGCAGCATAAGTCACATTTTTGGGGATGGACAACAACAGACCATCCAATTTCCACTTTTAAATGTATTTCTTGAAAATGTATTTTTCCTAGATTCTATTTATCATTAATAGAGATCTAGTACTTTCCTGATTTCAGAACACAGAAGTTTATCAACATTTGTTATCAAGAGAAATTGTCATATGTTCTAAATCTCCTCCCTATTCCATGACAAATTCAGTCACCTTCAGGAAAACTGTCAGTCTTGTATGTTTCAAAATGTGGCAAAAATGTGACTTTTGTCCTGTTCTCTTGTCTGTCATAGGTTTTAAACAGGTGGTTGTTTGCCTTTACTCATCACTCGCTGTAGAAAATACCTCAGAACGATTCTGTAACAGATTATTTCCCTCAAGTATGTGACTTGCTTTTCTAGCTACTAGGTTTGATGCAGAGAGAGGGGTACTATATTAGAGTGCAGAATTCCTCGAACTGAGACCTTCAAATGTCATCTACACATGAAAAATGACTGAAACCAGTGATGTGAATAAGTTGATTAACATATTCTGTGATGGGTTTTTTTGATATCTAGATTAATTTTCTGTGCCAAATATATGTAAAAAAATAATATACCAAAATGGACAGCAAGCTAGATCATCTCAGATGTTCCTTAGACTTCCTAACATCATCTGTTGTGTTGTTAAAAGAGGTTTGTTTGCTCAGGCTTAGAAGACATTATTTGTACTGTTAATGTCAAAGCAAATTGGAAGAAATACATTGTCTGAAAAGTACTTGAGTGTGTATCTCATCTTTTTCTTCTGCTTTGAAACAGTTATACATACCAAGTGTGTTTATTTCCTGTGCTGTGATTTGTCAGATGATGTGTTATCAGGAATACTGAAAGAAATTAAATAAAAACTAAAAAAGATATGCTAACATATCAGTGGAGATAATGAAGAAGATGACAGCAGCAAAGAAAAAGGATTATTCTTCTATATTATACTTTCATATTATTCTAGATTTTTTTTTTTTTTTAATTGAGGTCAGTCTTTTTGCCACTGAATTCAATGGAAAATGTTTATTTGATCTCACTGGGAAAAAAGTGAGCCCTTATCTTCTCAGAATGATGCCTTTGTAATAGAGATGTAGTGATATTTTTTAATGTTGCATTTTTGAATTTGGCGGTTAGAGTTGAAGGAAAAAACAGAAAAGTGCTTTGTATTACAAAATACAGTGACAAGTTGGGAAGAGGTGTTTGCAACAGTTCAATAAGAGACATCTTAAGATGGAGTGAGGAATCTGTCTGAGGTCTGCTTAGATTTATTGTACGAACGGCTTTGTATACCTATTTGGAAAGAGTGAGACATCACTCAATAGCACACATGAGAATAAGCAGAAATGGAGTTTCTGAAGAACTAAGAATTATTCTGAGAGTGATGTCACAGGTGGGAGAGTAAAATAGCAAAAGAATTAGAAATAAAAATAAGTGAAGGTATAGCTAGTAAAGGTTGAACAAGTATTAATTAATTAACTGCAATAGAAGCAAATGGAGAGACAGTAGAAAAGAGATAAAAACATGACAGGATGGAATAAAAAAAATGCAATCTAAAGAAAAAAAAATGCAGGACCACAATTGTATGTGACAGGTGGATAACCCGAGTTGTTTTGGAGGTGCATGACACACAGATACAGTCTATTTTGTGGCAGACTCTGCACTATGTAAAGGGGTTAGAGAACACCATAGGGTCAATGCAGCAGTTTCTCTTCTTCTTCACATGCCAGATCATGACTGGCATATGGAGTCCAGACCAGGAATGCAGCTGCAACCCTACTGTGACAGTGTGTGAGACGAGCACCATGGCAGGAGAAGGTGAAACATGGACCACTGGGTGAATTTCATGCCCTGGACCTGGAAAGGTATGAGCACTCATGTTGCTAAATACGTATCTGATAAAAGAAACTTTGCAGCATGTTTAAGCTGCTCATACTTAGATTTTAAGCTAAAAATCCAGTAAGACATCTTGAATGACAATCTTATATCAGATCCTTTCATAAGTCAGAGTACCAGACAGTGTCTCCACTGCCTGATTTCCAGCACTGAACCTGATGAGAAGGGTTATGGTTATTCCATGGCTGTGTTCTCCAGATGGGTGGCTAAAGCTAAACTGCCTGTTGGAAATGCTCTGGTGCCAGCAACTCTTGGGAAGTGATAGTTGGCATGAACGATGCAGAGGCTGTGTTAATATTTAAGATAATTGTAGGACTGTGCCCAGGCTCTGGCACTGTTTTGTTTACTTGGGCATGTCCCTGATTTCTAGTTCATTCCAAGCTTGAGCAGGAACAGAGGTTATTGCGTCATTGTGCTGCTGCGCATGAGACTCAGAAACCTGTCTAGCAATTCTGGCAGCAATATTAATGTACCACTTGTTTAGCTGTTATTTATTTGTGATTTTTTTATCTTTGTTTTCAAGTACACTTGGCTTTATTTCACCCTGAATTGTAACTGCAAGGATTTTCAGGGAAGATAGACATTATCAGGGAAGAAAATGATGTTGAGCCCCCAGGGAGCACAATGAAACTGCATCACAGTGAGGGAAGGATCTGACCAGATGAGAGGGAGCAGTCTGTCCAAGAGAAGGTGCTCTGAGAGTACAGGCTGGCATGTTATTAATACCTCAGATAAACCTAGACCTATGTTTCATTTCTTAGTAGTTTAACAACTCTTTTCCTGACTCAGAAAGGCTAATGGTACTGAAAATCATTAGCACTCAACTAAATCAGCTCCTACTTCGCAGGTGTACTTATTAAAAATACAGAGCATACTGAAATATAAATGCTTTTTAAAAGATGTGTTCTTAGATCTTCTAAAAGCTGGGAAGTTTGCCCAGTAATAAGTGTAAGGTGCATGAGAGCATTCCCACTCCTGAGGGTTTGGCCCCTAGGGCCCCAGCCAAGCGAGGCTGCGAGGCAGCCATGGCCAGGGCCAATCCCTGGCCCAAGGGAGCCACATTTAGCTGAGGCTCTCACCTGGGCCCGCCTGAGCTACAGCTCCCACCACCCTGCAGCCGTGTGCCTGACTATGGGCCCTGCCAAGCTGGGCCTACGTGTGGGCCAGCATCCTGGCCTGGTCTTGGCCCATCCCCAGGGAGGTGCCCGATGCCCAGGGCTGGGGCTGCCCCTGTGTCCCCAGCTGCTCTGCTCCTGTCTGGGGGTGAGACAGGCTCTGGCTACCAGGCCCTGCCCGGAGAGGTCTCCTGAGCACCTGTGGTGCTGCAACTTCCCCCCTGCCCCTTGGGCCACTCCGTGCTTGGTGCAATATCCCGTCCCAGGCCACGTGCTAACCCAAGATGGATTGAGAAAGGTGGCGGACCAGAGTGTTAAGGCACTCCCTCAGCACACCTGGCTCCTGCCTCCCCTACTGCCTGCGAACAGCAGTGACAATCAATCACCTCCTGACAGCCAGTACATCTGTACTTGGGTCATGGCCCAAAGGGGGTGATACCAGAACTTCAAAATCTAGCAAGTTCTGGGACTGTACAACTGGTGGAAAGTACCAGAGTGTTTTGTCATCCGTGTTGGGCTG
This sequence comes from Athene noctua, assembly GCF_965140245.1. Taxonomy (NCBI): domain Eukaryota; kingdom Metazoa; phylum Chordata; class Aves; order Strigiformes; family Strigidae; genus Athene; species Athene noctua. The sequence goes on from NC_134039.1 coordinate 67,785,331, forward strand.
AAATAGAAAAATACCTGATGAAAGTCAATTATCTCAGACCCTATAAACAGCAATTCTAGGCAAGACCCTTTGAACTCTCCTGGATCTCAGTGGGCTGTGACCAGCATCTCCTCTGAGTTAGGACACTTCTCAGGCACAGACTCCTCAAGGTTTGAAGATCGTTTGCCCACAAATCTGACGAAAGACCAGGATGAAGTCAAACTTCTCAAGGCTCAATAATTGCCCATTGAGGAATACTGATGCATTGTATTTGCTCAAAACTCAAGAAGAGGGAAATTTTAAATATAGACTTGTCTCTTCCATCCACCTCTCTACCTGTCTACATGCTTGAATACTCACATTTGCCTTCATGAGTGCGGATGTCTGTATATTTCACTGGGTATACAAATATTTCCACACTGTCTGTGTGTGTGTGTATGTTTTGTGTTTATACATATATACATATATATGTATATATTTTTAATATAGAATACCTTGTAGTTATTCTAAAGTTATTGTGAATCTTGTCATTCTCAAATCTTTAAGTTCCTGTTTTAGTTATAACACATTCTACAAAATCACTCATTAAGTGCTGCTAAAATTCAACCTTTTGATCCACCTCACACTATCAATATATCTTAAATTACTACTAAATCATAACTCTGTCAAATACTTTCAGCCACAATAGCCCCAACATACCTGTCGCCCCAATCCCAGGGAGCCATTGGCCCTTGCAGCACCCTTACAGTAAGACTGACCTTTCACAAGTCTGTTGATGTGGACAGTTGTTTTCACTGCCACATCTCTCCCTGTGCTATAGTGTGGTGCCCTGAACAGCTTTTCAAGCAGCCAGGTCTGCAGTTCAGGAAACGCCATGGCAGAAGCTTTTATGAGAGAAGGCCACACTCTCTATAGTCCTTCACTACATGTGCAGTTTGGGGGGCCTCTCCTGGTTTGATTTGGTGAATAGCTCTTTCTTTTTTACTTTTTGTGACCCAGAAAGGTGCTTTTCAGAATTAAAATTTAAATTTTAAAATTCCCCTGGAGGGAATCATCTTTAATAACATCTGATCAGAGTCCAATGGGACTTTTTTCTCTATTACAAATAATGCTAAAGTTTAAACTTCAAACATAAGTGAAGAAGAGAGTTAGGGGGACACTTCATGGGAGTGTAACCTATGTGTGCACATGTTAACATTTCTGGTACCTGAAAGGTGAGGTGAAGAGGTTTATAAGATCTGAGATTTTTCTATCACGATTCCAAAAATGTAACCTTTTCACTGTTTCTCATTTTGGTTAATGTGATATTTTCCCTTTCATAATGAATAAATGTACGAAATGACCTTTATATTTAACTTGATTAACTTGATTATTCATCACTAAAATGTTGTCTGTCACCCTCCATATGGAAGGTATGTAAATTTGCCCAGAGAGTGAAGATGTGCTGTTCATGTTGAAACAGATATTTATAGTATTACTGTGTTATTTCTGTATCTACATTGATTATACAATAAATTTTCTTTAGAAATGATATTATAACATTTTTCAAATCAATAATTGAAGGTTTCATGCTCAAATTTACCATTGCTTAAATTATTTTAATAGGTTATTCAGCTCACTGAAAGCTAAATGCATGCGTAAATACAAGCTAAAATATAGCTTTATGTTTTAAATTTGATAAGTATTCATTATTTCTCATATATGTCATAGTTTGTTCTTACAACACTTGACCTATCTGTAGTTATTTCTTTAAATTTGTACACAACAACTAATAAACTTAAGCAACTTGCCTTTAGTCAGGAAAATTCTCATCAGCTGTATACTGTTTCTGACAACACTTCTAAGGTTTTCAAGTTAATTTTTAATAATTATAGAAAGATTACCCTTATTGTTTGGACTGCTTCGTGGCATTTTGAAATTAGGAAATGTCCTTAAGATGTTAACAGACTAGTAATAAATGTAGGAATATAGTTGCACTAAGTTCAGTGGAAAGACAGTTAAATTTAGTGAGGAATAAGTTGGCTGTTGGCAGAAATATAGGGACGGCCACCTGTTTTTCTGCTTCTGGAATCAAACCCAGGAAACAAGAAGATCTTTCTTCGGGCCATAAAGTGACCATGTCATTATAAGTCAGTGGTAGTTTCTATACCCAGGTACTTTCAGTAATGCTGTTATTACTACACAGTTTGCAAGGCTAAAAAACTAGAGAATTCATATTTATTTCAATGACTGCTTTGTTGCCCTTTCACATGTCCATCCAGACTCTTTGCTCAGAGATATGGCCCTACAGCTTTCTCCCTACAGGGCCGGACTCACCTCTCCTCAGAGCACATATCTGACAACTGCCTGGAAGTTAGGCATAAGCTGTTCCCCATGTTTTATGGTGGAATTAATTGCTGTGTCTGTGTGCCAATCATAGAGGAAATCTGAATGTTAAGATGGCTAACTCATGTGTGCTTCGGTGATAATATTAGAAGCTGTATAGGAGTGTAGTGAGTACTGCTGGGTTTATATGTTCACTGCCTTGAAATTAGACAATTATTACTCTGTGGTAACAACAGACTTCAGTGGTTCTTTTTCTATGGTAGTTCCTCTAAACAGTAGTGAGGTCATTAAGCTATATTATGAAAATGCTAATGTAACTTCAGATACCTTTTGGAAAATGTGCCTAGTACAGGTAATCAAAATAGTAGCAGAACTCAGTTTAATAGGTTTATTCACCAGTAGTTAATCTGTGATACTTTTAGTAGTGCACAAGCAGAAACATGTTTGTATGTCTTTCACAAGGAACTGTAGACTCTTTCAGATTGGGTTATAATGTTTATTAGTGATCTGGTACATTTTGCTGTCAGTAAGTGGTTTATAAAATCTATTGCATGCTAGGTGTCACTCTGATTAAATCAGGAGAGTCCCACCAAGCACAGCAGTTTAGAAAGAAAGGCTCAGACTAAGAGGACATATCATACCACAGAATAACATTACCTAAATTTAAATTATTATGTGATGAGGAAATTTGTAGAACTTCTTTTGAAATAGTTCTAGCTAGCACTGTGTTTGTAAGACTTTTTAAAGCAAGCATACGTATAGTTGAATTGTTCCCCTTTCTACTGAAGGAAGTGCATTCTCTAAAGTAGCTGTCACTAGTCACAAGATATCTCAGAGGAGATAAGCATACATACATAACTTGATGTAATCCAGTGTTCATAGGCTGGATTTTATTCCTTAGGTTTAATAAGCCTGAAGTATTTAAATTCTATGTCTGATGAGCCTGTGGTATCTCTATGTTCAGTCTGTCGTCCACTTAAGCATGACGCATCAGAACATGGTTTGGGAAATAACAGTTTCTAACGGTTCTTCATGTTTGCTGGCATCTATATTCAGATGACTCCGGCCTTAACCATTGTTTTGAATTAAAATATTAGTAACCGCAATAAAAAAATGATATTTTGTAAAGCAATAACATTTTTTTTTACTTAAGTGTTAGTTGCTCTATTTTTTGGTCTTACCCTATTCTTTTCAGATGGCTTTTTCATTGACATGAATGATGGACTATAGGATTTTTAAGGTTCAGACAGACTTTCAGAAAAGACTGTCAAATAGAATTAGGAACTCCAGTTATTCACCAGGCAGCACTTTTCTTTGACACTTGGAGAAGAAAGACCAAATTCTTGCTCAAGTCTCCCCTGTAGCTGCATTGTTTTCAGACTACCTGTAAAACAAAGGAATCAGTTCCTTTCAGAAGAAGGTGCCTAAGGAAAAATAACCAGAGAAGCACATATGCTATTTCTCTGAAATGCTTCCCAGCCTTCAGCTATGTTCAGGTCAGCATAATTCATGAGCCTGATGTGATTTGTCTGTTTACTACCTTTTCAGCTGATCTTTCTTTCAAGTTCTTGTTCAGTCTCTCTTTGAATGTATGTACATTTCTTGCATTTAGCATAGATTTTGGCACACTGTTGCAGTGGTCTGATACCCATTCAGAGAACAGCCATTTACTTCTGTTTGTTTTCAATTTGCTTCCTGCTAGCTTCATATCACGACCCATAATTCTTTTGGTGGAAGAGACAATGAATTGTTGATCCCTATCCATGGTCTCTCTGGCACTCCCAATTTTGTAGACCTCTGTTACATCTGTGTAAGCCACCTCTTGCTTGGGTTGAAGGGCCTTAGCCTAACCCATTTTTCATGTGGAATTGTCTGCTTCATATGGGAGTTGAGCACACCTTTGATAATCCTTGCTACTTTTCTCCGAATCTTTTCCAGTTCTAAAATAACATCCCTCTGTTCCTTACTTCCCTATCCATTGTTTCAGAGTTCTGTTGTCAGTTGTTTAATACTATGCTCTGTTAATATTTCATTAGAGGGGCTTTGCATTCTTCAGTCTTGGTTGATTTGATCAGCCCTGATTTATGTGAGGAAGCAGGTGACAGCAATGCAAATGTGGCTGTTTAGAAGGAGACAGCAAGTGTATTCACACTGAAAGATTTCCATGAGGCATTTAGTCTCACAGCTGAAAGGAATGAAAACAGATAACAAAGCATATTTTCTCATAAAAATTAATGTATTTGAGGGGAGATAAATACAGGTACTTGAATAAAAGTTTTATATGCATGTATGTACAATGTGGAGGATGGTGTGGCAGAAGGAAGATCACAGCTGAAGAAGGTGGCTTTTCACCTTTTAGAAGTGGTTACTGTTCTAGAAGATCTCAGACCCTTCAGACAGAAAAAAATGCAGTGATGGTAAGTGTTCAGTCTAATAGATAAAGAAACTGGAAAAAAAGAGCATCTCAAACTGACAACCCTGATTATTCTGCTCCTGTCTCTACATCCTACACATTGCATTTACAGACAGCATAATTAAATTGTGTGCATTTCTTCAGTCCTTGGAAACACTCCCACCTCTGCATGAAATCTTACTATAAAAAATGATTTTCCATCTACAGACTTACAAACTTTCACTTTTTTCATGAACATTTAGTGTATAAATGTATATTTCTCTGAGAGGAGGAGGTCAGTATGCACATAAAATTCATTGTGTGAACCATAAATTTGTACAACAGCATAATGATATTTTGTATTTGTTCATAGAATCACAGAATGGTTGATGTTGGCAAGGACCTCTGGAGGTTATTTGGTCCAATTCTCCTGCTCACGTAGAATCACTTAGAGCTGATTCCCATGACTAGTCCCAGACAGCTTCTGAATATCCCCAAGGATGGAGACTCCACAAGCTCTCTGGGCAACCTGTGACTGTGCTCAGTCAAAAATGAAAAATATAGTGAAATATGAAAAAAATGAAAAAATAGTGAAAAAATGTTTTCTGGTGTTCAGATGGAACCTTCTGTGTTTCAGTTTGTGCTCTTTGCCTGTGGTCCTGTCACTGACAAGAAGGCTCTGCCTTCTTTGCACTCTCCCTTCAGGTACTCATATACATTGATAAGATCTCCTCTGAGCCCTCTCTTCTCTAGCCTAAACAGAGAAAGGATGCTCCAGTCCTTTCACCATCTTTGTAGCCCTTCATTGGACTCCCTCCAGTCTCTCTTGTACTGGGGGGCCCAGAACTGGATATAATACTCCAGGTGTGGCCTCACCAGCACTGAATAAAGGGGCAGGATCACCTCCCTCCACCTGCTGGGAACACTCCTCCTCATGCAGCCCAGGACACCATGAGCCTTCTTGGCAACAAGGGCACACTGCTGGTGCATGGTCAATCAAGTGTCCGCCAGGACAGACAAGTCCTTCGCTGCCAGGCTGCTTGACAGTTTGGTGACCTACAACATAGACTGGTGCATGGGTTTGTTCCTCCCCAGGTGTAGGACTTTGCACTTTCCCTTGTTGAGATTCATGAGATTACTGTCAGACCATTTCTCCAGCCTGTTGAGGTCCCTCTGGATAGCAGCATGACCCTCTAACATATCAGCTTCTCCTCCCAGTTTGGTGTCATCAGTAAACTTGCTGAGGGTACATTGTACCCCATCATCCAGACCATTAATGAAGATGTGCAACAGGACTTGGCCTAGTACTGATGCCTGAGGTACACTGTTAGTTATTGGCCTCCAACTAGACTTTGTACCACTTTTCACCCCACTCTGGGTGAGATGGAGTGATCAGTGACCCATTCAGACAATTTTCAATCCACCTCACTGCTCATTCAGCTATTTCTTCAAAAGCTTCTCTGTGAGGATCCTATGGGAGACAGTGTCAAAGGCTTTAGTGAAGTCAAGGTAGACTGTGCATTCTCTTCTCTCATCTACCAAGCCAATCACTTCATCATAGAAGTTTATCAAGTTGGTCAAGCATTAATTCTCATTGATGAATCCATGCTGATTACTCCTGATGACTTTTTGTCCTTCATGTGTCTGAAATGTTATTTATTTCTTTCCAAATTGCAATATTTGGGTTTTTTTTTTTGGCTGCTACCAAGCACTGAGATAATGTTTTCAAGGAGTCACTTAGAACAGTCCTTTGGTGAAGGACTGTTGAGAAACTACTGAAGACTCAGGCAGCTTAAATCACCTGGGAATACACAACTAGATGTGTTTGCAAGGGAAGACTTCACCTTACAGAAAACATGTTGGCTCTTCCCCAGGAGGCTATATTTATCTAAGTGTTAACTAATTCCATCTCAGCATTTATGGAAAGCTCCTTTCAATGGCATTTTTCTCAGTGAGCTGGCCCAGGCTGCCAATCACCCTCCTGGCCCCTCCACTCACCCAAACCTGCCCTGCTCCCTGCCTGGGGCTGGTAGAACAGACCTGGCTGGTGAGGCTCCTGCCTTGATGGATCCCCCATGGCTCCAGATGCCTGGCCTCAGGGAGCTGCTGACCCTTGAGGAGCCAGACACAACCCTTCTTGGTGATTGTAGAAGACTCTCTGGAGGGCTTTTTGCTGCTGTGGTTGTAGATGAAAGCTTTATTGTTAGTTTTCTTTCTTTTTGCTGTTTGCTCCTCAGACTCTTTCTTGGCCTGTGTAGTTGTACTTTTTATAGCTAAACTGTCAAAATTTATGAGGCTTTTCATTTTCTTTATTTGCATACAACAACATTTTGAAAAATACTTTCTGGTTTATAATGCTATCTTTTACTTTGCTGAATAGCCATGTTGGATTTATTTTTTCCTTTTTCAAATCTTGTTCAGTAGGTAATATGCATTATTGCTGTGTTTGCTGTATGGTATCCTTCAAAATTTTCCATGCTGCTGGGAAGGATTTAATTCTCTTAGCTATCTCCTCTGGTTGCATTTTAAGACACTTGCTCATTTCTACATAGTTTTCTTCTCTGAAGTAGAGCACAACTGTAGTACCTCTGTTGGTCTTTGTGGATCCTGTTGTGATGTTGAATCTAAATATATTAAGATCAGTGTTACACAGTGGTACTTCTGCTATTAGATTTTATAAGCTTTGCCCTGTAAGATTTTCAACCACATTCTGCACATTACTGGTTAACATGATTATTACAGCTTTCAGTTCTTTCTGTAATTCTTTGGGGAAATAGTATGCTAGTTTGAATCCCCTTAGGTTGGAAAGAAAACTGAACTTAAGAGTCCAGAGTATGGATGAACGTTCTAGCAATGAAACTGTTGTATAAAGACATGTATCAGCTCTCTCTCTCTGGATGTCTATAGAATGAAAAGAATGATCTTTGTTGAATCTTTCTGAAATAAAGAATATGGTAAATCCCTTCCAGGAAAGCACTGTGGGTGGAGTGTACCAGGGAAAAAAAAAGGTTTTATGAAGCCCTGGCCTAGTATCTATATTGTGAAAGGTAACAGCATTTTGTACTCATCTATATGCTCATTGTTTCCTCCTTTTTCTAACTCACTTTCTGCTAGCAGCACTAGCTACTTCAAATAGCCTTACAGATAGCTATTCAAATAGCCAATAACAACTTCAAATAGCTGTTCCTACATTTCTCAGTACACTTAACAGGGATTTAATAAGGGTACTGTGCTCTGGGTTCTGGATTCTGTAAAGAGGCCCAGACACCTAAAAATCAGGCATTTTTGCATATGAGTTTTAAACAGCTAAGTCTTACAGGGTTTAGCTTTTAACTTTAAGCTCCGGTTCTGCCAAGCCGTGATTGAAGGATATTCTTGTTCCCCAGGCAAACATAACTCAGCTCCATTTAGAACATTTTAGACAAGTTTTCATACTCAGATGTTTTCATGTATGGAATGTGACTGCTATAACATTTGAATCAGTATGACAGTAAATATTTTCTACCCTTACCTGTCTGAATGCTGTGATAGATTGGGCATTGCTAATGGCAACAGTTAAATAGAAAATAGGTTTCCAGGATCTCAGAAATTCATACTAGGCTATATAAACTAGCTTTCATTTCCTGTCAAAGATTCAGTCATAATATTTCAGGGAAATTTAGATCATCAACAACTAAAAAGTGCTGTTGCAGTGGTCATACCATGAAATGGTTTTATCAAGAAGGATCTTACTGTGGCAGTCTGGCGATTTTGATTTGAATTAGTGACCTCATGAGACATGGTCCAAAGTCAAGGCCAGTGAGTTTAAGTTTTAAATGTTGGTGGTCTTATGTAAAAATCCAAATCTATTTTTGCATGTGCAAAGCTGTTACTGTAACTATAAAACCAACTGCAAACTTCCCTGTACAACTGCATTTTTGAATCAAAATGTGAAGTATGGGATTTATCAGAGGGAAAACCTAAAAGTAGTAAGATCTTTTTTCTTACACCAAATATTTCTAACTAAAAACCAGAGTTAAAATATGAAACAAATTTCTGACATTAATGAGCCTGACAGAAAGGGGATGTGATTGAAAATCTTCTGAAACATGTTCTCATTGATAGGTTCCTAAAGTTATTTACTGTAATTTACACCAAATTTTGGATAAAGCTATGTCTGAGGTTAGAATCTGCAATAAATTTTTAATGGCTTTTGGATTTCAGGGAGTGCAACAGAGTAATATCTACTTACTCTCACACCGTGTTTTTCTTCAGTGTCTTCTTTCAGTCTGATCACCACCATAAAAATTCACTCCTGTCACAATCTATTTGTGCCTTTGTTTATGGATATCTCTCTTTTCAAATCCTCTTGGTTTTATATTTTCATCTAAGCAAATGTTTTTTGGAAGTATGTATTGGATACAGTGCTCTGAACTGTGAAATAATATTTTATATTTCTTAATTTGATTTATGCTGAAGTATTTGTTTACTTTGAATCCTAAAGCCTTTTTTGTAACATTCTAAAATCTGTAAATATGCGGTTTCATTTCATTCAAAATGTATCAAAATGTATTTTGTTTCAAAGATCCACACAGAAACTTATGTAATGAACTGAGTACACTTCTTTGCAACTAAAGTAATCTATGCTCTGTCTAAATAACATCTCCACTATTAAATACTGCACTCTGAAACACTTTATAAAGAGTGAAGGAGAGACTCTGCTCTTTTCATGTTTAATAATCTGAAGTATTCTCAGCCTGTAAATAAAGTAGTGCTTGAAACGGAGGGAAACAGATCACAACATTTAGTAAATATTATCCCTTTAGGAACAGTGAAAATGAAATGCAGAGGATTTGAAGGAACTGCTCCAAACCATGTGAAGTCAGCATCAAAATTATGGCTGGAAAGCATACTGCTCTGCCTCTTCAATGTTCAGTCTGTTGGCTTTTTCTGTTAGGAGTGGTAAATCCCTGATCTTGCCTTCTGGATATGAAACACTTCACAAGACATCAGAACCCTCTGAAATGACTACCCAGGGAAGAAGTTGCTCTGTTAGTAGATTTCAATTTTGGTTCAACAAGGCTAGCTTTTGAATAAGCTCAGTTTATATTTGGATCATAATTTTTTGGCTCTATTATTATTATGCTACCAAAAAGCACACTCTATTTAATAGTAATTTCTTATAGTACTGTGCTGTTGCTTTTAATCCTCACCCTATGACTTGCTGTTAAAGTCCATTCTGCTTGCAGGGGGTAGAAGTGCTTTGAGTGAGATTCTCAGCACAGCACATCACATAGTGATGGGTGCAGGGAAATCTGGGGAGTCTGGGACCCCACATCAAGTCAATTAGCAGAGCTGCTCCACAGACACTACCAGACCACTACAGCATTTCTAAAAAAATCAACGATCTTTATGCCCTTAGTTTGTTAAAAACTAGAGTATTCTGCTTCTTTCTGATTTCTCTCAAATGAACTGTCTTTTTGGTAGCTTGTTTTATTATAACACGAACCAGCAAAGTCCTCTTTCAACAGTCACAGTTGCTTGTTAGCACCTATAGTTCTTTATCAAGAAGTGGACACACTAACACTAGAAAAGCCCTAGAAGACAGGAAATGTAACAGCTGAGTCTTTCAAGTAATTTAGGCCATCCAAATATATCTCTGAATATCAATTGAATGTCCATACTGCTCATCTCACTCTTGATATTAAGGAACTCCTGCCAAAGACATCACTTCTCTACTGATATAATGAATTCTCTCTCTGCAACTGTAATTTTTCAGAATTGTTTATTGTGTTCAAGGGCAACGGATTACGAAAGGAAGAAGATGGAAGACAGAATTTCTCAATAGCTGGCCCATGACTGAAGTCGTGCAGGAAGAAGAAATGTCTGTGAATGTCCCCCTTTTTAGTACTCTCTTGAATTAACTTAAGTACAAAGTCATACTATATGCTACATAGAAAACAACATAAAGATACAAAATAACTGTGCAATATGCAAAGTAAATAGACTGGGCACACTTTAAAATATCAATTAAGAACTGCAAACTATTCTGATTTGGTAATACTCATGATTATGCAAAGACAAAATAGATTTTGCAGATCTGCCCAATATAGGAAATTAACAGTAATGAAATTGCATGTTTACCAGTCAAATCTCTCAAATATATTCTCACTACCACTCTAGTATTTCCATTACTGCAACAGTGTAAGGGGGCTACCAAATTTTGTGATCAGTGTGTAATAACGATTTGCATTCTTATAAACATAGATTAAAATTTAGCTGGACAATAGCGGGAATTTAAAGATCCATCAATGGAAACCTTTCACAGCACAGGCAGGAAAATAGCTGACAAGGAAGAGAGGTTATTTTACTTATAGAAAGGAATGACATATGTCGCTGAGCTACTACCATCAAGACAGCTTTGAGCACAGTGAAAGATACAAGAAAAGTATAATCAGAGAAAAAAACTATAATTTTCCAGAACAGGATGGGGAGACTGAGAAAGGGCTATTTAATAAGACAAAGGAGCACTCTATTTCCGTGCCTGGCATACATGTTCATGCACAGACATTACCTCCTTGGGAGAGGGCTCCTCCTGGCAGGTTGCTCCTGGGAGTTGTGGAAGGGAAGGAACCATCCTGTGACAGAGCAGACTTGCAGCCCCTGTGCCATCACATCACAGGTTTGGACAATGCCCAGACTCAGAGGAGCACACCCATTGCTTGTCTCCTCACTCCTTCCCACAGTCCCTTCCCTCTAAAGCAGGAAGATCCTCCCATCACATCAGCACAAGGTTCTAAGGCAGACCATCTGAACTTTCCCTATGCTGCTAAGCTACAAGCAATGCTGCTGAGGCTCCTGGCCCCAGAAATATTGTGCTTGATCCATCTTCCTACTGGCCACCTACTCACTCTCTATTTCCCTCCGGTATCTTCCATGCTGCCTGAAGAGGTGAGCCATTGCATGCTTTGCTTCTGGCAGTGTGCAAATATGTATAGATGGTGATGTTAAGAAATTCAGTGTGATTATGTAGAAGTTTATTCAAGATTCTCCTTCAGAGCCCTCTATGTATAACATTAAATTTACTAAGAAGTGCCAGCCTGTGGTGAGATGTTTTGTCAGCTTTGTTTTAATGCTTTTCTCTTAACAGGACAAACAAGGGGATTAAGATTGTCTTGTATGTTTCTAGTAGACTGTAAAGGAACAGAAATGCATGCGTGATGACAGACCCTTTATAATAGGCTGAAGCATCAATTAATATTTCCAACACTCACCCTGACTACCAAAATAGTGATAGAATTATAGGGGAGCTAAAGTTCATGAAAAATTTTACTAAACAAGAGCTCTTTGCCTTTATATAAGAAAGAAAATAAGAACAACAAAAAGATGTGGATGGAATATAAGACAAAAAGTGCTACATCAGAGGTGCTCTGTGAATGTTTTTAGATGGGCAAAATTCATTATTTTTTCATAAAATGGGTTAATTTTCAGCTAGCAAAGTGCAGGGAATTTTCAGACAGCAAGTCAGTTATAGGACTCTGAAAATACACATTTGTAAAAGCAGATCCACATTTAATTCTGTAGACTGGTCCTGTACAAGATCTTTTTCAACAAAGGGGAGGAATACAGACTGAAGGGCATGGAAGCTTGAGTAAAGTCAATCACATTGCAACAGCTTATGAGCTTGTCCTCTATTACCTCTTTCTATGAACATACATTTCTCATCTTATTTAAAAAGTCAATCATATCTGTGACTGTAAGCTAATGTTTTCTGTTTTGCAGTTTGGGTAAGCAAAAAATACCTAAGTGGTCTGTTAGTGTGACTCTTGGAATGCGATGAATCTGTTGAAGTATCTTTCCTGTTTGTTGGCTTGTAACCAAGCATTTCCATGTTCAAATTGTGGCCTCTCTTTTGCTTTAACGATATTAAATCATTCTTCTCTAAACATTTGTAACTGTCATTCTTTCTTAATCCTTGTTATATAATATTCCAGTTTCTCAGTCTAGTTGTGTGTCAGCACAGCTAGTACTTCTGTCTTCTTTTTTTCATGTTTGGCAGACAGAGAGAAGATTCTTGATTAACTGTATTTCAAGTTCCTAATGAACACACTTTTTTCATTTCCCCCTATAGTAACACCAAAATATTTTCCTGTTAAATTACGTGCCAAGGAATATCTAATTAAGTCTAGATTCTAGAGATAAACTTCTGTACTTCTTCTTGGTAGTGTGGCTGCATAATGCTGTATTTTTTCACTCTTTTCTCTGGTATAAGGAGTAGATTCTTCCCCTTAAATATAGCTAGATCTCAAAAAATCTGTTTGAACAACTTGGCTAGTGACAAATCCACTTCAAGATTTATTTAATGTTCTCTGTGCTATAGTGACTTTTACAAATGCAGTCTTTGGAAAGCCCAGATGAATCAGACCAGCAAAAGGTGTATTGAATTGATCTGTGTAAAAATGAAACATCCAGTACTGTGTGCACAATATGCCACAAACAGCTGGCTCGCCAAAATAACCACTAGGTCTACAGTTAGTAGAATGATCTTATGCACCCATTCCTGTCCTTTCATATCTCACAACTTCTGCTTGTTATCTAGATGACTCTGATTGAAAGGGAGAAGCAGCAGGATCAGGGCTATATGAAAAGCTTGACTAATAATAATTTTGAAGAGAAAGGGTATCAATACTATATACCCTGCCATGGTCTTCTCATACAGAATTTAAAACTGTCCTAGCACTTTAGGACGAGAGGTGGAAGTTAGTTTCTAGTAGACCCAGCTCTCCACTCTCCAGCTTCCTCTTTCAGTCCCTCAACTATCAATCACCTCCAGAATCATTCCAACACTGTTCCACCTGGCCCTTACTCACCAGTTACCTGCAGTATCCTTGAACCATCAGACGTACCAATAAACCACATTTTCCTTCACTGAAATTTTCTCCTATGTCCTGAATCTATTCCATGGCCGCCTTAAGACTTGGACACTTCCATTCTCATACCCAGCATTGAAAGATGCTTTATTCCTTCTGTGAAACCATTCCTGCCACACTACAATCACTCTGTGACCTGCCTGTGTCAGGCAGCCATCTATCTGGCTTCCCTAGAGGAGGCTGAATATCTCTTCTCTCCCTCAGGTTACACTCTCTGCTTAACTCATTGACACTGTATTTATTGCAAGGTCAGAAACAGCAGCAACAACCTGGAAAAGACAGCAACTTGTAGGGAACTCAATATTCAGCTTCTCTGGGATTAATGAAAAGGAGTTCCACAGAAGCCATCTCTGTCTTTACGAGAGTCTACATGTCTTGTAGAAATGTCTGGAGGGACTGAAATATTCTGAGACTGGTCTGGTAAAATCACACCAAATCCCTTGCTGGCACAGGGGATCCTTCAGGTTGTTTTATATCGGTTACATTGTCTTGTGTTTTTGCAGTGCACCTGACCTCGCAGGGTTATGAATAACACTAAACCACACTTACTCCTTGCACTGTGCTCAGTCCTTCCATTTAATTGATGGTGACCACATCAAATGATTAATTTTGTTTTTTTTTTAAAACTGTTGAACTAAACAGGTGTCAATCTTCTCCTCCTTGTGGCAAACAGTACATTCACACCTTTGCTTGTCTTGCATTCTCCCACATGGCACAATGACCTCGAGGCGTGTGCGAATGCAAAATCTGGTGCATGATGCAAAGCAAATATTCTGTCATTAAATTAAAAAACTTAGATGAGTAATCAAAATGAGAGCAAAAGTAATTCAAATTCAAATACAGCCTTATGATTTATGTTGTTTTCTTATCTAGAAAGTCAAGGAATTGATTTTATTCCACAAGGTAGATATTTTGAAAAAAATATCCCAAAAGAATCTTTAATATGAATTCTACTGAACTTAATGCTGTAGGCTTTCCTGTTTGGTTAGGAAGACATAGCCTCATGGTCAGAATTATTTGAGGATGACAGTTGTTCTCCCAGAACTACATGTTGTCTAATGGGTTATTGCACTGGTAAGACACTACTTTTTTATTGGTACTTACATTTTTGTAGCTCATGCTCTGGCATGTCTCTGTTGCACAATATGTATTTCAGAGTTAGCTTAAGACCTGATTATATTTACCATAATTCCTTGACTTGCCTTGAATTCTTGTTTTCAAACACAATGTTTGCTTATCTCCCTGCTTGTTCAGATCAAGTGTGAGGCCTGATTCCTCATGCACCTTGATGAACACTTATTCATGTGATTAACTTCACTGTCACCAGTACAAGGGCATACAAACTGCAAAATACCGGATTACGGTTCTAATAAAAAACCCCCTCTTTTTCTTCAAAAGATTTTCTAGTTATGAAATTGATAATTAACTCTATGTTGAGTTATAAATAAGGCTATGAGTAGCTGAGGATGCAGTTCATACCTCCAAAAAGACACTGCAGATATCAGCTGAGCCAAATACACTCACAATTACTACATATGGAGAAAAAGTGAAATACACTTATAACATTTGTTATGTATATAGTTAAGAAATCCATGTTATGGTTTTATCATATTCCACACCCCCCCACCCCCACCCCCCCATCCCCTTATAGCTTTTAATACTATATAGGAAAGCAACTTTAAAATTTTATCTATTAGAAATTACAGTTTCAGTGAAATCAAAGTATTCTGAAAAGAAATGTCAATTTAAAAAAAAAAAAATCATTAAAAGATGCTGAAACAAATTCTAAAACTTTTTTTTCAACAGTATCAGAGCATTTGTGGTCAGAATGATGTATCTAAATGTGCATGCCTGAAGTATAAATGTCTACACAGACATAGCTCTGTTGTGGGCAACGGAGAGAAATACAAACTTTGATTGTAATGTAGGCTTCTAATGTAGAGGAGATTCACTGTGTCCTAAAACATGCCTGTTTCTCTCAGTTGATGATAAACAATATAGAGGGACTCAGTTGCTTAGCACAGACAGCTAGCTCCTTTTAAGTGGTATCAAGTGTAGTTGACCTCCAGCTGCTCTTCCAAAGGGAACACCTCCTACACCATATCTCCTAGCTCTGTGAGGGCATCTTAGTTACCACACAGTATTTAAAATGACACCATAAAGCTGTGCTTAGGTAGCCAAATATCTCTCAAAGTTTAGTTTCACTTAATTTCATTTTCACTTTGAGATTCGTTGCATTCTCTCTTGATGCTCTCAGGGTTCAAGTTTTCTTTCCATCATCCTTGGTATATGACAGAGGAACTTCTTAATTGTTACTGGCCACTGAAAACTACTTTTCCTCTACTATTTGCTGCAAAAGAAGTTCTTAAATTACTCTATGTTGCTTCTGTGGAAGAATAGCCTCCTCAATGTCATGAAACAAGAATATGTTGGGACATCGGATATTCTAACATGTTGTTAAGGATGTCTAATAGGAATAGCATGTCTGTTGCTTGCCACATCAGTTAAGCCAGCATCATCACTCTCTTTAGGTATGGAATAATACCTTTATTTAAAGGTAAAAGCTGTAAATTTGTAACAATAGAACACAGCTGAAAAAGTATGCTCTGTTAATGTTATACTTAATGAATGTGATAATTTTCTCAGTTACTTCAGCATCTCATGTCTCTTCTATCTCTTTTTTTATAGGTGAAACTGAAATCTCATATTGATTTTCTGTGATGATTATGTTTCTGTTCTATAAGATGACTTAGATTTTTCTTCCGTGTGGTACTCAACAGAGGTGAGTGTCACAGATCAAAAGCTATGACCTGGCTATATTATGTCAAGTTAGAATGCCCTCATCTTGCATAATTTCTTCTTATGAAGGCTTCCACCTGCATTTACTGTAGCTTGGTAATGAGACATCACATACTGACATGAAGAATGAACCTTCTATTATTTTCTTAAGGTCTTTTCAGTAACATTTTGATTGTATTATCATACTGGAATATTCCTGTCTAAGCCTTTCCTCATACCTTTTTCTCTGCTAAAGACATTTTCAGAAATATGTTGGTAAAATGAGTTAAATCTTGCTATGAAAAATGTGGGATGTGTAATCTTTCTACTAGGGTCATGAGGAGTCTTTCCATATGAACATAATATAAAGATTGTATATGATTCCACAGAGATTATAACTGAAAGTACTGAAGATGAATAGCATTCTTCACTCACTGTACCCAAATCTGTGGTGCTTTCTCATCATTAAGTTTCACCATTTATGTTATATTGTAGTACTTGGGCAGTGAAATAACATTTCCATGGGAAGAAAATTCATTTTTTGAAGTATCTCTGGGATGTGGGAGATACTTTGAGTTTGGTCTGGAATTAAACTGAAAAGCTATTGTTAGTAAATATTATTATTACCTATATTATAAAACTTGAAGTATTCCAGACCGAAGGTTGCAGTTGGGAATCCATGCATACATTAAAAAAAAAACCCAACCTGTCTGACCTATTTGTTCTTTTAGAGGAAAATTTATGGAGGGTACTTCCTATCACCAGGCTTTTCAAGATTTATTTATAAAGTTCCACAAAAAATTTGGAAATTCTCCCTGGTCTAAATAGGAAATCTGCGGCTGCCACTTTTCTCTTTCTGTCACTTCAGGTGCACATCAACAAATGTAACCCTTGCTTGGTGTTAATTTTCCATACCAAGAAAAAAGGGAACTGGTTTTCAAACAGTTTGTTAGTACTTCTTAATCAAAACTTATCCATGAATGTGAAGGGTGATTTTTTAATATGCTCCAAAAATAAGGAGCAGTCAGAGAGATTACTCTGATTTTTTTTCCTGAATTGA
Source organism: Athene noctua (assembly GCF_965140245.1). NCBI lineage: Eukaryota > Metazoa > Chordata > Aves > Strigiformes > Strigidae > Athene > Athene noctua. The sequence continues at coordinate 67,802,774 of NC_134039.1, forward strand.
TTAATTAATTTTAGTTCACGTGCTTTCTCACTGACAGAAGTTCTGCTGTGATAGTTCTGGTTTTACTTTCCACTAGACTATATCTTGTTATCTAGTAGAAAGCTTACTAAAAGCTTGACTTTGAGATTACTTCAAATGTGGTATTCATTGAACGCACTTAATCTTCAGAATTCTCTGAAATTGAACTGCGGAAAGAGAAGCTTATGCCTTTCGATGGAGATTTGTTTCTTTAGTCCAAATTGATGTTGATGCTCATCTTATCATATTGTTGACCAATTTCCCACCCTGCTTTAAGGGACAGTACAACATCTTGATAATTTTTTCATTTTTAACCTTCAAAATAAACTTTGCCATTGCAAAGCATTGCTTCTTGCTAGTATGACAGCATCTGTAGCTTCCAGTTATAAAAAATAACACATAGATTAACTGTTCCTGTTCCTGCTTTCAAAAGATTCTAACATATCTTTTGATAAACATTTACGTACCATGAGCCGTCTCACTTTGCACAGTGGAACAAAATATTTGCTTCTAGTTGAAAAAACACAAGGGGGCAGTTTAGGATAACAAACCAACAATAGTACAGTAAAAGATATAAAAAACTTCAGTTTTAAAAAAGTAGCTTTTCCGAATCTTCAAATTAGAGTTGCATAGATACAGAGATTACCCTTAGCACCCAGAGACTTCTGGTCCAGACTTACAGACAAGAAATATAATAAAACAGAATGTATTTTTAGTATAGAACAGGCCTTTAGTCACTGAAGGGAAAAGAGGGAAGAAATGGATCATATCAGCTGCGTGTTGTTTCTCAAACATGTTTTCCTTTTGTTCAAGAATTTACAGACATCAATTATCAGAACAGTTTACACAATGTTTCAATTCACAGTTTTAATGTGATAAGCATTAGTGCAGCCAGCTGCACCATAGCACTGATAAACTGGATTTGTTTATAATTTACCCTGTTTCCTGTAGAGAGTCTAAACCAAGCTTTTGCACCATAGACTAAATGGCTGTACTGAAGGAGTATCATGGATAAAGGCTGTTCAATGAATGACTAGATATGCCAGCAGAAACTTTTACCCTGTCTTGCATACAATGCAAACAACACATTTTCTATGGAAAGCTCTTAACATTTTTATTGTTACATATTCTAACCACTTTACTGCAATACAATATCAATTTCCATAACACTGCTTAGCCAGGATCAGCCCAGGATTCACAGTTCAGTAAAAGCTTGCAGATACCTTGCCATGTGCCTTTGCTTTGTGTTAATTTGAAGTACACAGAAAAGGTATAGCTACAGGAAGGCAGGGTTTTTCTTCATGTTAGGATGAGTCTTGGGAAACTGAGATAGGAGCTGGGAAAGTTAACATAGCAAAGTATGTTCCCAGTCCTGCTGTATGTCCCTCTCACCCTCCAGTGTGTTGGAAGAATTAAAGGAAGCAAGGATCCCCAGGAGGAGTTTGGACTGACTTGATCAGTATTCGTTTTAGCATCTCCTGTTGCAGTACTTAAGGAGCAGTCAGCTACAGCACCACAGGAGAACCTCCAGAACTTTTGTATCTGCAGGCCAGGCTGGCTTCAGCTCTGTGGTCTCAACATGAGTGCTTCCACTGAACCACTCTGCTCTGCCAGTCACTGGTCAGAACTTGGGGCAGAGCCAGAGTTTAGAGCCTAAACTCTTTAGCTACTTAATGGGTGGCTCTTGAATGGTGGGGCATAGGGGAGGAGAAATCTTTAACATCAGGCATGACTGTGTGCTATCAAGCTAGGAGGGTGGTGAAAGATGAAAATCTCGAATATTATATTCTTTCCAGTGATCTGAAAAATGGTTGCTGTGATTGGATTAGTCTTAGGTAGCAGGAGGCTTCTCCTCTTTTCTGAGGAGGGTGGCCTAAAAACATTGAAATCTGCATGAGGCAATGAAGCTGTTGTACACAAATGTAGCTCTCTGCCTGAACTCATCACAGTGTGACTGCACTCTTTGGAACATTTCCTGCGGTTATCTCATAGCTTTTAGAACTACTTAGAAAACACTTTTCTAACATAACCCTGGGATTTTTACTGACCTGATATTTTCCTGTGTTGTTTACAGAAGGTGCAGAGCACTGTTTACATATGCATAGTGAACCACTCCCATTCTTAAACACTTTATTGAATCAGAGGTGGCACTATATAGAATCAAACCATAGTACTTTCCTCATAGTTCCACAGTCTAGGTTGCTGCCTGATGATTTAGTCAAGGACTCATTTAGTAGGAATCTGTGGAGCAGTGTCACTACTGTGCGATAAAAGCTCTTAAAATGAATGGTAAGATTGGCATTAGATTCAGATTAGATTCGAATATTCAGTAGCAATGTACAAGGATATGATTTCCATACACTGTGAACTTCTGTCAAATTTAATAGGGTCATAGGGTCCTCAATCTCTCATTTTTTTTCCTGAAGAGAATTTAGTCTAATCAGGTTTTCCTTTGTTGAAATTTCCAAGTTGAATTGTCTCTGTATGGTATCTTGCAAAACACGATAAGTATCTGTTGAATGAATAAAACAAAAATAAAAAGAATACGTTATCTGGGAGCAGCTAGTAATTTTTCTCGATGGCAGGGTACTTTCACTGCACTTAGATTATTTGATTTTATACCTAAGAATGGGAGGAATATTAAAAAGGTTCAGTTTGGCAGTTTTTGCATTTCTTCCAAAGCATAAAGTCCTCTTCAGATTTGCTACCACCTACTCCCTATCTGACATGTGAGTAATTGTTATAAACCATTTCCATCTGTGATTTACTTTGTATTTCCAATTGCAGGTGACAGTTAATGTATCTTGTCTGCTGCTATGAAATTAAAAAAAAAAAAAAAAAAAAAAAGGTCTGAAAATGCTAAGAACAAATACTTGTAAAGATGGGGGCAGGAAAATAAAAGCTTTTATATTTTCAGAATTCGTGTGCTTTGAAAATCTTTCAGCCTACAATGTTAGGATGCCTAAAGTATTTACTTTCAAAAAAAAATGCAAGTGAGGATAGGATAACACTACTTAAAAATTTATATTTCCACAGTAAATTCCTTCAGCTATGAGGGGGATGTAGTATAGACAGTGAGCAAAGATTTGTGTTACAGATTTCCACAGGCTTTCTAACCTTACTCTGCATTTTATTTCACTTTTTCCAACTGAAATCTACCGACATCAGAAGAGTTATATCATAAGTAACTTGTTTCACCTAAGGTGAACAACAAAACATTAAAGTAATAAAACTTGATCACCACTGGAAGGACAAAGATAACAAGCAAGGCTAGGGTAGGTAGTGTTAATTCTGAAGACATCCGTGGAAGGTTTGTTAAAAGATTTCACCAGACTGTGGGTATATCTAGGCTGGCTTTATTAACAACTCAGAGTTGGGCCATCACCTCAGTGAGTGGCAACAGCTAACAAAAAGCATCCTCTCTATACATAACATACAATACAAATTGTCTTTGGTGGTTTTCCAGGAAGTTTCAGCTTTCAATTAATCATCAATTTTAAAAGTCCACTGGATTCCACAGTTTTGACTAGTTGTATTCATTCCGTTCCAATTCCTCTTCGGACACCACTGCTCACTGATGCAGTCTTCGGTCACCAGGGTTACTTATCTTGTGAACAATCTTCATCATAATTCACTTCTAGACTTCTGGGAAAAGACTGAAAATGTTCTATTTAACATATACTTAATCTACGTCTAGCTTTTCATTACCTAGCTTTTCTAAGATGCTTAAACTGTCAGTATTGTTCCTAGAGCACCTGTGCTCTATTAATTAAACCTATAAAACAATATATATTTTTAAATTATTCCTGCTAATAATAATATCCTCAGAGGAAAGAGTTTTCTAGAGCTTGTTCCTTTTACAACTAGAACTTTGCATCTGGAAGTGGTACAGATCAGGAAGTCATACATCTAGCTCAGAGAGAGGAGAAAATAGTGAGCAACCATGCTGTCTTTGAGAAATCACATTATTGCTAAGTTTTATGCCTACCATACACAAGTTTCATCTTCATTTCTAAATGCGTTGTCTGTGAAAAAGGATGAAAATCTATGCAACCATTTCACTTTCCAAATGTTGACAGTTTGGTAGTATTTAAAAATGAATTTTACCTGTTCCTCAGCTAGTTAATTAGATGTATTTTCCAGTCAAAGGACATTTTGAATTTCACCATGACAGCTTCAAATGCATAGAAAAAAAGGTACAGCTCACTTATTTTAGGTATGATGATAACAACTGTAGACCAAATCAGTGATTGGCAAACCATGGACTACAACAGAAAAAATAACAGTGACTGCAGTTTTGACAGATAATGTCAAAATGAAACTGTGTAGTAAGAATATAGTTTCAGATGGTGATGACAGTCTCATGTACATGCAGATGCCTTGAATGTACATAAGAACTGTTGGTCTAAACTGATCCATACTACAGTATTATATTAAGCTTTTAGTTCTTCCATGCTTAAGTACCTAGCTGAAATGCTGGGGTTTCAACCCCAAGCCCCAAATTAAGGTTGACATATGGGTGACTCCCACAGCCCTTCCCAAAGGGGGGTGAGTTTGCCTTTAGGCTTCCCTCCAGGGAGCGGCCGGCCTGGCAGGGAGAGCCATGAGGTAAAGGAGCCCCAGGTGTCTGCATTCAGTAAGCAAAGGTCAGGTGTCCCACTGAGGGATAAAAGCTGGGACCCCTGGCAGAAGGGGCAGTGTCTGTGTGTGAGGTGGGTGCCCTGTGCAGAGTTCCCTGTTGGGGAAGGACCTCCTGCCTCCCTGGGACTGGGCTCCAGTCAGGTCTGGCTTTTGTAAGTGTGGGCTGTGTAGAGATTCAGTGTGTGGCTTCCTTGGTCTGATGTATTTGGCTTGTTGACTTGGTCTCCCATCTCTTCTATGGGAGACTGTATTTCACCATTTATTCCACCCATTGTTGGTTGTGTTGTGTTGTTGTTGGGGTCAGTGGGATTGATGTCAATTATGTACAATCTGACTTGTTTGTACCCCTGGTGCTCACCCATGTACTGACCCTTTTGTATCAAATACAATTTGGTTGTTGATTCATCTTTATGCTGGCTGTGTCCTTTATGCTAGGCCTGATAGTTGGCAAAACACTAGCTTAACCAAAATATTACAAAGAGTATTTTTGGTGGAAAGTCTCTAGCTCTGTACACCTTGAAGTGGCTTTTTAATGCACTTGAACACTCAGCAACTTTCAATAAATTATCTTCTCTTTAGGAACAAATAGATCATTTGCAGCCTTGCCGAACTCATGCTATCCTTATTAAGTAATCTTTTTTCTTCTTTATGTTTTTATATATTATAGATAATTTTAGATTATGTAGATTATTGAAGATAACATTAACACATGTAAAATGGTGGTTTGGTTCTGTTTCCCTGAGAGAGATTAAGCATTTTGTCAAGTCAAATATCAGTGGAAAGTCTGTAGAAAAGGCTGGTGAAGAAATAAAAAGACTATGCATGTGACTCACTAAGCATAAAGTGTCTGTGTCCTAAAACTTAATCCTACTGGATATTGCTGTGCAGTTCCTATAGACATTGAAAGGGATTTAGGATGTTCATGTTACAGTAGGTCCATAACATCTGTCTAGCATTTGTCTCCACTTTCAGTTTTTGGAGACATGCTTAGTCTAACATTTGCTCATCACTTCTTCCCTTCCACGTCAGGTTTTCAGCATTCCTCTAACTAAAGCCTCAGTCATATTGTGATAGTCCCTCACTTTGAATAACCCCATTTTTGACAACCAAAACATACAGTAATAAATAAAACTGCCCGAGTTCTTTCATAGCAGTTCATTTCTGGAATGTAGAATGTTCTCCTGTTATTGTCCAGATGACCTCTAAACAAGATAAAATTTGCTGTGCAACCTTCCATGTCTTGGATATACCATTATGTCCAGCAGTTTGAGTTCTCTGTGGTTTAATACCATTTGTGAACTTCCATACATCAGAAGAGTGAAAATGAGAAACTCTTTCTGATAAGAATGGAAACTGCTGTCCTATTTCTCATTTTATAAGATTCGGTAGTAAAAATAATTTTGGAAAGAATGCATTTAAAATCTGCATTTATCCAAGTTTCTGTTTCATTTCAGAACAATGTCAGAATTGGACAAATATGCATTCTATAAATATAAATTTTTCTTTGTCTTTCTGCCTTACCTTTCTTCAATACATTTAAGTTATTTATTCTGTAAGTAACTCTAAAGAAGTGAGTTGCTTTCTTTGGACGTTTGGCCTCATAAACCATAGCATTTTTTTGTTAATTTTAGAGGTGTTTATGTAAGAAGTGGAGTAGGCTGCTTTCCCTGAGTATGTTTCAACCATTATTTAAAAATTATAGTAGGGAGTATTACACCTTTGAGATATCCAAAACAAGTAGCTGCTCAGTAACTAGAATGACAAAGCTCTAGCTGAGATGATCTCCAGCCTGAAGCTAAAGAGCCATAAAACACTGTAAAAAAAGAGAGCTGTTTTAAGTACCACATTCGCACACAGTTCTGACAGAATAAAGGGAGCTTACAGGACTTGTGGAATAACGGAAGCAAAATTAGGACACAGCACTGGTTATTTACTACTTGTCATTAAAAAAGATCCTTCATTTATTCAGTCTTATGGAAATAAAAGCATACACTGCATTTTGGTAACTTTGTCCCATTTAAGTAAACCCCCTTTGCTGTGCTGTAGGAGGCTTATTTGAAATGCATTGTAAGACATTAGTTGTAAAGAGGTAACTTCCAGTTAAGTAGTAAAAAATGGCTGAGGTTTCTTAGTCCCAGTTAGATCTGCATACCTGTCTACATCATATTCTGTCATTATTTCCATTTTGCAGAAGCTTAGTGTAAGTTAGAAGATCCAGCAATTATACAAGGAAACAGACAGCGCTCTTGTGAATAAGCGGTTTGAACAACTGCAGTACTCTATTCAGATCACTAGAAAATGATCTATCTATCAATCCTTTAAAACTACAACACTACTATTAGTCACACATCTCTTTCTTACCTCATTGTTAATTCATGGACATAATAGTATATAGCTGAAACTGAAATATAAAACAAAATTTACCATACTTTAACAGCCCAGTGGTCCACATAATTTGGTGTCCTGTTTCCAGCAACTACCTGGTGTTTAGAGGAAGTGCTAAGTGTAAAGTAACATGGCTGTAGGATTTTTTCATAAAGTCCATTAAGTCAAGTCTGTCTTATAATCTGAAGCACTGAACTTGATATCTATATTTTTCAGACTTATGTAATTCAGCTGAAAGTGTTGCCTCAGTGAATTTGGAAAGATCTGTTGATCTATTTCCACTAGTATCTGTTCCTAGGTAAGAAAGCTGTAATTCTGCAAAGCTATTTAGATCAGTAGCTCTCACTGGTGTGAGCTGGGGGTGGGTCTAAAAACCCAGAGGGTAGGAGTCTTCATCTTCTAAACAATATTGGCTCCCTGGTAGACTGTCCACCACAGAAAACCTGGACACACTTTTTTTGGTTTAGACAGTTAAATGCAGCCATGATGTGGAGCAGGAAGGAGTCTTCAAGCCATAAGGCCATGACTGTGTCATGTCAGGGGAAATGCAGCTCTGCCTGTGCTGTGCTCTGGGGAGACTGCAATTGCCTTAAGGCATGTTGCAGAAATCCATTCCTGGTACAAATTTCCAGTTTGGAAGATCCAGTTTGACTTTTCTGAGCTATTCAAAATGCCTGCAAAGAATCCATCTTAGAGGAATGTTCTTCAGGAATCTCCCGTTTTAAGCATTATATTTAATTTTTCATCGTAAGATGTAATTCAGTGTCCTGCTTAATAATGCTTGCTATTAATCATACATAGAACTGTATTTACACATTAGCTAAATACAGTAGCATAATAAATATTTATCCTGATTGTATTTCTCTGATTTTCCCTGTTGCGGAGAGATTAATTGTTCCCTAGGTTCTTATGACATTAATTTAGTTAAGGCTTTTAAAATCAAAGGAAGCAGGGATAAGGAAAGGCCTCTGAAAGCATCAATTAATGTGTTTAGAATATCAAACTTTGGTGCACAGCCTTGGAATTTTCTATGTAATTTTATAAATGTATCTGAAGTTACTAGGAGTCCTCAGAGCTGGGAGTTTGATTGTTCTAGGTTCCCTACATTTGAGAGAAAGAAGGAAAAGAGGTACTGTTAGAAGATTAATCTGTCCACCTGTGCTCTATCTTCTTGTACATGTGAATCTCTTTCCACTGATTGAATGTCACTTGAATCCTAACTTAGACCCCTAAGTCAATTGCCTAAAAGTTAGGTAGGATAAATATTCTGCCCTTTATGGCATGTGCTAAACACCTTTCCTGTTACATAAACAGATTTCGTCTGGTCTTTGTCAAAGCAAACTCTTTCTGATGCTCCATTAAGTACCTAAAATTAGGAGACATGAATCCTTTTCAAAAGTGTAATTGTTCTGATTATTCTTAAATAATACCCCTGGGGTAGTCTTCTGAATGCTGTTTATAGAACAAATCCCTCATTCATATATAGTGAAGAAGACACAGTAAAACCAGAATTTTCTTTCAAATACAACTGAGAATTCATTTCTTACAAACTATCTAAACACCACTCCTTAAAAACAAGGGACTCCTCCCTAAATGCAAAGCTGATGAAGCTGACCTTCCATCCCAGTTCTGACTCTGTCAGGATTTAGCCCTTAATAGAGTTAACAATCTATTAATTGATCCACAGTCAACAAAACAGTGTACATAAGCCATAATGAACAATACCGTCAGCACTGGGGTTCACTATACGTAATGTATTTCAAACTAAGTAATTGTTTTGGCAGTGACTAGGATATATAAGGTCAGCTGTGCTTCAAATCAACATCAAAAAAGAATATAAAGGCAAACATACTCTAATACACAGAGCACAGGAAGAATACGCTCATTACGGACTCCAACATTTTATAGCAGTATGGCATCTACAAAACAAAAATGAAGCTGAAGAAATGGCAAAAAATCAAAGGACCAAAGTGAATGGCAAAATTAATTGAGAATATCTGCAAAGTGTAAGCAGCACAATTAAAATATTTAGTGGTGATTAGGGTGTCATTGCTGTAACAGTAGCAGATTATGAAAAATTAACCCTGGCTATGGAATAGAATAGCACATTTGAAAGTGTCTCATTAGATGTAAACATTTTGCTTGAGATGAAAAGATATCTGCTTGCTGATTTTTCATAGGACTTTGAAAAGAAATATATGTAGCGATTGTGTCTCTGCTTCTCTGTATTTTTTTTATTTTTTTTTTTTTAATTATTGCTGTCGTAAAGTATGGTGAGGAGGTGAGGAGACAATCTTGAAACAGATAGACTTAAAGTTTAAAAAGTGCAATCTTTTGATTGCAATGATGTTCCACAAATAATGCCTGAAGGTTTTCTGATATATTTACTGAAAAACTGATAATCTGTCATCACCCCCAAATAAAATAAAAGGATATACCTCAACAGTTATGTGTAGCCTTAGTAAATTGTGTAATTTAACCACAGTTTATGTACTTCCCTGTTATTCTGAGGCAATAGCTGAAATAGAAAGAGGAGAAGGAGAAAGGGAGAGTGAAACTCTGGTCCTTGTGAAGAGCTAAAACTCCTCATGGTGTAAGAAAAGTTAGGCTTTCACTCTGCATGTGTCATTTATAAGAGAAAATTTCCTATTCTGGAACTAGCTGATTTTCCCAGGGACACTCCTGAGTAGTGGTTGTGGAAGAAGAAGATTTGCCTCAGAAACAGTCCTGTAGCATATTGCATTACAAATCTGTTTAGTTCTAGAGAACCTCTGTCAGAATTTCACTTTACAATGTCTACACTCAGGTGATTCATATCATTCTAGTCCATTGGTCAAGGACTGTTCTTTTCAGTAGGCGTTTAGCAATTTTTGTTAGTACTCTGGGATATTTTTGTTCCCTCCTGCTCAGCAATCAAAGAAATTTTCCTGCAGGTTTTCAGAGAGGACAGTCTCTGGTGTTGGCTTCCCTTAATATGCCAGTGGGAGTTCAGCAGGTGTTTCATGAGATATGTTTGCATCAGGGTGCTTCCAAAACAAAAATAGGTCAAACTGGGAGCAGGAAATATGGTACCTAACTCGAGTTAGGCTATGTCCACTCAACAGTCTTGCATAATAATGCCTTTGTTTGTTTTTTTTTTTTTTTTTTTTTTCTTTTAGATTAACCTCTAAAAATTATTTAAAAACAACTACCTACTTTTCAGTTCTGACAATATAATTTTATGTTATTTTGTGTCAACAAATCACTTGAATCTACAGATACTCTGCATCATCACCTTCTGCTGACTCAATTTACATACACAGCTGTGTCAGCTGTATCTGTAGCCTTTAGCAAGTGCTCTGGGACCACGTAGAGCCCACGCTGTGGTGGATGGCTTCCTGCCTTGCGTGCCACACGGGCAGCCTCCCCTGGCATTGTACTAATCCCTCCTCTCAGGGTGCTGTACTAAGCCTTTTCCAGACTTGAAAAAATGTGTAATCAGGTGCACAGGGTCCAGCAGAGTTTTGGGTCAACATTTCTGTCCCCTGCATGGATGGAGTGTGAGACTGGGCTTTAGAGCAGCCTAAGAGAAACTGGACCACTTGAAAGATGAACTAGGAGACAAACAGGAGTGTGCTTATATTAGGCCAGAAAAAGCTCTATGTAATTTTTGTTTTGAGTCTCCCCATGCAATCTTGGGATGGCTGTTGTTTATTTTACACTTCCTAGTCTTTGTCTGCCTAAAAATTTTTGTATGTTCTTAGAGTTAGGGATTGTTATTAAGAAGATGCTGTTTTATTACTATTTTTATTTCTGCTTTTAGGCACCACAGTCCTTGCTCCTAGTTACTTTACAGGACTTCCTTTCAGTCTACATCCAACATTTATAAGGAAAGTTTCTTCAGAAGAAAGTTAATTTCTGGCTTCCTGATTGCCTCTCTTGGATGTGAATTGCCTCTCTGCCCTGCCTCCCTGCCTTTCCCTAGAAATCTGATGACAGTAATGGGGAAGGAAAGAGTTCTTGACAGCAAGATAAAAAAAATACAATTTTTTTCTACTCAAAGTCATGAGCACTTTCTGTTCATTAAGGGGAATGTAAATGAAGTGTGTTTCTGTCACTACATGTACAGGTGAGAATATAGTGAAATCAAATTCTTGTATCATTTTTGAAAACACAAATGCTGAAATTTAAATTAGTTTCCTTCAAGTAAAAATGCTGTAGATCTTTATCTGTTCCACATAGGCTTTCTAATTTTCTATTATATTTACAGATCAGACGAAAACCTGTGGCTTACATGAGATAGACGTGTGACATAAATTTTAGCTAACCTGTAATTTACAGAAATATCTTGTTATTTGGTTTCAGTAATAATAGGCAGTTTGAATAGTGGGGCTTAAAAGCAATGTTTTATGGAGAGCATTATAACCATCTTGCCATAGTTTTATTCATCAAGTTTTGTCATGTATCATAAATTGTATTTCTCATCCTATATACAAGCTCATTTTGGGATCTTCAGAGAATTAGCTAAGGAGGTGGAAAAAATAACCACAGATGTGACAATGAGTTAAAAAAAAAAAAAAAAGTCACAAGTTAGGGATAGGTCTGTAACAGCAGATAAGATCCTGAGACTACTTCTGTGGAAAAAATTTAAGTTCCACTGGGGGCCAAGTCTCAGACCTTCACAGGAAGAGCAGAGTCGAATAGCTTCACTTTATAGCTTTCAAAGTCTTTACCTCACTCTTTAGTTCTTGCTCCACTTATTTCAAATGGTTTTCTTAGCTTTGCAGGTTATAAATTTAGTAGTGAAGGAAGACCCATGCTGCACAAATGTTATGGAAATAAAACTTTACTGCAGTGCAGCTGACAAAGTTTAGACATCTGGCTATCAAATTAGACATTTTCACACATCAGTTTCTTTTCAAAGTTCTAACACTTTGAAATATTTTAAAACCTGTAAAATTTATTTCACTTTTTGATAAATAAAAATAACTCAGATTTTTTTAACCTTTTGAGCCATAAGTACTTGAAGATGAAAATTAAAATTTCAGAAAGACTCATTGTGTTTATAATCAGTTGTCTCAGCGCAGATGTGTTTTTCCATCCCCCAGAGAGAGCAACAATCAGTTCTAACAGCAATAGGTCCAGTAAGTCTGCATTTATGTGTACTCATGTAATTCATATCCAAAAGGGTAAAGAATTAAAAATCAAAGTTTTTCCCTCCAATATATTTCCTGACATTCTCAGTTCTGTACTTGAAATCTTTGCGGAACAAAACAGAATGAAACTCAAAAAAATAAAAAAAAAATAAAGATTCAAATAATGACTTATTACATCTGAACTGCCAATTCTGGTTCATATCAGGATCCGGAAATAGATCATGCACATCTCACTTTGATATTTTTGCATGAGAATTTGAATTGTAGCTGTGTATTTTGATGTTTATTATGTACACTTGGAGAGATTCTATTGAACAAACTCAACAGTACTTTTTCAGGTGTCTTATCAGTGGAGGTGGCTGAGAACAACAATATATTCAACTATAATTTTTATCAGCCACAGTGCTATACTTTGATTTCCCAAAAGCTACAGCATTTAGCTTACTTTGTGACTGAAGCATCTAACAGAATGTCAAGCAGATGATACTTTTACATCTCAGCAGTGGTGAAAGGAGTTAATTACAATTTAGTTTAATGTTTCTTAGATGGATCATAGTATCATGAGATGTATCTTTCACTGTTAATAAGGACTTACGGTTCTGGTACCATGATGGCTCTCACATTATTTTCTTTCCTGACTGTGTGGTGTCAACATTTTATGTCCAGGAGTACTTGAAAGGTTATATGTAATGTATGATTTGGGAATATGGTGTCATCTCACAGAGTAGGATATTGCACTCATAAATACCTACACATCACAACAATCATATTTTGCCCCAAATATTTTCCTGTACCCAGGGACTTGATACCTTCTTAAATTCACAAGTGTGATAATGGTCTTGTCCCAGCTCCCCATGACTTAGACTTAACAATAGCTAGTCACTGTGTCTACTGCACTGTTATTGAACATCATAGAGATGGCTATTTTAAAAGTCCCAAATTTATGATTGTCTTCCCTATATCCTCTTGTTAGAAACTATTAGTGAATGACATTTCTTTTTTTTCAGGTCATAGTTTATTTATGAGAACAATTATTAAGCAATATGTAGCAGCAGCAAACTTTAAATAGATTACATGGTCCATGCTTCATAAATCACATTGGTCACACATTCTTAACTTTTACAGAAAGCTCAGATGTTCTAATATTTTCCACTAACAACAGTGGATGCCCATCTAATAATTACATTAAAACCCCATTATTTAGTTTTTATAGATTATCTATAGAGAGATTGTAAAGGTGAATTTGTATTTAGAAAATCTTTCCCTGAACAGTCTTGAAATTAAGTACATTAGAAGTATTTCACACTAGAAAGCACTACTATTTTTACAGCGGTATTGCTTTCACAACAGTAGTATGTATTCTGCAAAATGTTTGTGTTCTTCACATATTATCTGTTGTGGATGATGTACTGAAAGTGACATATTATATATTTATTCACACTTCATTTTGGGGCTGACAACTGTAGCATATACTTCCCTTCTCATACTTCACCAATTACCTTAACCCTGACCTGCATGAAAGTAATTTTCTGCATTAATGAGAAGTAGCTGTCTCTGTGAAGAGCCTGAACTGAGTAAACACTGTCAGCTGTGTCAAATGGGGGTGATAAACAGCTTTCACTATTTATTTATGGCTGCTGGTGCTGATAGAAGAATTCACAGCTATTCAAATGTCTGTTTATTTATAAGCAAAGGACTACTGTGAAGTTCTGAAGACTGAGGGAACATGTATTCTAAAACCAGTCTCAGTATGGGGTTATATTGTGACATAGTTACACGAATTTTGTATTGTAGGAAGCTTTCAGCTTTTATGCTGCAGTTTCTGGTTCTGAATGAGCACTGTAGAGCAATAACAAATTTGGAAGTACAAATTTGAGCTTGACAAGCATCTGAACTTGTACTTGATTCATAAATTAGAATTATTCAATATTCAAAACTTCTGTATCAATTCTGTTTCCAAAATCGTAATTTAAAAATTACAGCTTACAGAACAGAAATTATGGTACTTTTCCCCATTTATAGGTGTTTAAATTTTGAGATGAATAGTCTGAAGGGAAAGGAGACATTGCCTGTGATAAGCCCCCAGGAGTTCATGCTTCTGCAAACTTCCAGGAACATACATGCTTCTGTAGGAGCAATCTACCACCAGACATGCCCATAATCTGTGTGAGAAATTGAGAGATCAGTTTAAACAAAAAAAATACAATATTTTATGCAGTGGCTGGTGAGTTTATGGAATGTGATGTGAAGGTAGATGGCATTAGATGCTTTAAAAAGGACAAATTCATGGACAGTATATCTGTAAATGCACAGTGGGAAGAGTCCAATATCAAGGATGCAGTTTCTAACATACCTAACATGAAGAAAATAGGGGATGGAGTACAGAAAGGAGTCAGGCTCATGTGCTGTCCCTGAATAGCCAGTCCTACTGTCATTTTCAAAAACAGAACACTAGTCTAGGTGGACCGTCACTAAGCAACAGGGCATTTCTTGATGCAATTAATAATACAATTTAATTAATTCTATCAGTTCCTTATTTTGAGGATTGAGAGTTGTGTAAAATACAAAACCAAAAAGCACTACGCCTATTTAAGAATAGAAAGAAAGAAAAAAAGGTGCAGTAAGACAAAGTGGTTATTAAAAATAATGTTTGAACATTACTTGAATGACCTGTGAACAAAGATTCAACTTGATGGTGTATGCAGCCAAAAACACTTGCAGAAAAATAACTGAGAATTGAATTATTGATTTATGACATGTATGCCAAAGTGGGCAAAAGTTTTGTTGTGTAATATTTATCTATTCATATCACTTTATGTTGGGCAGTGTTCAACTCCAGAAGTCTATGCAAATATTTCTTTGTTGTACTTGGATATTGAAATTGTTAGCCAGTGCAGGATTTGTCCAAAGTCTACTGAAGTACTTTGAAATTCTGCTATTGATCAGGCCTCATACAGAAGAGTTAAATTATTTGCTAACAAAACAGGCCAAGCCAAATTTGGGCACCATGTGTATTGGAATATTGGAACAGCACTCTGAAGCATGTTCCCTGTTGCAAATAATTTCCGGGGAAACATTGACTAAAAAGAAGCTGTTCTGAGAAACCGACAAACAATTGTCCAATGATTTGACTCAAATGCAAAATGAAACATATCCATCCTGACTAAACAGCTTGAACATTTCTGTCTTTTTTAAATACCTGGAGAAATTATATAAAGGAAACAGCAGCTGGAGTTTGTACGTTCAGTGTTTCTTCACTTGGCCTTCTGTTCCCACTACTTGATTAAAAATTCAGCTTCAAAACTGCTCTATTACTCTTCTAATTGGGATATAGACACACAGCTTCAGTGGAAAAGGTGGTAGTTTCTCCCAGTCGGGCTAATTTGACGATGATGTGACCTCTGCTTGAAAACTGGGAGCTGTGACTTTGAATTTCTCTAGTCCAAAGTGGGAATTGACCTGAGATGTTTTGGGGTTTTTTGGTTTCTTTGGCATTCTATGGTAGGTCACAGAAAGATGAACAGTAGCTCCATCTCAGTATCTACCTGACACTGGCATTATCTTGAAAAGTATGTAAAATATGAAATTATAAGTTTTCTGAAGATGGCAGAAATACTTATGCACCAGGAAGGAGTAGAAGTTCAGATTTGCTTTGGTGCTGAGTGTTTCTATTGGCTCTTTCTTTGTGTCCTTTGTTTTTTAATGGGAACTCTGACCCACCTCTGGAAATCCTCACACTCGCTGTTGACTGTACGGGCTGGGGGGCTTAACTCAGCCTCTCTGGGGCTGTATTAATGGAGGAAGGGTAGCTGGATGATGCTTGGAAAGAGGATTAACTTCAAAAATCAGGCTTTTAAAATCTTCATTATTTTTGACATCCTCATTAGTTAATATTTAAGGGATCTGCCTTTACACGCCAGTTAGATATAGAGCTCTCACTGTAGGCAGTGGTGATTCTGTAGCTGAAATGCTTATGACTCAAAATGATTGAAACTCTTGTGGGTTGCCTGTTTAGCTTGTATGTCTAGAGGAGGTATATTATGCTAGCATTCAAAACCCTTGGAAATATTTTAAACAAATGTATAATTATTGTTAGCTTTGGCTCTAATAATTTTGCTTTGTTAAGCTTTTGAAATACCTTGACTTAGACTTGGTTACTTAACGAATCTAAAGCAGCAGGCAGATGGCTTTTCTTCTATTGTTAAATTTAAAGGGCTTACTAGTGCTAATTATTTTGAAATGGATTCCTATGGTATTATACATTATTTCCATGAATAATGCAGGACTGGCAATTTATTGGCAGAACATTCACAGGAGTGCCATAAATCTAGAAATAACATAAAAGCAGAGTGGATACATATTTTAAAAGCACAGCTTGGGGAATCACATTAGTGCAACTCTACAAACCTTCTTATAAGGGTGCATATTTTAAAATATGATCAAATCCAGATATTTTCAGTGAGAGGCTGGGATTTATTCTACATATTATTATGACAGCTAGGAGACTCAGTTATTGAAATGGAAGTTGTGTACTAGATTCTGTGCAAACTCAGGAGGAAAAAAAGACAATCTGTACTCTTAAGAACTTGCAAACCAAATATAACCCCAAATGCAACACCTGGATACAATCACCCACAGGTGAGTGAAAGGACTAACAAGAAGACATGCACAACTAATGTCATGGCTGTATTCCCTGGGAAACAGCAGCATGCATTTTTTGCAAGCACCTCTTCGGAGGAGGGTGTGTGAAGAATAGCAACAGCTAATGAAATAGCTCTGAGGTTGTTTAAACCGAGACCTTTCCAAGCTTGAAGAGCGGTTAGAGAACTCAACAACAGAGAAATACCTTACTAAATACAAAGAGAGTAAAATTAAAAAGTCTTTTTATTATTTTATTTAGAATAAAGTATGGTTTTATAAAAGACATTTAAGCCTAGGGATGCTGAAACTCATGAAAATACAGCTGCATAGTTTTTTGAGGTTTAAACCTCTGACAAATTAAAGCAACATCAGCTCTATACAATGTGCACTGCAATTGGTTGCATTGTAGGACACAGGGATTTGGGTAGTTATTTTTACAGTTGCAATAACACTTAAAGACGTTTAAATTGTCTGATAATGGCCAGTACTGGAGACAAGGTACTAATCTGGGTAAACCTTTACTGTGCTGCAGCATGACTGCTTCTATTTCCCTTCCATTAGATTTGCTTGTAGTGTTGATATAAATCCTTTAGAACTGATTATTGACAACCTTTAGTGTCAGACAAATCCTTTAATACAACAGGAAATATATACAATGGGAAGTACTTCTTAAAATTATGATTTTAAAGAGCAGATAAAATTGGAAAGATAACAAAAATTCTTAGTCTGTATAACAAAACAAACAGGTTAGTTTTATTTATAAAAAGGTATTGAAAAATTTGGACAATAAATTCAATATCCCATAGCTAATTTAACGAAGTGAACCGCTACATTCTTTTGAGATTACTGATTACTATTTCGTATAGTTAAGAAATTCGGTGTAAGGTTCACAGTACCTTTCAACACTTGAATTTACCATGAATATGTAGAACCCATACAGCTGCAATGTATTGTAGCAGCTCAATCAAATTAATGATTTATAAATCAAAGAGCGTGCAAGTAGGACTCTACATTCTAGACATTTTTTTGAAACCAATACTAGCTGAAAAGTAAATAATGAGCGTTTAATGTATACTTGCATATACAAGCTCAATATGTTAATGCATATAAGTTTAAGTGTGTGAGTAATATATAGTAGATATAAATCGCAAGTAGTGCAAAATTAAGTATATGCAATTATTTGCTGTTATAGCTTGTGAACTCTTCTATATAAAAGGTTTATATACTTAGGTAAAAAACCATTATTTATTTTTAATTACTTTACAAATAAACTGATAATTCAAACTGAGAGGCTAACCAAATATTTCCTTGCTGAAATATATACATTTCTAGAAATGAAGTAAATATAAGAAATCATGTATGAAAGTCACTTTGTGGACAGGTGGTTAAGTTAGTATTAAGTGACTCCCAAATTAATATTTGATAAAGAAGAGTCCAATGATATTATATTTTATGATCATTGTACAACTGACAGTATAAAGGATTTTGTGCATAAGGGCCTCAGCCAAGAACATGGGTCAGTGTCAGCAGCAGTTTCTATGCTTTATGCATATAAGCTTCTACCATAAAGCAACTGACATATACAGACAAAAGTTTTTAGAAGATAAGCAGTGTTATGACTTCCACCTTAGCAGATCAAGGGAACTATGTTGAAATTTTAGAATACATTAAGCCTCCTAAGCTCATTTTAAAGCAATACAATAAGTAGACTGTTTTTCTAATACACCAAAGACCCATTTGGCCCTCTTGTTTGTTTTTTATGAAATTGTATGAGACATTTTTATGTTAACCATTATGCAGATGCTGAACATGACAAGTTTGCTGAGGAGATGTGATTCTAGCACTGCCAAGTAAGATAGGATTTTCCACATTAATCTGTATAGAAATGCTAGGTTGCAATAATATAGGTGGTAGGTTACGTCAGGGTAGTAATTAATGTAATTTAAAAGTTTAAGCCTATGAAAATGAAGAGAAAATAGTAAAGCTCATAAAATAAAAGCACCAAAGTAATTAATGAAGTATATATGCTGCTGTCATTGGTCCTTTTCAGAGGATTGGCTTGGTCTAAATCATTCATAAAAAGCCATATTATGAGCTGTTTTGATTTAATTGTCTTAACTTTCTAGGATAAATAATTGTAGTTCCACCTACAGAGATATTCAAACTAACCTGATGATAACTTGCCTGAGATATGCAGGGCACTGAAAGTGACTACAGAATGTGTTTTGGGTATTAGTCCTTTACACAAAGAGTAGGTCTTTTTTAACTGCAATACCTTTAAACTATAAAGTTCCTTAAACAATAGACAGGACTGTAAATAGTGTAACCAACTGGAATCAGTGTGTTGAAAAATTTAATTTGAAGAAAAGTGTACAATTTTTTCTACACAATAGCTCAAGGGCTATGACCTCTCCAAGGTATAAAACAGTAATTTGTGAGGCAGAATTTTATCAAAGATAGCAGCAATTAATAAATGGAATTACAAAGATATTTTATTTTTATTAAGTATTAAAGTATTCATGCATGGTTGATGACAATTTACAGAGCATAGATAGCTGAAAATTTAATGCATCTGATTTTAATTAGCTGAACTACATTATGCACTGGTAAAAGGAAACTGGTTGCTAAAATATTCAACAGAAATTTCTATTTGTTTTTCCATAATTTTCTGTAGGTTTTGTTTTTCTGTAAATAACTTCATTCAGGCTGGGGGAGGTGTGGCTAGAGAGCTGTCTGAAAGAGAAGGATCTGGGGGTTCTCATTGAGAAGCAGCTGAACAGGAGCCAGCAGTGTGCCCAGGTGGCCAAGAAAGCCAATGGCATCCTGGCTTGTATTAGAAATAGTGTGACCAGCAGAAGTAGGGAGGTGACAGTCCCCCTGTGCTCTGCACTGGTGAGGCCACACCTGGAGTATTGTGTCCAGTTTTGGGCGCCTCAATACGAGAGAGATCTCGAGGTGCTGGAGCGAGTGCAGAGGAGGGCAACGAAGCTGGTGAAGGGCCCAGAGAACAAATCCTATGAGGAGCGACTGAAGGAGCTGGGACTGTTCGGTTTGAGGAGGAGAAGGCTGAGGGGAGACCTCACCACTCTCTACAGCTACCTGAAAGGACATTGTAGAGAGGTTGGTGCTGGTCTCTTCTCACAGGTGATTAGTGACAGAACAAGAGGGAATGGCTTTAAACTGCAACAAGGGAGGTTCAGACTGGACATTAGGAAAGAATTTCTCACAGGAGGAGTGGTCAGACAGTGGAATAGGCTGCTCAGGGAGGTGGTGGAGTCACCATCCCTGGATGTGTTTAAGGGTCGTTTAGATGAGATGTTGGGGGATATGGTGTAGGGGAGAACTTTGTAGAGTAGTACTGATGGTTGGACTCGGTGATCCCAAGTGTCTTTTCTAACCTGAATGATTCTGTGAAAACACACTACACTTCAGACCAGAGTATTTATGATGGATGTTTATATTCAGGACTATTACTTTGTCCTGATTTACTCAGAGTTTATATAGAGGAGCATATATAATGCATACACAATGTGCAAATACGCATATACAATATGCAAATACAATAGAAATGCTATTAGAAAAAGTTAGTATAGCCAGTTACCCTGAGTTTTCCTAGTGTCCAGCAAGCCTGAGGTTTTTTGGGGGCAATTGCTGCAAATATTTCAAAAGCAGTTTTGAGTTTGACAGGCGTAAGACTGTCAGTTATTAGAACTGGGCAACTCCTTCCAGCTGGTAGAGAAAAGATGTTTGCAGGGCTGCTATATTTGTCTTCAGGAGGGAAATGAGGGGTAATTTTCACTATAGTATTCCTCTTATCCTTCAAAAGGTGTTTGAAAGGTTAGATTGTATAATGATGACTCGGCCATCCGTTTATAAAGAGCTAAAGGCTTAATCCTAGTGTCAGTTGTACTTCCAAATTAAACATATGCACTCTGAATGAATTACACTGTAAACCAAGTTTTGAGCTCTTGATCAATATATAATTTTTTTGTTGCTCTCCTGAACATATATATGAATAGACAAGACTTCCTTACTTAGAATATAAAGAAAAAATCTGATTGAGTTCTTTGGCATTTGTACTTCTGTAACTTTCCCTGAAACTCACTTTTACTCTAGTGCTTTTTCTTGATTTGCTGTTTTCTTTTCAACTGAGTTTCATTGTAGGCCTGACAGTCTTAAGATTTTTGGAAAGCCTGCTGTGCTGTGCTCTGCTCATTCGGCACACAGGATAGTCACCGTCGTGACCATGATTCTAATAAGACAGTCACGATGTCCCTGGCAACATTTTGACACCACCCTTTTTGGAGGTGCCACCAACTTCTGGGGGTGACACCTAGTCTAGTCACATGGGTGTACAAAATTCAAATATAAAAGAATTGGCAGGTTAGATATATATGAGTAATCAAAATGGTGAAGTACAGAGTTGGAAGTACAGTTTTGCAACTTGAGTCGAAAAGCCAGGTTTGGTAGCTGGCAGCTACAACACATCCATGTTCCTGGCAGTTTGAGCCCTTTTTTCAGCAGCACTAGGAAATGGAGAGCCATTGGAACTGAAACTGTGTCAAGACGTTCAGTGAGATTCCAAGAGCCAAGAAGAGCTTGAATAGAGTCCCAACTCTGCAAGCTGCCTCCAGTCTGACACAAAGCCTGAGACCTGGGAGAGGAGGGAAGGACAGTCTGGCTCCCAGATTCTTGGTTTCTCAGAATCCTAGGTTTACAGGAACAGAACACACCAATATTTCAGACAGCACACAGTATCTTTGTAGCTCTTCGTGTTCCTGACAACCTGGAGGCAGGTTGCTGAGGTGCCAGTACTATTATGTTCTCAGAAGCTCACCGGATGGTGAGACCAAAGCATCATGGGCATTCTGCTTCTTTGAAAGACAGCATGATGTTATCTGGCAACTTTGGCTTGTGTTTTCATTGCCAGCTCATACCTTATTGTCACTCTGCTTTTTATTCAACGAATTCCTCCCTGAACCCTTTCTTTGCCAACATTCTGGTATTAGCCCAGAGGGTTCTTTCCTCTGGAAGTCTGAGAAGAGAGAGATATAGCGGAAACAGTCCTCTAAACATTTGAACTGCAGTGTTTGCTTTCTTAATAAATGTTAGTAATTGAGATTTTTCTTCCAGTCAAGACATAAGAGAAGTATCAAACACCTGACTTTTCTCAGAGATGGTTCAAGGTAGTTCTACTACCAGATAGATACTGTGTATCACCTAAAAAGTAGCACAGTAAATTACACACCGCTAATCACAAAAATATGAGCAGTACAACACTTCACATCCTATAAGATCCTGTATTTATATAATATCCATGACAGTTCTATGGCCCAAAAAGTATAGAGATGAAAAAGAACTACTTTCCTGAGCTGCCACCTAAATGAATGTTCTAGTAGTAACAAAACAAGATAAAGAGTTAGAAATAGGGTATATGAATCGTTTACAATCTGGAGAGTTAGCAATTCAAAGGGGAATAGTGTGGAAATGCGTTAGAAAAAAATCAGTTTTATTGTAAGTGTTGATGCAATTGTACAATCATAGAAACCTAGAATGGTTGAGTTGGAAAGAACCATAAAGATCATCTAGTCCCAACCCCCCTGCCATGGGCAGTGACACCTTCCACTAGATCACGTTGCTCAGAGCCCCGTCCAGCCTGGCCTTGAACACTGCCAGGGAGGGGGCAGCCACAGCTTCTCTGGGCAACCTGTGCCAGTGTCTCATCACTCTCACAGTAAAGAATATCTTCCTTATATCTAATCTAAATCTACCCTCTTTCAGTTTAAAACCATTACCCTGTGTCCTATCACTACACTCCCTGATAGAGTCTCTTGCCATCTTTCCTGTAGCCCCTTTAAGTACTGGAAGGCCACTCTAAGGTCTCCCTGGAGCCTTCTCTTCTCTAGGCAGAACAACCTCTACTCTCTCAGCCTGTCCTCACACGGGAGGTGCTCCAGCCCCTGATCATCTTTGTGGCCTCCTCTGGACATGCTTGTGAGAGACTGAGATGTCAAATGACTGTCTGAAATCTTGCTTGTGTGTGTGCTTTCAGTCATGAGGTGTTGTCACTAATCCCTCAACATTCATCAAGGACTAGCTGTGGGCTTTGTAATTAGTCTAAGGGATGTCACCCGAGAAAGCAGGAGTGTATCAAAGGATGCACCCTCCAGCTCCCTTGAAGTTGTATTGACAAACTCCTTAGATAAGTCTCAGAAGAGGTGGACTGAGTGGAACCAGGTGTTTCTCATCAAGCACAAGGATCACTGATCACTGTCTCCATTGTATAAGCCGAATACTTTGTGGCTCTATTGTGTACACCAGACACCATGTATGCATTGCTAATGACTTCGTGCCTTCACTATTGAACAGATAAGAGGAGAGCATTTCTGCCCCAGAAGAAGTATGACTTCTCAAGAAACATGAAGTCAGCAAAAACCTGTGGGACTAGAGGAAAAAACAAGGTGGGCAGATATGCTAATCAGATGCTAAGATAACCTTAAAAGGCAACAGAGAACTTTACTGTGTGTGCATCCAGCACCGAAGAAGACCAACGCAATGCTGCTAGATCCGTGTGCACCCACCACTGAAGAACTGAAGACTGAGGACCAATGGGACTCTGCTGGATCCATGGTGGTAACTATTCTTGCACCTCTATTCTGTGTGCTTGCTTGATTTCTGTCTTTTCCTTCCATTCTGTCCTTTTGCTACCATTCTTCACTTTTAATAATAAAAGCTGTTTTGGGTGTATGCCATAGCTTGCTAAGTGTTTGTTCCTGCAGTGAGACCCTTTTATCTGTAAAGACTCAGAAGTAAACCCACAAATACTTACAACAAGGTTGCTGAGTTAATCTTTAGGTGTAATATGAAGACCATATTTCTGAGATGTAAATGGGAAGGAAAAAAGCACAACAGAAATTACTACTAATATGTAAATATTTACAGAAACAAGTAATGTCACTTACATAGTAGAGCACTGATAATTTGAGCAGGACTACTACATGAAGCACATGTTTCAGTGTATAACAAGCAATGTATCACTATCATAAACCAATTTGTGTTAACAAATCCTTTATGTTAGTAATATTTGATCTTAAGAAATGTGTATATTTATAATTTAAAACTGTAAGGAGCTATACACAGTGGAATGGCATAATTGTCTTCATTACACAGTTGTGGAAGAAAATGTATGTCTCTTTTTGTGGCTAGGATTCAGATTCTGATCTTGGATTCATTGATACTGATGATAAAACTAGTGATTCAGAGGTGGAAGGATAGGCCCTCAGTGGAGTTGTGTAAGTGGCTCATGGAAGCAGATAGTCCTGCATTTAAATGTTCTTTGGGTATTTTTCCTTTCTTTCTTTTTTTTTTCCTCTTCTGAGTCTGTTATTCGACCATTTCAAATGAAAGGAGGGAGAAAAAAAAATGCTACAAATCATATCTGATTTCTCCTCAGCATTTTTTATTGAAAATGTGAAATATGGCTTGCTCCCTGCCATCCCCCCTCCTTTTCCTTTTTAAGTTCCTGGAAAAGAAAAGAAAAAGATGAAATAACATGCAAATGTAGGACCGAATTTTGGACCTCTCTGGATCACAGGATGTATTCAGTTTTACTCCATTAACAAAGTTTAGTCCTTAATGATATTAAGGCCTGAGATGATCAAATTCAGAGTTGTGTCTGTAACCCAAAATCATGATTCTCTATAGCATGCAAAAGCTGTGTTAATTATAATGAAGTTACTTGTTCAGATTAAATCCCCAAATAAATATAGAGTCAAATCCCATATTTGTGCAAATGATAGTCTGAACAATTGGCTATCTACAGTGAAACTGAACTGTCTCACCCTTTATCTTGTGATTACAAATATGAAAACACAGCAGTGTACTTAAGCCTAAATATTAACAGCCTGTTCCAGAAAATGCAAACCCTAAACCTCAACAAGGACACTGGGATGATAGTACTGTATGTTTGCCCAGTGCACATGGTAAAATACTTTTCTGTAGATTTGATTCAATCCAATTTGATATCTTCTTTTCAGATGGTCTGATATCTTTCTTAGGAAAGAGAAGTAATTACAGCTAATCTGTAGAATTATTTATTGAAAGACAACATGTACATCAGCAATCAATATTAATTTTTCTTTACCACTGTAGTGAGCTCTGTTCTGAAAATGGCTTGTGAATTTGTCTATGAACTCGTGTTGGTGTTCAGAGAAGCTGAAAGCTTATTGTTTGTGAAGGACTAAGTCCTTGAGCCCTTTCAAATGAATGTGTACAATCTGCTATATTTTTTTGTCTTTTGGTATGTGCTGTACAATGTATTTATTTAATGAAAATTCCTAAAAATCTCTTAGAGGTGATACATGTGCACAAAAGAGTGAATAATCACTTGTGAAGATTAACTTAAAAATATAGTGCAAATGAATGGAGAGATACTCTAGTGCAAACATGTGTGTCTTCCTGAGTGTAATCAGACTATTTTCATGAGCTATTATAACCTTATCTGGTTTGAACTGTCTTTTTCCCAAAAGCAAGCTTGAATAGATATACAAACATACGTGTGCACTCGTGCACACACCAACACCACCCCCCAGATGTAATACCATATGTAAGGTAAATACTTGGTTTCAAATTTATTTGGCTATTTATTTCACATAAAAAGGCTAAGTGCTGTGCTTCTATGTGAAGCAAGAGGGTGTGACTCATGTCTTGTTTCTCATCTTTCACAGGTAATTCAGTTTTCTCTAAAGCCACATAGTAGCAATGTAGAAAAAACCACTAATTTTTATGTGTGTGTATTACAGCATGTGTTCTCAAAAGAAGGAATATTAAAAATATAATAATTATATTTTTCTTCTTTTTAATACTGAGAAGTTTGATTTTTGTTCTATTTAATGAACAAAATTTCCATAAAAGTAGCCACACAATGAAATAATTGTGCTCGCATACACTTTAAATACAACTAACACATGCTACTCTGTTGGTAGTAATTCTGTCAGATCTCCATAAGTTTCAAATTTTAGATATGGACTAAGTTATTTTGAAATATTGATTATCAGGAAAGAGAATTTTAAAATAAAATGTTAGGAAAATGTGTTTAGAAACTGGGGTATCAAAGGTAAAAGTTCTCTTTCTTCCTTGGTCAAAAATAGGCTGCATTTTCTTGCTTTGCTGGATTTACATTTGTGTTATGAAGGGTAGAAGTGAGGAAATTAAACTAATTTGGTGGCATCTTTGGATCAACATATCAGCCTCATTACTTTTACAGAAGTGAGGGAGGTTTCCTTGTTATTCAGCTAAGTTGAAGTAACTTGGCTTTTCCAAGTAATAAGTAAATATGTAGATAGTTATGGTGGCTCTGCTGATTGCTAACTTGTTCAATGGAGGTAAATTTATTGAAAAAAGAATCTGTGTGCAAGTGTGCAATTCTTTCCTTTCTCCATTCCTTTTTTTTTTTTTTTTTGGTATTCTTTAATTCCATCCTTTTTCTATATGTTCTTTTGATTAAGATTTCTTTTGCTTGATATTCAAAGACACATAATTCGTAAAGTGTATTTATTTTGTACTGTTTGCATACTCTTGGTAGGCATTTGTGAATCAACTCCATCTCTTCTTTGTATTTATTTTGCATTTATAACAAGCTTAAAATTGCACTGTTATCAAACTTTGAGAAAGTGAACTCTGTATCAATATTGTCTACATATACCTTTGTAGTTTTCTGCTTTTCAGTTTCAACATTTTAGTTTTCCCCATTACATGCTATTTTAGAGTTCTGCCTTTGAACAGCATATGTAGATTATTAGTAAAAATTTTAAGTGTTCATGTGATCATTGGAAAGGATATTTATTGATACACATGGCTTAAGCCACTTGTGAATGCTTAGTCTGTATTCAGGACAGTAGTGGAAATGTACTTCAAAATATCCACTGTGCAACTGGTAATAATTAGAGTTATATGTGGATTTAAACATGAGAAACACTTTCCTTCTTTTTAGACTTAAGAAGGATTGTGCAGAATTTGGACTAGATGCTTATGTTTGTCTCTTAAGATGCTGAACAACTTAAGGCATAACATTGCATTTAGTGAGTAGTTGCAGGACCAGTAAGTTTGGATTGGTCCAATATCTAGCTCTCCAGTAGATTGCCTTCACTAATAAAATTTCCTTCTGATGATCTTTAATTTTTCACTTTTTTTCTCAGATGACCTTTCTAATTTCAGTACTTCTGCAGTCCTGGAAAGATGATTTAGGCTAGAGGCTGCTGTCATAACCACTGCCAGCAATAGTCAGTACTGAGAAATTCCAGTGATGTGAAGTTATCTTTTCTGGGTCTTGTGTCATCACAAGGTATAAAAACCTTACTGAATTTTGATTTGTAGCTTAAGCTTGTTGACAGAGTTCAGTGTTCCATCTCCAAATTATGTCCTCAAATGTTAAAAATCATCTGATTCCCTGTATATGGAACATGCATGATATGTCTTTGCACAGAGACAATGACAGGAACAGGTAGGAAAAAGTATTTCAAGTATTTTCTGTAAAGATGGAGATGAAACATTTGCTTATAATTAAATAAAGACTCTGATGTACAATCATCTCTTACCATGAGAGGGACTTGTGATGAAAATATAAAATATCATGAGATTCATGACTAAGTTAGTGAGCTGTAAAGAAGGAAAAATTGATAACATATGTGTAGATTTATGGATAGATTTCAAACAGATGGAAGAAAGTTTAGGTTTGATATATATGATTAAAAAATCTATCTTATCAAAGAAGCTGGATAATCATCATGACCAAAATAACCATCATTAGAAGGAAAGAGATAAATTTATTCGGTCAATGTGATGTAACACAGTCTGCAAATAAATAAGCCAGCATGGGTGAAAGTCATCTCACATACCTGAGGTCCTTCAGTAATCACCAGAAAAAGAACAGCTGCTTATAAATGAAATTCATCCTGCTTACCTTGGCCATCTATCTTATGATGGACTGAACAATGCTGTGGAAGTATTAATTTCCCTCTATTGAGGACAGAGGTATCATGCATGACCAGATCACAACATATAGATGAGTTTTAGGTGTGTGAAATAAAGTAAAATCATAATCACTCAAATACTTGCCTTACTTCAAAAATTATCCACTTTTTAGAAATTTCTAGTACTCTAGTTCCTTGTCTGAAGCACAATAAGTCAGTGTAGCTTTCCTGCACATTCATAAATTAGGGTGCATAGGTCCAAAATAAGGAATCTGAGAACTGAAGGATCCTTGTCAGACCCACTTGTGCATGGTTCATTTGGAAAAAAGTCAAGGACTGATTTCCTATTTGTAATGATGGACAAGGTAATGAATTTCAAATATGCCTCAATTTTTATCACCAAAGAAGATTGTAGCGTTGTTGCTGTGGCGGTTAAGGAGATTTTAAAGAGCTGGTCCTATCTGGTATCTATAAAAAAGATAAAACCTCACAGGAAAAAAAAAGACCTGTAAAATAAATACTAAGCTATGAAACAATGATTTAGAAATTAATTATCATTTCAGGAAAGCACATTTCAGGAAAGTTCAATTAGTTATAAACTCTTAATTCCAGCCCATCAGTCTATTTGCATTTAAATTTAATACACTGTACCATAGCTAGTTCTAAATGTGCTACAGTTTCTGCCAAAACAGGGATTGCACTCTCTCTCTATATATATATGCACAGTTTCAACAAGGATTTTCTTGAATGTTTGTTTTGATAACTGCAGTTGAGGAAGTATTATGGGTAGGCCGTTGAAAATAATCTTAAAGTAAAATAAAATCACTTCTCAAGCATCATATTCTCTCTTACAACAGAGAGAACAGAGATGAGTATCTCCTCTGTGATAAAAGAGGGGAGAAAGTAATAGTATTCCAAAGTCCTGAAAAACCATCAGAGAAATGTGAACAGAGCAAGTAAGTGCCATCCTGACTGTTCTGTTCATTCAAATATGCTTTTTAGTCCATTTCATAGAGGTTATTTCTATGCTGGCAAAAGGATAGATGTCTTCAAAGGAAGGGCCATGCTTTAAGATAGTATTTTAAATTGTATTCTTTTGCCAGCCACTATGTGCAGGTAGAAACATTTTGTGTTTATAATGAGTTCTGCTGACAAGTCTTTAAGTCAGTGGGTTGCTCACCAGTCCCTTCCATTAGGTAACAACACCTTGTTCTGCAGCTGCCAAGAAAAATGCATCCTCTTTTTGAAAAAAATTTCTACAGACACTCTAAAAGCCAAAATCCTTCTCGTAATGGCCACATCTGTGCATCTGCAAATGGGCTTTTTAAAATGACATATTATCTAGTTATCACATTTGCTTTCTGTCTGATCTTAGAAAGTGTGGTTGTACCACTTGGTGCAATGGTTTTGTCAAGTCTCAGGGGCAAAGCAAGTTGGACTGAAGCTGTTTGCAGATGACAATTTGTCACTGTAAGACTGGTATTTCATTATTTGTCATTCTTTCCTACAAGTCATTTTACAAATATAAGCCCATGTCTAGAGTTAGAGGGTAGAAGATACTGGAACTTTTACTGCACCCTAGGTTAAGAAATAGTGAACAGTGTATTGAACCTGAAGAGATATGTGCTGTGTTCCTGCAACTGTTGGATGACTTCCAGCTAGACACTGCGCTTCTGTTGGCAATCTGTAAAACAGTGGTGAAGTTTTGTTATCTTCTAGTGGAAAGTTCTACATAAAATAAAACTACTGATAAAATTCTGAACCTTGGCCATTTTCATGCTATTTTTTAAAAGAAATGCTGAACACATCATCCTGGACAATTTTCTAGTCGTTCAATTACTTTCTGCCTTCTGGAATTTTCCCTTAAGTTTTCTTCAAGTCATTTTACATTTCAGTGTGCTGTTCAGTGTTGTGTGTTGTTGTGTTGGTCAGTACTTCAGGCAGCTGCTGTATTCATCCCTAAAGGTGTTTACATTTCAGTTGGCATATATATATATTTCCAACCTGAGCTGTGGGACTTAAGATTAGCGTCCTTCTCAAGAACAAAAGACACTGTAAAGGATCTGTCCAGGATGTTATCATGTATAGGCTCCCTTCTATTTTCTCCAAAATTAAATACCTAAATCTACCTTAATTGCTTCAAAATTAAATACCTAAATCTACCTTTTTTACAAAAGACTTTAACTGATATTTAATAGATTCAACCTAAACAGTAACAAACCCCTCTCCCCTCCCCACTTAAAGCTAACCCTATTGCATAGATATTAAATAGATAGCTCACATGCTTCCATAGATTCTCTTTTCAGATCTTTTCTCGGTTGTATGTGCTCATTTAATCTCATTTGCTGTGAGTGGATCTATTAACCTTAGCTTTACTTTATAATTACAAAGCTTCCAGACATGTTGCTTGTGAATGTAAAGTCCTCTGTAAGGTAGGCACTCAGCTCTGTATCTCACCTCTCAAGAGTAGTTTTCTTGGTGCAATATGAATCTGTATACCAACATTCATACCATGACAACTACATTTACTGCACACTGACAGTGACGGCTGTCCTCAATATGAGTTTAAAATGTTAGTAACAGAGTCACATAAACCCAATGATATTATGATATCAAGGCTTCTATTCATGAAAGCCACACTGAAGCACAAGACTGTGCATAAAATTCTGAATATGGTACCTGTGCTGTTAGCTAAGGTAATTACCTAATGTCTTTTCTGCATCATGTATGTATTATCATTACTGTGTAGATCGCAATAAAACACTGAATGGGCTGGACATATTCCAAATGAGGTAGAGGACCCTAAGAAAGTAATGGCAGACTTTCTTGGGAATTTCAAACAAGAATCAGAAGTACAATAGTATTTCTACATAGAGGCCTGGCAGCTGTATATACTACACTCCCTCCCTTTGGATACCTATTGCCTGCTGTCTATTTTCATTTCTATGTTTTCATATGAATGCTTCAGTAAACAATAACCAGCTATGGGGAAGAAAAAACTACAATTATTTCTAAAATG
Organism: Athene noctua; assembly: GCF_965140245.1. NCBI lineage: Eukaryota > Metazoa > Chordata > Aves > Strigiformes > Strigidae > Athene > Athene noctua. Next base: position 67,833,583 of record NC_134039.1, read on the forward strand.
TATTGCAGTGCAATATATGTTTGATGTTGTCCAAAAAGCAAACTTGATGCTCATGCTGTACAAACACAGAACATTGTCCATTATACCCATTGCTAGGAGCTGACATGACCAAGTTTATTAAAAAGAGGAAACCCTACTCTGCAACTCTTACTCACTCAGACATTCTTCACTTAATCAGTAAAGGTTATATCTCTGTTTAATCAGTAAAGGTTATATCTCTGTTTTGTCATCCATAAGACACAGTTTGAATTTCTTTTTTTTGTTTCTAAAAAAGAAGAAATCCCGAGGATTTCCCCTGGGGTAATATTATATGAAACTAAATTTCATATTTTGCTCAAGTTAACTTAAATTTGCTGGCCTGTAAGCTTGGGGGCCCAAGTAAATCATACTGATTATTATCTCTGAAGAAAGGCAAAATTTCTCAATTCTGAGAAGTCTGTTCTGTTGACTGTTGATTAACTCACAGAGGAAGAATTCTTCAAGTTACTTTCTGTGGGAACAACAGCACGTGAGAAAGCTTTTTAGTCCCTTCCCCAAGCCACAAAATACATTTTTTTTCTTCCTGTCTCAGATACAGAAATGGCAGGTATATAAAATCTACTGTCTTATATGTCTTATATGAAATACATATTTATGATTATTTTTCAGGCAAGCTTAAGTCCCTGTGTACCTTATATACTGAAAAACTGAGAATAAAATGTCATCTGTTTAGCTTGGAGTCATAATTCCTTTAATGGTTTATTGGTACACATGCGACCATATTGCAAAGTTTCATTCTGGAAAATGAACTAAACTGCTCTAGAGCTCTGTGTTTGGATGGGATAATATCATATAAGCCACTGAATGTCCTATGAGAAACTTGGATAACAGAGATACTGAAGATTCAGAAAAATCAACAGTTTTCTCTGTAGTATCTCAATTTAAACATATACACACTTATTTTATTAGATTTTAATTACATTCTCAATTTTAAGTGTAAGTTAAACTGCTACCCAAAAACTTGAAAGGAAAGGTTGAAGACATAGGGAAGAAGCTTCTTGAGTGGGATATTGCAGTGTATTTGAATACAATATTCAAATTCTGCTCATTAGACTTTGGTGAACTGTTTTGTTATTAAAATTTTTACAAGTCAGTGTGTATAAATACAGTTTTTGTTCCTATGTTTATGCTATTAATCAGTGTAGTACTGTACAATACACAACCAGTACAAACAAAAATTAAAATAAAAATTTTATTCTGCCTTTGCATATTAAAGATAGAATAAAAGATTGGTGCATAACTTGTATCAATGTTCAAAATGATAATTCACTCAACTTATTTTTTCAAAATAATATGTATTTTCTGATAACTCTAAATTCTGATTCTGGTAAATGCACAAGATAAATGGAGAAAAGCTTCATTTAATAAAAACAAGAAGAGGAGGTAGATGCAATATTTCATTTTAATATCTTCACAAATAGAGATAGTGAGTTCATTGATTGCACAAACGGTTTTTCATAAAAAAAGGAATGGAGATGAACTACATTAGCATAGAGTATTATTTTCTGATCATGTATATTCTAGCAGTCTACCTCCTCTTGGAGACCCCAAATGAGGGACTGTGTTTTTGTAAAAATATAGTTATTTCACCAATTAATTGCGTCTATGTTAAAGTAAGAAATACACTGGTTTCCTTGATAGATGGGTACAAATCAAGATAATGGTTGGATGTATTTTGTAAAGTCAGGATAATCCATAGGTACTATATTCTAGTTTACTGAAGACAAGAATATGATTCTCGCTAAGAAACTGAGGTTAATATCAGCTGAGACACCCACAGGCAATAAATACAGGGTAATTGATTCAAGCAAAAAAAAATTATATTCATTAAAGGACATTTTTAAAGAAGTATTAAAGATTGCTCCAACAGCTGAAAACTGTGGAAAAATCTTATGTTCTTTCTTTCCATAACAGTTGCCTTTATAGGAATAAGAGAGGGTAGTTAAGATATCAGTTTCTAAGCTCTCAGCAAGTTAGAACCCTCTTTTGGAAGCCTGTGTAAATTTATAAAATGAACAGTTTTTATTCAGAGGCGAATAGTAAACTGAGACAAAAAGTATTTAGTAAAATAGTTTCCTATTAGCTCTAATCTTTTTTGCTTTTCCTAAAGCTATATAACCAGCTGGAATTTCTTGGTGTTCACATCTTTATGACATTTAAAACTAACAGAAAATTAATCATTTATTTTTATTTGTTTCTCTACTGTTATGGAATATTTTACATTAGAGGTTTTAGAGATGGGCATAACATCCAAATATTGCAGCTTGTAGAATCATACCCTAAAAACTGTGTGCTTACATGAACCCAGTCTGTATTCTTTCCACTGAGTTCAAAAGGTTTAGTGACAGAAAAAGTCTTTATGTGTATTATATGAAGAGCTGGTGGAACTGGTCTGCTTACTGTTTCAGGTATGGCTAATGTGGCCAGGAGCAACAGAAAATTCTAACTAAATTGAAGGAAAAGAAAAAAAAAAAAACCCAAGGAAAACTAGACAGTTTTCAAAGTACTCTATTCCTTTCCCTTCTTTTTGGTCTTTCAGTATCTGGGATACTTTACCTTTATGGCCACCTTAGAAGTTATGGAGGGGTTTTTGGGTGTTATTTTTATTGTTTGGCTTTAATTCCACTGTGCAT